>NC_135956.1:89312352-89612352 GCF_053455715.1 Rhinoraja longicauda
GTTTATTTCCACCCCTGTTTATATAAGGGAACGTTGTAGATTACGTTTCAATTCTCCTTGGAGAATCGTTCTTAAAATGTGATTTGAATCTGCTTGGGTTTAAAAATGACTTATTTACTTTTTTTAAAGCCCGTGGTGTTTTTGTTTATGTTTGTGTTTGGTTTTGGCTTTTGGGTTGTTTTTAAAAGAGTTATTTGGAAACAAGTTGGAGGTGACTGGAGGAGACTCACTGTGATGGATGTTTCTTTTGTTTGGTGTTAGTTTATGATTGTGTGTGTTATTGCATTTTTATTGATTATTCTTATTGTTGAACTGCGGGTAATTTTTCATTTCACTGCACATTTATTTGTATGTGACAAATAAATGACTATTGACTATTGACTATTGGAGAGTTTAGATGGAAATTAAGAGGGCGTGCTCACGAGAAGTCCCACCCTACAATATGCTATAAAGTGGCAGGTTTTTGAGGGACATTGTGGCGTGTTTACTGGGAGAACTTGTACCTCTTTGTACCCCTGGTGTCAGGGCCTGGTGTAGGTTCACCAGGTCAATTCCCCGCGACTGCGAGACTTGACAAACGACGAAAGAATGGGTCGACTGGGCTTGCATTCAGTGGAATTTAGAAGGACGAGAGAGGGGGGATCTTGTAGAAACATATGAAATTCTTAAAGGATTGGACAGGCTAGGTGCAGGGGAAAAAAAATGTTCCCCATGTTGGGGGAAGTCCAGAACCAGGGGTCACAGTTTAAGAATAAGGGGTAGGCCATTTAGGACTGAGATGAGGAAAAACTTTTTTCACCCAGAGAGTTGTGAATCTGTGGAACTCTCTGCCTCAGAAGGCAGTGGAGGCCGATTCCAGGATGGTTTCAAGAGAGAGTTAGATTTAGCTCTTAGGGGTAAAGGAATCAAGGGAGATGGGTAGAAAGCAGGAACGGGGTACTGAATTTAGATGATCAGCCATGATCACATTAGACAATAGACAATAGTTGCAGGAGGAGGCCATTCGGGCCTTCGAGCCAGCACCGCCATTCAATGTGATCATGGCTGATCATTCTCAATCAGTATATTCACAAAATGCTGGAGTAACTCAGCAGTCAGGCAGCATCTCGGGAGAGAAGGAATGGGTGACGTTTCGGGTCGAGACCCTCCTTCAGACCCGAAACGTCACCCATTCCTTCTCTCCCGAGATGCTGCCTGACCTGCTGAGTTACTCCAGCATTTTGTGAATAAATCGATTTGTACCGGCATCTGCAGTTATTTTCTTATTCTCAATCAGTACCCCGTTCCTGCCTTCTCCCCATACCCCCTGACTCCGCTATCCTTAAGAGCTCTATCTAGCTCTCTCTTGAATGGCGGTGCTGGCTCGAAGGGCCGAATTGCCTCCTCCTGCACCTATTTTTCTATGTTGATGGTGTGTGATTCAATGTAACCGCAATGGCACTGCCTCGGAAGAAAAGTATGATATATTTTCGATTTTAATCAGTTAAAATTTGCATTTTAGAATTGCAAGAAGGCCTGTTGAATGTTGACCTGACCTGTTTGCAACGTTTCAGTTGGTTGTGTCTGTTAGCTATTTTCCATTCGTCTGACTGTTTCCTGAAGGTGTTTTTTTTGTTTTGTTTGGTTGTCGTGGGATATTTTGATGAAGATCGAAGACAAAAAAAAGCCGGAGTATCTCAGCGGGACGGGCAGCATCTCCGGAGAGAAGGAATGGGTGGTGTTTCTGGCCAAGACCCTTCTTCAGACTCGAGGGGGAGGGAGATGCCAGAGACATCAGTCTGAAGGAGGGTCCCCACCCGAAACGTCACCCATTCCTTCTCTCCAGAGATGCTGCCTGTCCCGCTGAGTCGCTCCAGCATTTCGCGTCGACCCGGGAGGTACAGAGACATGGAAGGGCAAGGTGTGAAAAGGGGAGGTCAAAGGGGTGATATCGTAAAGGCGTTTAAAATCGTGAGGAGAATGGATAGGATTGGTTCACAGTTTTTTTTAACCAGAGTCAGGGGAATCAAGAACCAGTTTAAGGAGAGAGGGAAAGATTTAATAGAAATCTGAGGGGCAACTTTTTCAGTCACGAAGTGGTAGTCGGTGTATGGAATGAGCTGCCGGAGGAGGTAGTTGTGACAGGCACTATCACAACATTTAAAAGACATTTGCAGAGGCACGTGGATAGAAACATAGAAACGTAGAAAATAGGTGCAGGAGGAGGCCATTTGGCCCTTCGAGCCAGCACCACCTTTCATTGTGATCATGGCTGATCATCCACAATCAGTAACCCGTGCCTGCCTTCTCCCCATATCCCTTGATTCCACCAGCCCCTAGAGCTCTATCTAACTCTCTTTTAAATCCATCCAGTGATTTGGCTTCCACTGCCCCCTGTTGCAGAGAATTCCACAAATTCACAACTCTCTGGGTGCAAAAGTTTCTTCTCACCTCAGTTTTAAATGGCCTCCCCTTTATTCTTAGACTGTGTGTGGCCCCTGGTTCTGGACTCCCCCAACAGTCATTGGGAACATTTTTCCTGCATCTAGCCTGTCCGGTCCTTTTATAATTTTATACGTCTCTATAATATCCTCCCTCATATTTCTAAACTCCAGTGGATACAGGCCCAGTCTTTCCAATCTTTCCTCATATGACAGTCCCGCTACCCCGGGGATAGGACAGGTTTAGAGGGATATGGGCCAAATACAGGCAGGTGGGACCAGTGTAGATGGTGCATCTTGGTCAGCATGGACAAGTTGGGCTGAAGGGCCTGTTTCCACACTGTATGACTATAACAACAGTCATCGCTGGTTGGCGTGGACTCGGTGTGGTGAAGGGACTGTTTTCGCACTGTATCTCTAAAGTTATATAAACCTATTTATTTTAGGTTTATATGAATTTGGAGATACAGTGCAAAAACAATTCGTCTAACCTATTTAATTCATCCTATCTATTCCCCTCTTGATTTTATACACCTCTACAAGATCACCCCTCAGCCTCCTGCACTCCAAGGAATAAAGTCTTAGCCTGTCCGATCTCTCCCTATAGCAAAAGGCCCTCGAGTCTTGGCAACATCGTCGTAAATGAAAATGTCTTACATTGCAGTTTAATTAATTTCAATAGTTTTTGCAGACTCAGGAAATGAGGTTTGTCTGGCTACTGGCTTTAAGAACAAAACCTAAAGACCCGAAATGTCTCCCGTTTCTCTTCTCCAGAGACCCGCTGAGTTACTCCAGCGCTCTGTGAAGCGTCACCTATCCATGTTCTCCACAGATGCTGCCTGACCCGCTGAGTTACTCCAGCGCTCTGTGAAGCGTCACCTATCCATGTTCTCCACAGATGCTGCCTGACCCGCTGAGTTACTCCAGCACTCTGTGAAACGTCACCTATCCATGTTCTCCACAGATGCTGCCTGACCCGCTGAGTTACTCCAGCACTCTGTGAAACGTCACCTATCCATGTTCTCCACAGATGCTGCCTGACCCGCTGAGTTACTCCAGCACTCTGTGAAACGTCACCTATCCACGTTCTCCAGAGATTCTGCCTGACCCGCTGAATTACTCCAGCTTTTTGCGTCTATCTTCAGTTTAAACCAGCATCTGCAGTTCCTTCCTATACAAAACATAAAGTGGGTTTGGCAACATGCAAATCAGTTTCTGTGTGTTATACTGATGTGTTGGCAGATTGTGGGCGAGTCGCTCAGTTGCGCAGCGGGTAGAGCTGCTGCCTCACAGCGCCAGGGATGCCGGGTTCGATCCCGACCTCGGGTGCTGTCTGCGTGGAGTCTGCACGTTCTTCCCGTGCAAACCGCGCGGGTTTCTTCCGGGTGCTCCGGTTTCCTCCCCCTTAAGGTTTGTAGGTTAATCGGCCCTCTGTAAATTAAATTGCACCGACTGTGTGTAGGAAATGGATGAGAAAGTGGGATAACACAGGACTAGTGTGAACGGGTGATCGATGGTGTTATGGCGAGTCCGGAAACTTGTTGGTTGTAGAAGAAGTTTATTGCAGCCGCAATATTCGAATACAGAGTTAAACAACAAGGTAAAGGACAACCATCAAAAACTTACTGTCTTCTTCGAAGACTTCGCCGAACTAACTATTTCGGGCGCCAAACGCGCACATGACATCGCTGGCCAATCAGCGATGTCGCTCCCTGGACCAATCCCCATGGTCGCGTTCACACGTGACCTCGCTGGCCAATCCGAGGGTTCGACGACCTGGACCATTCTCTATGGTCGCTACATGACCCCCCCCAGAACCCGAGGTGCGGAACCTAGCAGGGAGCCGGATTTCGCGACCATAACGAGTACGGAGAGGGACAGCCTGAACCACAGGAGCGGGGGGTTCCGGACTTGGCGGAACAGCCGGAACGGGAGGTCCTGGAGGAACTACCGGAACGGGGGGTCCTGGAGGAACTGCCGGAACGGGGGGTCCTGGAGGAACTGTCGGAACGGGGGGTCCTGGACTGAGCGGAACTAACGGAGGTCGGCCTCTCCTAGGGGTTTGACCGACCAGGACTGGTTGATCCGGATCCAAATGTGCAGGTTTGAGCCGGGACACCGAGACGAGCTCACTCTTGCCGCACATATCTAAGGTGAAGGTAGCCGTTCCCTTACGCAAAACCCGGAACGGCCCTTGATAGACCCTCTGCAACGGGGCGCGATGGGAATCTTTTCGCAGAAAAACGAACTCACAGTCCTTCAGGGAAGGCGGTTCATGTACCATGGGACACCCATGACGTGAAGTCGGAACTGGAGCCAGGGAGCCCACCCGTTCCCGGAGAGATGCTAACACTGATGGGACTGTAGGCAGCAGGTCTGAAGGGTCCGGAAACAAATCTCCGGGTACTCGAAGTGTCGAGCCATATACTAGCTCTGCGGACGACGCACCGAGATCTAGCTTAGGAGCAGTCCGGATGCCCAAAAGAACCCAAGGGAGCTGGTCTACCCAGTCCGGGCCTTCAAGCCTTGCACTGAGGGACGCCTTAAGTTGGCGGTGGAACCTTTCTACGAGTCCATTTGCCTGGGGGTGATATGCAGTCGTGGGTTGTAACTTGGACCCGTACAGTTCTGCGAGCGCGGCCCAGAGGGACGAAGTGAATTGTGGGCCTCTGTCAGTGGTAATAACTGCCGGGACCCCGAAACGAGCTACCCAATGAAGGGCCAAAGTCCTAGCACAAGACGCTGACGAAATATCAGACAATGGGAAAGCCTCTGGCCACCGGGTGAACCGATCCACCACCGTGAGGAGGTGGGTGTAGCCCCGGGAGGAAGGCAAAGGACCGACCAAATCCACGTGGATGTGGAAAAAACGAACAGCCGGGACCTCGAAATCCTGTACGGGGGGCTGGACATGGCGCTGGACTTTAGCGGTCTGACACGGAACGCAGGCACGCGCCCAACCCACTACCTGTTTCCGTAGGCCATGCCAGACAAACCGAGCTGCTACCAAAGCAGAGGTGGAGCGGATGGACGGGTGCGCCAGCCCATGAATGGCATCGAAAACCCGGCGCTGAAGGGAGGGCGGTACTACCGGCCTGGGATGGGGAAGAGAAACATCGCACCAGACTTTTGTGCCTTCTGACCCACAAGCTACCTGGGCCAACTTCAATCCCGAAGTGGTGGACTGGTATGCCGAAGCGGTATCCGCTAGAAGCTGTGCCTCCGCAAGCTCTTGGGGATCCACTTCGCAGTCCACCGCCGAAATAGGGGGAAAAGCAGGTCTAGACAGGGCGTCAGCAACGGCATTAAGCTTACCCGCGACATGACGAACATCGGTGGTGAATTCGGAGATAGCAGTCAGGTGCCGCTGCTGGCGGGCCGACCATGGGTCAGACAATTTGACAAAAGCAAATGTTAATGGTTTATGGTCCGTAAAGGCCACAAATGGGCGGCCCTCAAGGAAGTACCTGAAATGACGAACAGCTAAATAGAGGGCCAAAAGCTCTCGGTCAAATGCGCTATACTTCAGCTCAGCCGAATTTAGTTGCCGGCTGAAAAACGCCAAAGGCTGCCAACGGCCACCGACCTGCTGCTCCAGAACCCCGCCCACCGCCACGTCAGAGGCGTCAACCGTCAGGGCCGTGGGGGCGGAGGGGCTCGGGTGGACCAACATGGTGGCGTCTGCCAAAGCTGCCTTAGCTGCTGTAAAAGCCGACTCTGCGGCCGGGGACCATATCAACTCTACCGGTTTCCCTGCAAGGCATTGGAAAAGCGGGCGCATGACTCGGGCAGCTGCCGGGACGAACCTATGGTAGAAATTAACCATGCCTACGAACTCCTGTAGCCCTTTTACTGAGGTGGGCCTAGGAAATGCCCGGATAGCCTCCACCTTTTCGGGCAAAGGGGAGGTGCCGGCAGGGGTAATTCTGTGCCCTAGAAAATCAAGAGCAGGAAGGCCGAATTGACATTTGGAGGGTTGGATTATGAGCCCGTGGTCTTGGAGCCGCTGGAAAACGGTCCGCAAGTGGGCCTGGTGTTCCTGCACTGAGGGGCTGGCAACCAGGATGTCGTCTAAATAAATAAACAAAAAGGGTAAACCCCGGCCCACGCGGTCCATCAGTCGTTGGAAAGCCTGTGCCGCGTTCTTTAAACCGAAAGGCATACGCAACCATTCAAACAACCCGAACGGAGTAATCGTTGCAGTTTTCTGTTTGTCCTCCGGTCGCACCGGAATCTGGTGGTATCCTCGCACCAAATCGATTTTGGAGAACACCACCGCTCCTTCCAGCCCAGATGAAAAGTCCTGTAGGTGCGGTATGGGGTAGCGATCAGCCGTGGTGACAGCATTGAGACGCCGATAATCGCCACATGGTCTCCACCCCCCAGATGCCTTGGAGACCATATGTAACGGCGAGGCCCACGGGCTGTCAGACTGACGAACAATTCCCATTTCCTCCATCTTCCTGAACTCTGCCCGTGCCACCACCAGTTTGTCTGGCGGTAGCCTCCTGGCCCGAGCGAAAACAGGAGGGCCTTCGGTGCGGATGTGATGGACCACGCCGTGCTTGGCCGAAGACGTGTCGAAACGTTGAATGAGCAGCTCTGGAAACTCCGCCAGAATCTCAGCATACGAGTTGGGGGCCGCGACGACGGCCTGGACAGTAGGGCTGGGCGAGGAGGCGATTGTCGGAGCGACGTGCTCATCTTCAGCGGAGGGTCGGAGGTCGTTACCGCGGACATCAGGGACCAGTGAAAAAGCCCAGAGAAAATCTGCTCCCAAGATCGCTTGTTTGACGTCGGCTATGATGAATGGCCATTCGTACGTGCGGAGGCCTAACACAAGGGACATCTTCCGTATACCGAAAGTGCGAATTGGGCTGCCATTAACCGCGATGAGGGTGGGACCTGTCTTACCCGATCTGGTTTCGAGGTCGGTCGGCGGCACTATACTGACGATGGCTCCCGTGTCCACCAAAAATTCTGTGTCCGTGAATCGATCATGGACATAGAGGCGCCGGTTCTGGCCAATCGTAACTGCCCCTATGTACGATCGGCCGAGGCATTTCCCGCGAAGGTACAAGGTGAGCGGCAGTTGCGGGATTCGCTACCCCATCGTAGGTGATAATAGCACCAGCCGCGCTTGTGCGGATCTTTTTGGCGGGCTTTCGGAGAATTGGCGGGAGACGTGGCGCCATCTTGCCGTCGCTGTGGCGTGGTCACTGATGTCGAGACCTTGTTGATCGAACCGCTTGCCTGGTCCTTTGCCTTGTTTTTTGCCGCTATGAGCGCGTCCGCTTTCGCTGCATATGCTTCGGGGTCCTTAAAAGAACAATCCGTGAGCAGCAGTCGGACATCCTCAGGAAGCTTCTCGCGGAATGCCTGTTCGAACATAGGGCAATCCGTATGCTCACCGGCTAGCATCATCATTTCGGACATGAGGACGGAAGGCAGTCGGTCGGTCTCCAAGATCCGGTAGGTGCAGAAGTCTTGCCGCACCACCATGCTTATTAAACCCGAAGATTCGCAGTAATACTTTCTTCAGGACCTCGTACTTGCTTTCCGCAGGTGGATTAACGATGAACCGCATCACGCTCGTGGTCGTCTCCGATGATAGAGCGCTGACGAGGTAGTAATACCTCGTGGAGTCGTCCGATATCTTCTTTATATGAAATTGAGCTTCGGTGTGTATAAACCAAGATTGCGGTGCGTGCGTCCAAAACCACGGAAGGTGAACGCTTACCGCGCTTGACTCCGGTGTGCCCGGCGCGGCCATCGCCGACGAGGCGTCGGGTCCCTGCATAGTCGGTGATCGTCCAGATCACGTCGGGGTCACCAATATGGCGAGTCCGGAAACTTGTTGGTTGTAGAAGAAGTTTATTGCAGCCGCAATATTCGAATACAGAGTTAAACAACAAGGTAAAGGACAACCATCAAAAACTTACTGTCTTCTTCGAAGACTTCGCCGAACTAACTATTTCGGGCGCCAAACGCGCACATGACATCGCTGGCCAATCAGCGATGTCGCTCCCTGGACCAATCCCCATGGTCGCGTTCACACGTGACCTCGCTGGCCAATCCGAGGGTTCGACGACCTGGACCATTCTCTATGGTCGCTACAGTGTGCAGTTTTGGTCTCCAAATTTGAGGAAGGATATTCTTGCTATTGAGGGCGTGCAGCGTAGGTTTACTAGGTTCATTCCCGGAATGGCGGGACTGTCATATGTTGAAAGACTGGAGCGACTAGGATTGTATACACTGCAATTTAGAAGGATGAGATGGGATCTTATCGAAACGTTTAAGATTATTAAGGGGTTGGACACGTTAGAGGCAGGAAACATGTTCCCAATGTTGAAGGAGTCCAGAACCAGGGGCCACAGTTTAAGAATAAGGGGTAGGCCATTTAGAACGGAGACGAGGAAGAACTTTTTCAGTCAGAGAGTTGTGAATCTGTGGAACTCTCTGCCTCAGATGGCAGTTGAGGCCAATTCCCTGGATGCTTTCAAGAGAGAGTTAGATAGAGCTCTTAAGGATAGTGGAGTCAGGGGGTATGGGGAGAAGGCAGGAATGGCGTACTGATTGAGAATGATCAGCCATGATCACACTGAATGGTGGTGCTGGCTCGAAGCGCCGAATGGCCTCCTCCTGCACCTATTGTCTATTGTCTATTGTATCTTTAAACTAATTTGCAAAGCTGGGCAACACAGTCAAAGCTGGGCAAAGCTGGTCAGTTTTTTGCTGTCCTGAGAAAAAAATCATGAGAGGAATAGATCAATTAAACACATAGAGTCTCTTGCCCAGAGTAGAGGAAGCAAGAATCAGAGCACATAGGTTTAAGATGAGGAGGAGGGAGATTTAATAGGAACCTGAGGGGTAATTTTTTTACACAAAGAGTTCATGGAATGAACTGCTGGAGGAGGTAGTTGAGGCAGGTAAGTTTTAGTTTCAGTTTTAGAGATACAGCGTGGAAACAGGCACCAACTAGTAATCCCCACACACTATCCTACACACACTAGAGACTATTCCACATTTATACCAAGCCAATTAACCTACATACCTGTACGTCTTTGGAGTGTGGGAGGAAACCGAAGATCTCGGAGAAAACCCACGCAAGTCACGGGGAGAACGTACAAACTCCGTACAGACGGCGCCCGTGGTCAGGATCGAACCCGGGTTCCTGGCGCTGTAAGGCAGTAGCTCTACCGCTGCGCCACCGTGCCGCCCACTATCACAACGTTTAAGAAAGAATTAGACAGGTACACGGAACAAGTTTAGAGGGATAAGGGCCAAATGTAGGCAGGTGGGATTAGTGTAGATAATGTAGATGGGGCAGGTTGGTTCGGTGTGGGCAAGTTGGGCCGATGGGCCTGTTTCCACATTGTATCACTCTATAACACTGTGGGTTAAAGATAGGGTTGCCAACTGTCCAGATTTTGGGCTAAATTAGTTTGTCCCGTACGGGACTGCCCTTGTCCCGTATTAGGCCCAGGGGGTGCTGTAGGCCACTCCACCGGGCCTCAGGACCAACACTGTAGGCCCGGACGCTGTAGGCAGTGTTGGTCTGGAGACCCGGGCCTACAGTGTTGGTCCGGAGGCCCGCCCGAACGGAGGTTGCGTAGCAACCCGCTTCCCGGCCTGGGCGGCCACCATTGGTGGAGTGGCCGCTGGCTGGGTGAGGTCACGTGGCGCGCGGGGCGGTGACGTCACCTTGTCCCTTACTTGGGAGTGAGATAGTTGGCAACCCTCGTTGAAGAGAAATTGTCCGCGAAAGGGTTAAGTTCTGGATTTCCCAACTTGGCACTCGGCCGTTGTTGGAAGTGAATAACTGGGCATCGCTGAGTGGTTGAGAGCTGTGTTGTGGAGAGTCTAAATAAAGCATGTGTGTACAAGTGCCGCACTCAGTAAACTCATCTGACAGGGCAAACAAGGATTCTCGCCCAGCTTGTGAGGAATGTGGAGACTGAATTGCATTACAATTGCAAGGGCTTTGTATCGAGGGCGTCATGGCGGCGCAGCGGCAGAGTTGCTGCCTCACGGCGCCAGGGGACTCGGGTTCAATCCCGACTACGGGTGCTGTCTGTACGGAGATTGTACGTTCACCCCGTGACCTGCGTGGGTTTTCTCCGGGTGCTCCGGTTTTCTCCCACACTCCAAAGAAGTGCGGGTTTGTAGTTTAATTGGCTTCCGTGAAGACCTTATATATTGTCCCGATGTTCCCAATGTTGGCGGAGTGCAGAACAAGGGGCCACTGTTTAAGAATAAGGGGTAGGCCATTTAGAACTGAGATGAGGAAAAACTTTTTCAGTCAGAGAGTTGTGAATCTGTGGAATTCTCTGTCTCAGAAGGCAGTGGAGGCCAATTCTCTGAATGCATTCAAGAGAGAGCTAGATAGAGCTCTTAAGGATAGCGGAGTCAGGGGGTACGGGGAGAAGGCAGGAACGGGGTACTGATTGTGAATGATCAGCCAAGATCACATTGAATGGTGGTGCTGGCTGGAAGGGCCGAATGGCCTCATCCTGCACCTATTGTCTATTGTGTGTATGGGAGTGCTAGTGTACGGGGGGGATCGCTGGTCAGTGTGGACTCAGTGGGCCGAAGGGCCTGTTTCCGCACTGCGTCCCTTAAGTCTAAATCTAAAGTGTCTTTCACAACTTTCGAAATGCCTCAAAGCACATAACCACCAAATAAATAGTTTTTAAATGGCAGCGCTGTGGCAACACAGGAAGCACTGCCACGGGTGATTTACATGCTTGCTTGTGACATCGAACGTGGCCATTCGGCCCATCAAGTCTGTGCTGGCTCCCACCAGTGCAACCTTGTCAGTCCCGAATTCACTTTCCGTTAAGTTTTGAGTTTATTGTCACGAGGAACAGTTAAAAGCGTTTGTTGCGTGCTAACCAGTCAGCGGAAAGACAGTGGAAAAGCTTTGCAGTACCACATACAGCAGCAAGATAATAAACAAAGTACAGGAAGAATCTTTTTCAACATATACTGCTCAGTCAGCAGAACCAGCCCGTCAGTGGTCTGAGTTCATCCTTCTACAGGCACGGTGGCGCAGCGGTAGAGTTGCTGCCTCACAGCGCCAGAGACCCGGGTTCCATCCTGACTGCGGACGCTGTCTGTACGGAGTTTGTACGTTTCCCCTCTTTCCCCCCTTGTGGGTTTCTCCGGGTGCTCCGGTTTCCTCCCACGCTCCAAACACGTACAGGTTTGTTGGTTAATTGGCCTCTGTAAGTCAAGTCAAGTTTATTTGTCACATACACATACATGACGTGCAGTGAAATGAAAGTGGATTGAGCTAAAACTACAAAACACAATAGAAAAACAAAAATGTTAACACAAAAAATAAATTAATACAGTAAATTAAATTAGTCCCTGCTGATTTTAGATTTAGATTTAGAGATACAGCACGGAAACAGGCCCTTCGGCCCACCGGGTCCGCGCCGCCCAGCGATCCCCACACATTAACACTACCCTACACACACTAGGGACAATTTTTTTAAACATTTACCCACGTGGAGTGTGGGAGGAAACCGAAGATCTCGGAGAAAACCCACGCAGGTCACGGGGAGAACGTACAAACTCCGTACAGATGGCGCCCGTAGTCAGGATCGAACCTGAGTCTCCGGCGCTGCATTCTCTGTAAGGCAGCAACTCTACAGCTGCGCCACCGTGCCGCCCCTGATATGAGAGTTAAGTCCTGATGGCCTGTGGGAAGAAACTCCGTCTCATCCTCTCCGTTTTCACAGCGTGACAGCGGAGGCGTGTGCCTGATCGTAGCAGCTGGAACAGTCTATTGCTGGGGTGGTAGGGGTCCCCCATAATGTTGCTGGCTCTGGATCTGCACCTCCTGATGTATAGTGTCAAATTGTCACTAACGTGTGCAGGATGGAACTAGTCAGAAAAGTTGATCACAGGTCTACGTGGACTCGATGGGCCGAAGGGCGTGTTTACACGTTGTTTCTCTAAACTAACGAAAATTGCAGAATTTTGAGTCTGTTTACCATCCATCTTGCCCATCTCCCTCGCTAAATGTCTCCCTAAAATTATTTCTTTAACCAACCAGTTGGTTACACAGTCAAATATCTTCCTATTTTGTCTCCTGTAAAGTGTTTTATTGCAACAAAGGTGCTAAATAAATCAAGCCATGGCTGGACTTTAGTTTAAGGAATGGGTGACGTTTAGGGTCGAGACCCTTCTTCAAGGTATGTTGCAGAAGGGTCTCGACCCGAAACGTCACCCATTCCTTCTCTCCCAAGATGCTGCCTGACCCGCTGAGTTACTCCAGCATTTTGTGTCGACCTTCAATTTAAACCAGCAAGTGCAGTTTTGGTTTTTTTTTCCCTGCCTTTTTTTTTTTTCCTACTGGACTTTAGTTTAGTTCAGAGATACAGGGCGGAAAAAGGCCCTTCGGCCCACCGAGTCCGTGCCGACCAGCGATCCTCGAACACTAACACTATTCTACACACACTTGGAACAATTTACAATTTATCATCAAGTTTTTTTGAAGCAGTGACTGTGAAGGTGGATGATGTAGATGTCTATGTGGACTTCAGCAAGGTCTTTGATAAGTAGACTTTAGAGATACAGAGCGGAAACAGGCCCTTCGGCCCACCAGCGATCAGCCTGTACACTAAGGTATCACAAAATGCTGGAGTAACTCAGCGGGTCAGGCAGCATCTCAGGAGAAAAGGAATAGATGATGTTTCGGGTCGAGACCCTTCTTCAGACTGATGTCAGGGGGGGGGGGGGGGGGGGGGGGCGGGACAATGAAAGGATATAGGTGGAGACAGGAAGACAGTGGGAGAACTGGGAAGAGGGAGGGGAAGAGAGGGACAGAGGAACTATCTAAAGTTGGAGAAGTCGATGTTCATACCGCTGGGCTGCAAGCTGCCCAGGCGAAATATGAGGTCGGGATCGAACCCGGGTCTCTGGTCAGTCACTCCTGTGGTTGCTCATACTATAATCTGTTTAAACCACAAAGGTGCATGTGAGTTCTCATGTGTTGCGTCTATCCTGCCCAGCAGGTTTGTGTGGAGCTGTTCCAATATCTGAATATTTATCCAAACACAGCACCGTAACAGGCCCTTCGGCCCACAATGTCTACGCTCAACATGATACCAAGTTAAACCAATCTCCTCTGCCTGCACGTGATCCATATCCCTCCATTCCCTGCGTATCCGTGTGCCTATCTAATGGCCTCTTAAACGCCACTATCACATCTGCCTATAAAATATAAAATTGTAAAAGGACTGGACAAGCTAGATGCAGCAAAAATGTTCCCAATGTTGGGGGAGTCCTGAACCAGGGGCCACACAGTCTAAGAATAAAGGGAAGGCCATTTAAAACTGAGGTGAGAAAAAACTTTTTCACCCAGAGAGTTGTGAGTTTGTGGAATTCTCTGCCACAGAGGGCAGTGGAGGCCAATTCACTGGATGGATTTAAGAGAGAGTTAGATAGAGCTCTAGGGGCTAGCGGAATCAAGGGATATGGGGAGAAGGCAGGCACGGGTTACTGATTGTAGATGATCAGCCATGATCACAATGAATGGCGGTGCTGGCTCGAAGGGCCAAATGTCCTCCTCCTGTACTTATTGTCTATGTCTATGCCTCGACCACCACCCCCGGCAGCACGTTCCAAGTCCCCCTCAGTACACGTGACAATAAACGAAACGAATAAATTAATCTAGATTCTGTGTTAATATACGATGGGCGTTTGTCGGCACTGGGCCTGTACTCGCTGGAGTTTAGAAGGATGAGGGGGGACCTCATTGAAACGTACAGAATAGTAAAAGGATTGGATAGAGTGGATGTGGAGAGGATGTTTCCACTAGTGGGAGAGTCTAGGACCAGAGGCCACGGCCTCGGAATTAAAGGACGTTTCTTTAGGAAAGAGATGAGAAGGAATTTCTTTAGTCAGAGGGTGGTGAATCTGCGGAATTCTGTGCCACAGAAGGCTGTGGAGGCCGAGTCAGTGGATATTTTTAAGGGAGAGGCAGATTCTTGATTAGTACGGAGAGACGGCAGGAGAATGGGGTTAGGAGGGAGAGATAGAACAGCCATGATTGAATGGCAGTGTAAACTTGAGTTCATAAGTGATAGGAGTAGAATGAGGCCATTCGGCCCATCAAGTCTACTCCGTCGTTCAATCATGGCTGACCTATCTCTCCCTCCTAACCCCATTCTCCTGCCCATAACCCCTGACACCTGTCCTGATCATGAATCTATTTATCTCTGCCTTAGAAATATCCACTGACTTGGCCTCCACAGCCGTCTGTGGCAATGAATTCCACAGATTCACCGCCCTGTGACTAAAGAAATTTCTCCTCATCTCCTTCCTAAAAGGATGTTCTTTAATTCTGAGGCAATGAGGCTTTGACGTGCCAGGTGGTCTTCTCCCCATAACCCCTGACACCTGTCCTGATCATGAATCTATTTACCTCTGCCTTAGAAATATCCACTGACTTGGCCTCCACAGCCGTCTGTGGCAATGAATTCCACAGATTCACCGCCCTGTGACTAAAGAAATTTCTCCTCATCTCCTTCCTAAAAGGATGTTCTTTAATTCTGAGGCAATGAGGCTTTGACGTGCCAGGTGGTCTAATTCTGCTCCTATCACTTATGACCTTAAAACAATAGACAAGGGCGGCACGGTAGCGCAGCGGTAGAGTTGCTGCTTTACAGCGAATACAGCGCCGGAGACTCGGGATCGATCCTGACTACGGGTGCTGCACTGTAAGGAGTTTGTACGTTCTCCCCGTGACCTGCGTGGGTTTTCTCCGAGATCTTCGGTTTCCTCCCACACTCCAAAGACGTACAGGTATATAGGTTAATTGGCTGGGGATAGTGTTAATGTGCGGGGATCACTGGGCGGCACGGACTTGGAGGGCCGAAAAGGCCTGTTTCCGGCTGTATACATATGATATGATGATGATATGATAATAGACAATAGGTGCAGGAGTAGGCCATTCGACCCTTCGAGCCAGCACGAGCCAGCCACCCTAGGTAAAATGTTCTGGCTGTCTATCCTATCTATCCCTCCCATAATTACTTCTATCAGATGTCCCCTCAATCTTCAGTGTTCCAGAGAAACCAATCCATATCTGTCCAACAGCTCCCTTTAGCTGAAACCCTCTAATCCAAGCAGCATGCTGGTAAACCTCCTCTGTGTTTTTTTTTTCAAAACCCCCCCCCCCCCCACATCCTTCCTGTAATGGGGCGATCAGAACAGCACTCAATTCTCCAAATGTGGCTCAGCTCGAGTCTGACTTCCTGACTCTTATACTCGACACTCTAACTAATGAAAGCAAGCATACCATACAACCGTGTGTCGGAAGGAACTGCAGGTGCTGGTTTACACCGGAGATAGACACAAAATGCTGGAGTGACTCCGTGAGACAGGCCACATCTCTGGAGAGAAGGAATGGGTGACGTTCCGGGTCGAGACCCTTCTTCAGACTGGTTATTAGTCCACCATCCTTCACCCGCTCACACTAGTTCTGTAAACACAAAATGCTGGAGTAACACAGAAACACAGAAACATAGGAGGCCATTTGGCCCTTCGAGCCAGCACCACCATTCATTGTGATCATGGCTGATCATCCACAATCAGTAACCCGTGCCTGCCTTCTCCCCATGTCCCTTGATTCCACTAGCCCCTAGAGCTCTATCTAACTCTCTTTTAAATTCATCCAGTGAATTGGCCTCCACTGCCTTCTGTGGCAGAGAATTCCACAAATTCACAACTCTCTGGGTGAAAAAGTTCCTTCTCATAGAAACATCGAAAATAGGTGCAGGAGTAGGCCATTCTGCCCTTCGAGCCAGCACCGCCATTCAATATGATCATGGCTGATCATCCAGCTCAGTAGCCTGTACCTGCCTTCTCTCCATACCCCCTGATCCCTTTAGCAAAAAGGGCCACATCTAACTCCCTCTTAAATATAGCCAATGAACTGGCCTCAA
This sequence comes from Rhinoraja longicauda, assembly GCF_053455715.1. Lineage (NCBI taxonomy): Eukaryota > Metazoa > Chordata > Chondrichthyes > Rajiformes > Arhynchobatidae > Rhinoraja > Rhinoraja longicauda. The sequence continues at coordinate 89,328,731 of NC_135956.1, forward strand.
CTACCTTCTGTGGCAGAGAATTCCACAGACTCACCACTCTCTGTGTGAAGAAATGTTTTCTCATCTCGGTCCTAAAAGACTTCCCCCTTATCCTTAAGCTGTGACCCCTGGTTCTGGACTTCCCCAACATCGGGAACAATCTTCCCGCATCTAGCCTCTCCAACCCCTTAAGAATTTTATATGTTTCTATAAGATCCCCCCTCAGTCTTTTAAATTCCAGCGAGTACAAGCCCAGTCTATCCAGTCTATCCAGTCTTTCCTCATATGTAAGTCCCGCCATCCCAGGGATCAATCTGGTGAACCTTCTCTGTACTCCCTCTAAGGCAAGAACGTCTTTCCTTAGGTTAGGAGACCAAAACTGCACACAATACTCCAGGTGCGGTCTCACCAAGGCCCTGTACAACTGCAGCAGAACCTCCCTGCTCCTAAACTCAAATCCTCTTGCTATGAATGCCAACATACCATTCGCTTTCTTCACTGCCTGCTGCACCTGCATGCTTGCTTTCAATGACTGGTGCACCATGACACCCAGGTCACGTTGCATCTCCCCTTCTCCCAATCGGTCACCATTCAGGTAATACTCTGCTTTCCTGTTCTTGCCGCCAAAGTGGATAACCTCACATTTATCCACATTATATTGCATCTGCCATGCATTTGCCCACTCGCCTAATCTATCCAAGTCACTCTGCAGCCTCCTAGCATCCTCCTCGCAGCTAACACTGCCACCCAGCTTCCTGTCATCCGCAAACTTAGAGATGTTGCATTCAATTCCCTCGTCCAAATCATTAATATACACTGTAAATAACTGGGGTCCCAGCACTGAGCCTTGCGGTACCCCACTAGTCACTGCCTGCCATTCCGAAAAGGACCCGTTTATTCCTACTCTTTGCTTCCTGTCCGCCAACCAATTTTCTATCCACCTCAAAACTGAACCCTCAATACCGTGCTTTAAGTTTGTACATCAATCTCCTATGTGGGACCTTGTCGAAGGCCTTCTGAAAGTCCAGATATAACACATCGACTGGTTCTCCCTTATCCACTCTACTAGTTACATCCTCAAAAAATTCTATAAGAGTCGTCAGACATGATTTGCCTTTGGTAAATCCATGCTGACTTTGTCCGATAATTTCACCACTTTCCAAATGTGATGCTATCACATCTTTAATAACTGACTCTAGCATTTTCCCCACAACCGATGTTAGGCTAACTGGTCTATAATTCCCCGTTTTCTCTCTCCCTCCCTTTTTAAAAAGTGGGGTTACATTAGCTACCCTCCAATCCTCAGGAACTACTCCAGAATCTAAAGAGTTTTGAAAAATTATCACAAATGCATCCATTATTTCTGAGGCTACTTCCTTAAGCACTCTGGGATACAGCCTATCTGGCCCTGGGGATTTATCTGCCTTTAATCCATTTAATTTACCTAACACCACTTCCCGACTAACCTGGATTTCCCTCAGTTCCTCCATCTCATTAGACCCCCGGTCCCCCGCTATTTCCGGCAGACGGTTTATGTCTTCCTTAGTGAAGACAGAACCAAAGAATTTGTTCAATTGGTCTGCCATGTCCTTGTCCCCTATGATCAATTCACCTGTTTCCGACTGCAAGAGACCTACATTTGCCTTAACTAATCTTTTTCTCTTGACATATCTATAAAAGCTTTTGCAGTCTGTTTTTATGTTCCTTGCCAGTTTTCCCTCATAATCTATTTTCCCTTTCCTAATTAAGCCCTTTGTCCTCCTCTGCTGGACTCTGAATTTCTCCCAGTCCTCTGGTATGCTACTTTTTCTGGCTAATCTGTATGCTTCATCTTTTGTTTTAATACTATCCTTGATTTCCCTTGTTAGCCACGGATGCACTACCTTTCCTGGTTTGTTCTTTTGCCAAACTGGGATGAACACTTGTTGTAGTTCATCCATGCGACCTTTAAATGCCTTCCATTGCATGTCCACCGTCAACCCTTTCAGCATCAATCGCCAGTCTATCTTGGACAATTCACGCCTCATACCCTCAAAGTTACCTTTCTTTAAGTTCAGAACATTTGTTTCTGTATCGACTTTGTCACTCTCCATCCTAATGAAGAACTCTACCATATTATGATCACTCTTGCCCAAGGGGCCTCGCACAACAAGACTGCTAACTAACCCTTCCTCATTACTCAATACCCAGTCTAGAATGGCCTGTTCTCTCGTTGGTTCCTCGACATGTTGGTTTAGAAAACCATCTCGCAAACATTCCAAGAAATCCTCTTCCTCAGTACCCCTGCCGGTTTGGTTCACCCAATCTATATGTAGATTGAAGTCACCCATTATAACTGCTGCACCTTTAGTGCATGCATTTCTAATTTCCTGCTTGATGCCATCCCCAACCTCACTACTGCTGTTAGGTGGCCTGTACACAACTCCCACTAGCGTTTTCTGCCCCTTAGTGTTTCGTAGCTCTACCCATATCGATTCCACTTCCTCCAAGCTAATGTCCTTCCTTTCCACTGCTTTAATCTCCTCTCTAACCAGTAACGCTACCCCACCTCCTTTTCCTTTCTGTCTATCCCGCCTGAATATAGAATATCCCTGGATGTTGAGCTCCCAGCCTTGGTCACCCTGGAGCCATGTCTCCGTAATCCCAACTATATCATAATCATTAATAACTATCTCCACATTTAATTCATCCACCTTATTACGTATACTCCTTGCATTGAGACACAAAGCCTTCAGGCTTGTTTTTACAACTTTCTTACCCCTTATACAATTATGTTGAAAAGTGGCCCTTTTTTTGATTTTTGCTGCCTACCACTTTTACTTTTACTTTTCACCTTGCTACCTGTTGCTTCTACCCTCATTTTACACCCCTCTGTCTCTCTGCTCCTGCTCCCATCCCCCTGCCACATTAGTTTAAATCCTCCCCGACAGCACTAGCAAACACTCCCCCTAGGACATTGGTTCCATTCCACCTCAGGTGCAGACCGTCCTGTTTGTACTGGTTTTCACCTCAGTTTTCAATGGCCTCCCCTTTATTCTTAAGCTGTGGCCCCTGGTTCTGGACTCCCCCAACATTGGGAACATTTTTCCTGCATCTAGCTTGTCCAGTCCTTTCATAAATTTTATACGTCTCCATAAGATCCCCCTCATCCTTCTAAACTCCAGTGAACACAAGCCCGAATACAGACTGAAGTCTGAAGAAGGGTCTCGACCCGAAACGTCACCCATTCCTTCTCTCCCGAGATGCTGCCTGACCCGCTGAGTTACTCCAGAATTTTGTGTCCGCCTTCGATTTTAAACCAGCATCTGCAGGGTTTTTTTCCTTACACACTGATTCTGTGTTTTCCCACTTTCCCATCCACTCATTTTTGCTGATGAGAATGACAACCGAGATGCTGCCTGTCCCGCCCGTTGAGTTACTCCAGCATTTTGTGTCTACCTTCCATTTGAACCAGCATCTGCAGTTATTCTCCTACAGAATTACAACAGGATTCACTCTCTCAAGGAGACGAGGTCTATATTGGCATCTCAAGTTCTCGCCCTCTGTTCAGTGAACTAAGTAACGATGTGTACTCAGGAAGGAGAAGGGAGTGGGGGGGGGGGGGTGTTGGTTAAAAATGGGACATCCAAGATCTGCTAGACCTGACCTATCCCTTGCCAATAATCCCAAACACAGAGTATTCAAATTAAATCCAAACAAATACCTCAGCTGGAGATTAAAACCAATGATATATTTTTTTAGCTGCAGGGCGTGGTATTTGGAGCCTAAAACATTGACACAGGAGGATTGAACATGTGATTGTCCTAATTTCTTTCATTAAAATCTGAACTACGCGACAAGAATTGTACACAGAGGAGGTAAGAGGGGGGTGCTGCACCAATGCAGGAGAGGTTTGGGTCCAACGGGTCCATTTGGTCTAGTAGGACAATGAAACACTCTTGACTCAATCTTCAAGCATTCTCTGCATTTTTGCAGCAATAGACAATAGGTGCAGGAGGAGGCCATTCGGCCCTTCAGGCCAGCACCGCCATTCACCATGATCATGGCTGATCATTCACAATCAGTACCCCGTTCCTGCCTCTCCCCATACCCCCTGACTCCGCTATCCTTAAGAGCTCTATCTAGCTCTCTCTTGAAATCATCCAGAGAATTGGCCTCCACTGCCTTCTGAGGCAGAGAATTCCACAGATTCACAGCTCTCTGCGTGAAAACGTTTTTCCTCATCTCAGTTCTAAATGGCCTACCCCTTATTCTTAAACTGTGGCCCCTGGTTCTGGATTCTTAAACTGTGGCCCCTGGTTCTGGACCATGTAACATAACCATGTAGAACTGGAACACCAACCTCAACTAAGAACTGGACCCCTCGGTAGATGGACACAGAGTGCTGGAGTAACTCAGCGGGTCAGGCAGCGTCTCTGGAGAACATGGATAGGTGACGTTTCACAGAGTGCTGGAGTAACTCAGCGGGTCAGGCAGCGTCTCTGGAGAACCATGGATAGGTGACGTTTCACAGAGTGCTGGAGTAACTCAGCGGGTCAGGCAGCATCTCTGGGGAACATGGACAGGTGGCGTTTTGGGTCAGAACACTCTTTCAGTGGAAGATATAGATGGGGTTGGGGTGGAAAACCCTATTCATCGACTGTTCACATCCTTGTATCCCTCTCGTTAGCACATCTTTCCCAGCCAACAATGGGCCATGATGGACTCTACAGTTCCATCCCACATATAGAAAGGTAAAATGGTTAAACATCCACACCACAGAAAAACGTTTCCTTTTTGGAAGAAAAACCAAAAACCTCAGTTTTAAGCGTTCTTCTGCAGTGGTTAACGGTACTCCCCTGGTGTACACCTGCATCCCTGTATCATTACAAACCCATGACAAATCTGCACGGTGGCGCAGCGGTAGAGTTGCTGCCTTACAGCGAATGCAGCGCCGGAGACCCGGGTTCCATCCCGACTACGGGTGCTGCCTGTACGGAATTTGTACGTTCTCCCCGTGACCTGCGTGGGCTTTCTCCGAGATCTTCGGTTTCCTCCCACACCCCAAAGACGTACAGGTTTGTAGGTTAATTGGTTGGGTAAATGTAACAATCGACCCTAGCCGATATAGGATAGTGTTAGTGTGCGGGGATCGCTGGTCGACGCGGACCCGGTGGGCCGAAAGGGCCTGTTTCCGCGCTGTATCTCTAAACTAAACTAAACTCAAAAGTGTGGACTTAATACGTAGGAAGGAACTGCAGATGCTGGTTCACTCAAAAAACTGCATGAGCTCAGGTGATCAAATAATTGATTGATTAATTGAGAGTTGCAGCACAGAAACTTCAGCTGACCGATCCACAGACAGGCAGTATCTCTGGAAGGAAGGAATGGGTGGCGTTTCGGGTCGAGACCCTACTTCAGACTGAGGGTCAGGGGAGAGGGAGTCTAGAGATATGGAAGGGTAAGGTGTGAAAACGACAGATCAAAGCAGATGCTAATAAGGAAATGTAGAATGGTTCATTGTTAGCTGAGGGGAAGGTGACAACGAGGCATACAATCAGTAAAATGTATTCAGGAGGACAATAGAACTAGTCGTAGAACTAGGATGGGGAGGGACGGAGAGAGAGGAGAAGCAAGGGTTACTTGAAGTTGGAGAAGTCAATGTTCATACCGCTGGGGTGTGAGGTGCCCAAGCGAAATATGAGTTGAGTATAGGAGCAAAGAGGTCCTTCTGCAGTTGTACAGGGCCCTAGTGAGACCACACCTGGAGTACTGTGTGCAGTTTTGGTCTCCAAATTTGAGGAAGGATATTCTTGCTATTGAGGGCGTGCAGCGTAGGTTTACTAGGTTAATTCCCAGAATGGCGGGACTGTCATATGTTGAAAGACTGGAGCGGCTAGGCTTGTATACACTGGAATTTAGAAGGATGAGAGGAGATCTTATCGAAACGTATAAGATTATTAAGGGGTTGGACACGTTAGAGGCAGGAAACATGTTCCCAATGTTGGGGGAGTCCAGAACAAGGGGCCACAGTTTAAGAATAAGGGGTAGGCCATTTAGAACTGAGATGAGGAAAAACGTTTTCAGTCAGAGAGCTGTGAATCTGTGGAATTCTCTGCCTCAGAAGGCAGTGGAGGCCAATTCTCTGAATGCATTCAAGAGAGAGCTAGATAGAGCTCTTAAGGATAGCGGAGTCAGGGAGTATGGGGAGAGGGCAGGAACGGGGTACTGATTGAGAATGATCAGCCATGATCACATTGAATGGCGGTGCTGGCTCGATGGGCCGAATGGCCTACTCCTGCACCTATTGTCTATTGTCTATGAGGTGCTGTTCCTCCAATTTGCGCTGGGCCTCACTCTGACAGTGGAGGAGGCCCAGGCCAGAAAGGTCAGTGTGGGAATGGGAGGGGGAGTTGAAGTGTTGAGCAACCGGGAGATCACGCAGGTCTAGGCGGACTGAGCGGATATGTTCAGCGAAGCGATCGTCGAGCCTGCGCTTAGTCTCGCCGATGTATAGGAGACTGCTATGGAACCGTCTTTCAGTAAAGACGAATGAAGCAATGATGAAGCAATGATGAAGTGAACCATCGTTTGGGCAGCACAGTGGTGCAGCTGGTAGAGCTGCTGCCTCACAACGCCAGAGACCCAGCTTCCTTCCTGACCTCGAGTGCTGCTATGTGGAGTTTGCACCTTCTCCCCGTCACCGTGTGGGTTTTCCTCCAGTTGCTCGGTTTCCTCCGACACTCCAAAGACGTGCGGGTTTGTCCGTCAATCGCCCCCTCGTGTGTAGGGAGTGGATGAGAAAGTGGGATCACATAGAATTGGTGTGGTTGGGTGATCGATAGTTGCCGTGGGCCCAGTTTGCTGAAGGGCCTGTTTCCATCGAAGGCGGGCACAAAATGCTGGAGTAACTCAGCGGGTCAGGCAGCATCTCGGGAGAGAAGGAATGGGTGGCGTTTCGGGTCGAGACCCTACTTCAGGCTGATGTCAGAGGAGGGGGCAGGACAAAGATAGAATGTAGTCGGAGACAGGAAGACTGGTGGGAGAACTGGGAAGGGGGAGGGGATGGAGAGGGAAAGCAGGGACTACCTGAAGTTAGAGGAGTTCATGTTCATACCGCTGGGGTGTAAACTCCCCAAGCGAAATATGAGGTGCTGTTCCTCCAATTTGCGCTGGGCCTCACTGGGCCTGTCCATGCGGCATAGCTCAATTAATCAATCAATTATTTGACCACCCCTTGCCTGCACCCACACCATGACCTTCCATGCTTTGTCCTCTGTCTAACGTTTCTAGCTTTCTTTTCCCATTCGACAATCAGAAGAAGGGTCTCGGCCCGAAATGTCACCTAACCATGCTCTGCAGAGATTGCTGCCTGTCCCACTGAGTTACTCCAACACTTAAGAGCAGTAGAGTCATGCAGTGTGGAAACGGGCCCTTCGGCCCGACAGTGCTATTGAGGGCGTGCAGTGTAGGTTTACTAGGTTAATTCCCGGAATGGCGGAACTGTCATATGTTGAAAGACTGGAGCGGCTAGGCTTGTATACACTGGAATTTAGAAGGATGAGAGGAGATCTTATCGAAACGTATAAGATTATTAAGGGGTTGGACACGTTAGAGGCAGGAAACATGTTCCCAATGTTGGGAGAGTCCAGAACCAGGGGCCACAGTTTAAGAATAAGGGGTAGGCCATTTAGAACGGAGATGAGGAAAAACGTTTTCAGTCAGAGAGTTGTGAATCTGTGGAATTCTCTGCCTCAGAAGGCAGTGGAGGCCAATTCTCTGAATGCTTTCAAAAGAGAGCTAGATAGAGCTCTTAAGGATAGCGGAGTCAGGGGGTATGGGGAGAAGGCAGGAACGGGGTACTGATTGAGAATGATCAGCCATGATCACATTGAATGGCGGTGCTGGCTCGAAGGGCCGAATGGCCTACTCCTGCACCTATTGTCTATTGTGTCCCAGCTACACTAGTCCCACCTGCCTGCGGTTGGCCCATAACCTTCTAAACCTGCCCTGTCCATGTACCTTTCTAAATGTTTCTTAAACTTTGTGATAAGTTCCTTTCACAATGACCTCCTTTGGTAGCTCATAATAATAATATTCATTTATTGTCATTGCAACGAGTACAACGTTCCATGCACCCACCACCCTTTGCTGTTATCAGGCAACTGAACCATCCTACCACAACCAGAGAGCAGTCCTGAACTGCTATCTCGGACTATCCTTGATCGGACTTTGCTGGCTTTTCCTTGCACTAAACGTTGTTCCTTTCATATGTATCTATACACTGTAAATGGATCGATTGTAATCATGTATTGTCTTTCTGCTGACTAGATAACACATAACAAAAGCTTTTCACTCGGTACACGTGACAATAAACTGAACTGAAACTGAACGGGAAAAAAAGTTGCCCCTCAGGTTCCTATTAAATTTGCCCTCCCCCCCCCCACCTTAAAGAACATTTTATGTCCTTTTGAATATGACAAGAAACTTGGTGGGAGAGAGTGGCTGTTAGAGGAAGAAAACTGCAGACGCTGGTTCAAATCGAAGGTAGAAGCAAGATGCTGGAGTAACTCAGCGGGTCAGGCAGCATCTCAGGAGAGTGGCACAGTGGCGCAGCGGTAGAGTTGCTGCCTTACAGCGAATGCAGCGCCGGAGACTCAGGTTCGATCCCGACTACGGGCGCCGTCTGTACGGAGTTTGTACGTTCTCCCCGTGACCTGCGTGGGTTTTCTCCGGGATCTTCGGTTTCCTCCCACACTCCAAAGACGTGCGGGTATGTAGGTTAATTGGCTGGGCAAATGTAAAAATTGTCCCTAGTGGGTGTAGGATAGTGTTAATGTGCGGGGATCGCTGGGCGGCGCGGACCCAGTGGGCCGAAGGGCCTGTTTCTGCGCTGTATCTCTAAATCTAAATCTAAGAGGGAATGGGTGACGTTTCGGGTTGAAACGTCACCCATTCCCTCTCTCCCGAGATGCTGCCTGACCCGCTGAGTTACTCCAGTATGTTGTGTCTTCCAGTTCTGTAGGTTCCATGCTGAAAGACCAGCTGAGCTTTTGTGTAAATGAGGATTAATATTCTTCAGCACAGTCTGGTCTGTGCACCCATTGTTACAGGTGACTCATGTTTATCCTGCATGTTGTGTCAACAGCAATAGTGGAAGCCCTTGCAAGAACAGGATGCGTTTAAAAAAAATCTTTCTCCTGTGGTGCAAGGTCAGGTGACATCACCTGCAGGTAGCAACGTAGGGCTTGTGTGTTTGAGGAACAAAACATTTGGGCTATTGTGTTCAGTTTCCTTCTTCTCCCCGCTCCCGTCCGGCAGAAGGTACAGAAGCTTCAAAGCGCGCACCACCACACTCAGGAACAGCCCCTTCCCCTCTGCTCTCATGCTTCTGAAGGGCCCTTCCATAAGCTAGGGTACTGTCCCATCCACCTCTACCCCATTGCGGACATTGGACTTTGTCCCTGGAACTGATGCGTTACTAGGATTGCCAACTGTCCCGTATTAGCCGGGACATCCCGTATTTTGGGCTAAATTGGTTTGTCCCTTACGGGACTGCCCTTGTCCCAATGAACAATAGACAATAGACAATAGGTGCAGGAGGAGGCCATTCGGCCCTTCGAGCCAGCACCGCCATTCAATGTGATCATGGCTGATCATTCTCAATCAGTACCCCGTTCCTGCCTTCTCCCCATACCCCCTGACTCCGCTATCCTTAAGAGCTCTATCTAGCTCTCTCTTGAATGCATCCAGAGAATTGGCCTCCACTAATTGGCCGATACTAATCAAGAATCTATCTACAGGTACCTCTGCCAAAATATATCCATTGAATTGGCCTCCACTGCCTTCTGAGGCAGAGAATTCCACAGATTCACAACTCTCTGACTGAAAAAGTTTTTCCTCATCTCCGTATTAAGCCCGAGGGGCGCTGTGGGCCCAGACGCTGTAGGCCCGGGCACTGTAGGCCCAGACGCTGTAGGCCCAGACGCTGTAGGCCCGGACGCTGTAGGCCCGGACACTGTAGGCCCGGTGGCCTCTGTAGGCCCGGAGGCCCGGGCGTCGCCCAACAGAGGTTGCGTGGCAACCCGCCTCCCGGCCTGGGCGGCCGCCGTTGGTGGAGCGGTAGCACGTGGCCGCTGGCTAGGTGAAGTCACGTGGGGCGCGGGGCGGTGACGTCACCTTTTGTCCCTTATTTGGGAGTGAGAAAGTTGGCAACCCTAAGTGCTACTATGCTGAGAACTGTATTCTGTACTGTGTAGAAAGGAACCGCAGATAGACACAAAATGCTGGCATAACTCAGCAGGACAGGCAGCACCTCTGAAGAAAAAGGATCTGTGACGTTTCAGGTCAGGACAACGGCCTGAAGAAAGTATCTTGACCCAAAACGTCACGCATCCTTTTTCTCCAGAGTTAAGTTCATAAGGTCTCCCCATAACCCCTGAGCCGATACTAATCAAGAATCTATCTACAGGTACCTCTGCCAAAATATATCTATTGACTTGGCCTCTACAGCCTTCTGCGGCATTGAATTCCACAGATTCAACATCTTCTGACTAAAGAAATTCCTCCTCATCTCCTTCCTAAAAGAACGTCCTTTAATTCTGAGGCTGTGACCTCTGGTCCTAGACTCTCCCACTAGTGGAAACATCCTCTCCACATCCACTCTATCCAGGCCTGACCTCTTGAGTTATTCCAGCACTTTGGTCTATCTATGGTGCTTGAGTTTGAGCTGATTTTATCCATGTATGGTGTATCTAATCTGTCTGGATAGCATGCAACTCAAAATTGTCACGTGTACCGAGCGAGGTACAGTGAAAAATAATAAACCTAAACCTACTGCCATTCCAATTCCGATTTCTGGATCATGGTTGCATGTTATCAGAACACTAAGGGTAGATGTGCCTTCAGCTGCCAGGACCTATGCTACAGAATAGTTCATAAGTGATAGGAGCAGAATTAGGCCATTCGGCCCATCACGTCTACTCCGCCATTCAATCATGGCTGATCTATCTCTCCATCCTAACCCCATTCTCTTGCCTTCTCCCCATAACCCTTGACACCCGTACTAATCAAGAATCTATCTATCTCTGCCTTAAAAATATCCACTGACTTGGCCTCCACAGCCTTCTGTGGCAATGAATTCCACAGATTTTGTTTAGTTTATTGGCCCGTGTACCGAGGTACAGTGAAAAGCTTTTGTCGCGCGCTAACCAGTCAGCGGAAAGACAATACATGATTACAATCGAACCATTTACAGTGTACTGATACATGATAAGGGAATAACGTTTAGGGCAAGGTAAAGCCAGCAAAGTCCGATCAAGGATAGCCCGAGGGTCTCCAATGAGGATGGGATTCACGAGGATGTTGCCAGGACTTGAGGGTGTGAGCTATATGGAGAGGTTATGTAAGCTGGGACTCTATTCCTTGGAGTGCAGGAGGATGAGGGGAGATCTTATTGAGGTGTATAAAATCATGAGAGAAATAAATTGGGTAGATGCACAGAGTCTCTTGCCCAGAGTAGGGGAATCGAGGACCAGAGTACATTGGTTCAAGGTGAACGGGAAAAGATTTAATAGGAATCTGAGGGGTAATAGGAATCTGTTTTCACACAAAGGGTGGTGGGTGTATGGAACAAGCTGCCAGAGGAGGTAGTTGAGGCTGGGACTAACCCAACATTTAAGAAAAACAGTTCGACAGGTACATGGATAGGACAGGTTTAGAGGGATATGGGCCAAACGCGGGCAGGTGGGACGGGTGTAGCTGGGACATGTTGGCCGGTGTGGGCAAGTTGGGCCGAAGGGCCTGTTTCCACACTGTATCACTCTATGCCTCTAAAAGGAATAGATGACGTTTCGGGTCGAGATCCTTCTTCAGATATGTGCACAGATTAACTTACTTGGCGATATTGCATATTTCATAAGTTCTCGGAGCAGAATTAGACCATTCGGCCCATCAAGTCTACTCCGCCATTCAATCATGGCCACTTGCCCTATCGCTGTATGCCTCTAACGTGGTAGATAGTAGTTCAGGACTGCTCTCTGGTTGTGGTAGGATGCTTCAGTTGCCTGATAACAGCCGGGAAGAAACTGTATAAGAAAATAACTGCAGATGCTGGTACAAATCGAAGGTATTTATTCACAAAATGCTGGAGTAACTCAGCAGGTCAGGCAGCATCTCGGGAGAGAAGGAATGGGTGACGTTTCGGAACATGATGCTGGCTCGAAGGGCCGAATGGCCTCCTCCTGCACCTATTGTCTATTGTCTATCCATGTACCTGCTTAACTGTTTCTTAAATGTTGGGATAGTCCCAACCTCAACTACCTCCTCTGGCAGCTTGTTCCATACACCCACCACCCTTTGTGTGAACAAAATGCCCCTCAGATTCCTATTAAATCTCTTCCCCCTCACCTTAAACCTATGTCCTCCGGTTCTCGATTTCCCCTATTCTGGGCAAGAGACTCTGAGCATCTACCCGATCTATTCCTCTCATGATTTTATACCCTGATCACCTAAGGTGTGGTTTATTGTTAAAAGTCATATGTACTGTAGCTGGTTTGCTATGTAGTTTAACACGATCCTTTGACAAAGCAGAATTGCCAAGTTACATTAAACATGATGCATTTCCCAAAGACTTTATTCCTTGAAGATTAAGATGCTGTACAATCAGGCAGCAGTAGAATTGCCGCCTTGCAGCGCTAGAGACCCGAGTTCGATCCTGACCACGGGTGCTGTCTGTGTGGAGTTTGTACCTTCTCCCCGTGACCGCATCGGTTTCCTCCGGGTGCTCCGGTTTCCTCCCACACTTCCAAAGACGTGTATGATACATGACAAGGGAATAACGTTGAGTGCAAGGTAAAGTCCAATCAAGGATAGTCCGAGGGTCACCAATGAGGTAGATAGTAGTTCAGGACTGCTTTCTGGTTGTGGTAGGATGGTTCAGTTGCCTGATAACAGGTGGGACGAAACTGTCCCTGAATCTGGAGGTGTGCGTTTTCACACTTCTGTACCTGGTGGAGACGGGGCAAAGCCTGGCAAGTGATAGGTGGATACAGGTGAGGCTGATACAGGTTTTACAATTTGAAGATGCTATATAAATGCAAGTTGTTGCTGGTAGGGTCTTAGAAACATAGAAAATAGGTGCAGGAGGAGGCCATTCGGCCCTTCGAGCCAGCACCTCCATTCAATATGATCATGGCTGATCATCTAGAATCAGTACCCCGTTCCTGCTTTCTCCCCATCTCCCTTGATTCCGTTAGCCCTTAGAGCTAAATCTAGCTCTCTCTTGCAAACATCCGGTGAATTGGCCTCCACTGCCTTCTGTGGCAGAGAATTCCACAGATTCACAACCGTCTGGGTGATAAAGTTTTTCCTCATCTCAGTCCTAAATGGCCTACCCCTTATTCTTAAACTGTGACCCTCTGGTTCTGGACTCCCCCAACATTGGGAACATGTTTCCTGCATCTAGCCTGTCCCAACCCTTAAGAATTTTATAAACGTGGTTTATAGGATCATGTGCATTTATTAGTGTAGTACTCAGTCACTAAGTTCAGGATATTAAACCAGGAATGATCAGGTACCGAGAACATGGAACGTTACAGCACAGAAACAGGTCCTTCGGCCCACAATGTCCATGACAAACATGAGGCCAAGTTAAACTAATCTCTGCTGCCTGCGCATGATCCATATCTAGGGGTTCCCAACTATCTCACGCCCAAATACGGGACAAGGTGACGTCACCGCCCCGCGCCCCACGTGACCTCACCCAGCCAGCGGCCACATGCTCCCGCTCCACCAATGGCGGCCGCCCGGGCTGGGAGGCGGGTTGCTATGCAACCTCCGTTAGGCGGCGCCCGGGGCCTCCGGACCGACTCTGTCCAGACCCACACTGTCCGGGCCTACACTGTCCGGGCCTACACTGTCCGGGCCTACACTGTCCGGGCCTACACTGTCCGGGCTTACACTGTCCGGGCCTACACTGTCCGGGGCCTACACTGTCCGGGGCCTACACTGTCCGGGCCTACACTGTCCGGGCCTACACTGTCCGGGGCCTACACTGTCCGGGCCTACACTGTCCAGACCTACGTTATCCAGAAGGTAGACACAGATTTTAACTAGCATCTGCAGTTGGTTTCCTACAACACTGTCCGGGCCTACAGCGCCCCCCGGGCCTAATACGGGACAAGGGCTGTCCCATACGGGACAAATCAATTACGGGATATCCCGGCTAATACGGGACAGTTGGCGACCCTCTCTATATCCCTCCATTCACTGCATATCCATGAACCTCTCTAAAAGCCTCTTAAACACTACTGTCACATCTCTCTCCACTTGCGAGAATAGACACAAAATGCTGGAGTAACTCAGCGGTCCAGGCAGCGTCTCTGGAGAGATCGGACGGATGAAGTTTCGGGATCAGGACCCTTCTTCAGACTGGTGCTGCATTCACGAGGATGTTGCCAGGGTTAGAGTCTCTGAGAAGACCCCACGTAGGTTCATTCAACGCTGAGTCTGAGGAAGGGTCCCGACCGGAAGTGTCACCCATCCTTTTGTCTCCAGAGATGCTGCCTGGCCCGTTGAGTTACTCCAGCGTTTTGTGTCTATCTCCGCCGGTGTGAACCAGAATCTGCTGTTCCTTCCTGCCCAGCGTGGCTGACATCGTTTACTGAGGATGCCAAGAGGAAAAGCCTGCAAGGAGGTTTTGCAACGGCTGTGCCTGGTTTTGCAAACAGCAATGTTGCAACTCTGAGCTTGTGGTTTTGGTGCCGAGGAGGAGTGGCGCAGGAGGGCGGCACGGTGGCGCAGCGGTAGAGTTGCTGCCTCACAGCGCCAGAGACCCAGGTTCGATCCTGACCACGGGCGCGGTCCGTACAGAGTTTGCACATTCTCCCCGTGACCTGCGTGGGTTTTCTCCGGGTGCTCCGGTTTCGTCCCACACTCCAAAGAGTAATGTGCAACTTTGTAGGTTAGTTGGCTTTGGTAAATTGTAAATTGTCCCTAGTGCTGGATAGAGTTAGTGTTCGGGGATCACTGGTCAGTGCGGACTCGGTGGGCCGAATGGCCTGTTTCCACGCTGTGTCTATAAACTGAACTAAACTGAAAGCCCGATAGTGACCATGTGGGCTTTCTCCAGGTGCTCCGGTCTCCTCCCGAAATGGCGCGGGTTTGTAGGTAAATTGGCTTCTGTAAATCACCCTCTAATGTGTACGGAGTGGATGAGAAAGAGAGATAACGTAGAACTAGTGTGACTCAGTGGGTCAGGCAGTGTCTCTGAAGGTCTGAAGGCGTGTCTCGACCCGAAACGTCGCCCATTCCTTCTCTCCACAGATGCTGCCTGACCTGCTGAGTTACTCCAGCATTTTGGGTCTCTCTTCGGTCTAAACCAGCATCTGCTGTTCCTTCCCACACATAGAACTAGTGTGAATGGGTGATCGATGTGGGCGTTAACTTATTGGGACAAAGGGCCTGTTTCCATGCTGTATCTCCAAGATACTTGGTTTAGTTTTAGTTTCCCACCGGTAGAGGCCCACCGGGTCCGCGCCGACCAGCGATCCCCGCACATTAACACTATCCCACACCCACTGGGGACGATTTTTACATTTTACCAAGCCAATTAACCTACAAACCTGCACGTCTTTGGAGTGTGGGAGGAAACCGAAGATCTCGGAGAAAACCCACGCAGGTCACGGGGAGAACGTACAAAGTCCGTACAGACGGCGCCCGTAGTCGGGATGGGACCCGGGTCTCCGGCGCTGCATTTGATGTAAGGCAGCAACTCTACCGCTGCGCCACCGTGCCGCCCAAACTCTCTGGTCCCAAGCAATGTTTACAGTCTAGTTACTGGATAGATATTACACGAAGGAAAAATAATTAGTACAACGCTGTTCGTTTCTGATTCTGTTGTTTCTCTTGAACATTCACCAAACGCTGGCTCAAGTAGCAAAGGTGTTTCTAGAGTCTCGAGTAGACACAAGGAACTGCAGAAGCTGGAATCTTCAACAAAACACAAAGTGCTGGAGTAACTCAGCGGGTCAGGCAGCATCCCTGGAGAACATGGATAGGTGACGTTTCACAGAGTGCTGGAGTAACTCAGCGGGTCAGGCAGCATCTGTGCAGAACACGGATAGGTGACACGGAAAGGTCGGGACCCTTCTTCAGACTATCCATTTCACCTATCCATGTTCTCCAGAGATGCTGCCTGACTCGCTGAGTTACTCCAGCACTTTGTGTACAGAAGTACAGCACGGGATCAGGCCCTTCGGCCCACAATGTCTGTGCTGAACATGATGCTAAGATAAATCAATCTCATCCGTGCCACCGTGCCGCCCAGTGCGTGCACGGATGGCAGAGAGGGGGGTGGGGAGGTTGGCGGGCATCAGCTGACATCAGAGAATTCAACGTTCACACGGTCAGATTGCAATTCTGAATTCCATTTCAACTCGTGCGGCACGGTGGCGCAGCGGTAGAGTTGCTGCCTTACAGCGAATGCAGCGCCGGAGACCCGGGTTCGATCCCGACCACAGGCGCTGTTTGTACGGAGTTTGTACGTTCTCCCCGTGACCTGCGTGGGTTTTCTCCGAGATCTTCGGTTTCCTCCCACACTCCAAAGACGTGCAGGTTTGTAGATTGATCGGCTTGGTAAATGTAAAAATTGTCCCCAGTGTGTGTAGGATAGTGTTAGTGTGCGGGGATGGCTGGTCGGCGCGGACCCGGTGGGCCGAAGGGGCCTGTTTCCGCGCTGTGTCTCTAAACTAAACTCAGTTGCTATTTGCTGTTTACATTTTTATTTTGCCACTCTTTAGTGATTAGTGACGGGGCTGTTGAATACTGCTGCCTGTTGCAATCGGTCTTTCATCTCAATGCTGTCAGCCACATCCGGGTCGACAGAGAGAAAGGGGAATAACGCCACCATTTTCCCCTGCTAATGTTAGCATCAAACGCTGGTGCTTTCTCGCATTCGGCATCGAGCCGCTGCTGCGAGCACTTAACATTGTCCCCGACCATCAGGAAAAGCAATCAAAGTTACACACAAAAAGCTGGAGTAACCCAGAACCAGGGGCCGCAGTCTACGAATAAAGGGGAGGCCATTTAAAACTGAGGTGAGAAGAAACGTTTTCACCCAGAGAGTTGTGAATTTGTGGAATTCTCTGCCACAGAGGGCAGTGGAGGCCAAATCACTGGATGGATTTAAAAGAGAGTTAGATAGAGCTCTAGGGGCTAGCGGAATCAAGGGATATGGGGAGAAGGCAGGCACGGGTTACTGATTGTGGACGATCAGCCATGATCACAATGAATGGCGGTGCTGGCTCGAAGGGCCAAAAGGCCTCCTCCTGCACCTATTTTCTATGTTCAACTCCGCGGGACAGGCAGGGCAACTCTGGAGAGAAGGAATGGCTGTCGTTTCGGGTCGAGACTCTTCTTCTGAAAGGTCACCCATTCCTTCTCTCCAGAGATGCTGCCTGTCCCGCTGAGTTACTGCAGCTTTTTGTGTCTATCTTTGGTTTAAACCAGCATCTGCAGTTCCTTCCTAGGCCAAACATTCAGTGTTGGAGGAACTCTAAAGTCCAAACGCAGCAGGTTGGGCATTATCAGTGGAGGGATTGGACAGGCGATGTTTTGGTCAAGACTCTTCTTCAGACTCATGCCGTGACCACATTCTCACCCACACCATTGGAGACACATGGAGACACTTGGACTATCTTCAATCGGACTTTTCTTAAGGCAGAGATAGATAGGTTCTTGATTAGTATGGGTGTCAGAGGTTATAGGGAGAAGGCAGGAGAATGGGGTTAGGAGGGAGAGATAGATCAGCCATGATTGAATGGTAGAGTAGACACCATGGTCCGAATGGCTTAATTCTGCTCTTATGAACTTCTGAACCCGTGTTCACACACTGACCTCACCAGTCATTTTTGAGAGTGGAGAAATGTTTATAAATAATACCACAGAATGCTTACAACACGGAAATATCGTCACTTAGCTCATTGTATCCTCGCTGGCTGGATGCAAGAGCAACAAGGAAGTTCGCGCCTTTTAGCTCTGCATTTACTTTGGTTTTATAGAAACATAGAAACATAGAAAATAGCTGCAGGAGGAGGCCATTCGGCCCTTCGAGCCAGCACCGCCATTCATTGTGATCATGGCTGATCATCCACAATCAGTAATCCGTGCCTGCCTTCTCCCCATATCCCTTGATTCCGCTAGCCCCTAGAGCTCTATCTAACTCTCTTTTAAATCCATCCAGTCAATTGGTCTCCACTGCCCTCTGTGGCAGAGAATTCTACAAATTCACAACTCGTTATTCTTAGAATGTGGCCCCTGGTTCTGGACTCCCCCAACATTTTTCCTGCATCTAGCTTGTCCAGTCCCTTTTATAATTTTATGTGTTTCTATAAGATCCCCTCTCATCCTTCTAAACTCCAGTGAATACAAGCGCAGTCTTTCCAAGCTTTCCTCACGTGACAGTCCCGCCATCTCAGGGATTAATCCCATGAACCTCCGCTGCATTGCCACAACAGCAAGGACGTCCTTCCTCAAATTAGGAGACCAAAACTGCACACAGTACTCCAGATGTGGTCTCACCAGGGCCCTGTACAACTGCAGAAGGACCTCTTTGCTCCTGTACTCTATACTAATTTTGCTTGGGCAGCTTACACCCCAGCGGTATGAATATTGACTTCCCTAACTTCGTAACCCGTGCTTTCCCTCTCTCTCCATCCCTCTCCCATCCTAGATCTCCGACTAGTTTCACTGCCATCCTGATTAAAGGTTACTGATTGTGTTCCTCCGTGTCATCTTCCCCTCAATCAACAATGAACCATTCTACATTTCCTCGTGTGCAGGAAGGAACTGCAGATGCTGGTTTAAACCGAAGATAGACACAAAATGCTGGAGTAACTCAGATGGTCAGACAGCATCTCTGGAGAGAAGGAATTGGTGACGTTTTGGATCGAGACCCTTCTTCAGACATTTCCTTGCATTTCCTTACCATCGTCTGCTTTGATCTGTCGTATTCACACCTTACCCTTCCATGTCTTTATTCACGCTCTCCCCTGACTCTCAGTCTGAAGAAGGGTCTCGACCCAAAACGTCACCCATCCCTTCTCTCCAGAGATGCTGCCTGTTTGGGTGTCTGCCCCTGACTATCTTCGGTGTAAGCCAGCATCTGCAGTTCCTCCCTAATCACAAAGACTCGAAGCCATAGATTTAAGGTGAGGGGGACAAATCTTTAAGGAGATGTTTCGGGTCATAGAAACATAGAAACATAGAAAATAGGTGCAGGAGGAGGCCATTCGGCCCTTCGAGCATGCACCGCCATTCAATATGATCATGGCTGATCATTCTCAATCAGTACCCCGTTCCTGCCTTCTCCCCATACCCCCTGACTCCGCTATCCTTAAGAGCTCTATCTAGCTCTCTCTTGAATGCATTCAGAGAATTGGCCTCCACTGCCTTCTGAGGCAGAGAATTCCACAGATTCACAACTCTCTGACTGAAAAAGTTTTTCCTCATCTCAGTTCTAAATGGCCTACCCCTTATTCTTAAACTGTGGCCCCTTGGTTCTGGACTCCCCCAACATTGGGAACATGTTTCCTGCCTCTAACGTGTCCAACCCCTTAATAATCTTATACGTTTCGATACGTTTCGGATACTGATTGAGAATGATCAGCCATGATCACATTGAATGGCGGTGTTGGCTCGAAGGGCCGATTGGCCTCCTCCTGCACCTATTGTCTATTGTCTAAAGGTAGTAAAGGGCACTGTTGTAGATTTTTAAAAAAAACTGGTTTCATTGCAGGAAGCAGAATGTTTTTGTAGTAAGTGAAACTTCCTCACAGAGTGTGCAAGTGTTGAAACAACCGCTGCACTTGCCAGAGTGTGTCGATGACCTTGACTTTGGGAAACAGAGCGTTACACAGTTTGTACATGACACTTCACTCAGTGCTGTTGTAAACAGTGAGGAAGATCGCCACTGCCGTCAGGAGGGCACAGTGCTGATTAATGATATGCTCAGAGGGCGCGGGGAATCGAAAGCAGAAAGATTATTTGGAAAGAAGAATTAGCAGAGGGCATTTAAGCTAAATGGTGCAATTCTACACAGGACCCAGGAATTGAGATGGGCCAAGCCTCCGATATCTCCCGACCATGTCTAGTTCTCACCGTCTCCATCACAGGAGACGGATTAGTGACCGACATCTACTACAGACCTACTGACTCCCATAGCTATCTAGACCACACTTCTTCCCACCCTGTTTCCTGTAAAGACTCTATCCCCTACTTCCAATTCCTCCGTCTACGCGGCATCTGCGCCCGGGATGAACTGTTTCACACCAGGGCATCGGAGATGTCCTCATTCTTTAGGAAACGGGGGTTCCCCTCTTCCATTATAGATGAGGCTCTCACTAGGGTCTCTTCTACATCCCGCAGCTCCGCTCTTGCTCCCCCTCCCCCCACTCGCAACAAGGACAGAATCCCCCTCGTTCTCACCTTCCACCCCACCAGCCAGCGGATCCAACAAATCATCCACCAACATTTCCGTCACCTCCAACGGGACCCCACCACTGGCCACATCTTCACATCCCCTCCTCTCTCTGCGTTCCGCAGAGACCGTTCCCTCCGTAACTCCCTGGTCCACTCGTCCCTTCCTACCCAAACCACCCCATCTCCGGGCACTTTCCCCTGCAACCGCACGAGATGCGACACCTGTCCCTTTACCTCCCCCCTCAACTCCATCCAAGGACCCAAACAGTCTTTCCAGGTGAGGCAGAGGTTCACCTGCACCTCCTCCAACCTCATCTATTGTACCCGCTGTTCCAGATGTCAACTTCTCTACATCGGCAAGACTAAGCGCAGGCTCGGCGATCGTTTCGCTGTACACCTCCGCTCAGTCCGTCTCAACCAACCTGATGTCCCGGTGGCTCAGCACTTCAACTCCCCCTCCCATTCCCAGTCTGACCTTTCTGTCCTGGGCCTCCTCCATTGTCAGAGTGAGGCCCAGTGCAAATTGGAGGAACAGCACCTCATATTTCGCTTGGGCAGCTTACACCCCAGCGGTGTGAACATTGACTTCTCTAACTTCAGATAGTCCCTGCTTTCCCCTCTCTGTCCCCTCTCCCTTCCCAGTTCTCCCACTAGTCTTCCTGTCTCTGACAACATTCCATCTCTGTCCCGCCCCCTCCCCTGACATCAGTCTGAAGAAGGGTCTCGACCCGAAACGTCACCCATTCCTTCCCTCCTGAGATGTTGCCTGACCCACTGAGTTACTCCAGCATTTTGGGTCATATACAGTAGCATCTCTGGAGAAAAGGAATAGGTGGCATTTCAGGTCGAGTCTCAGTCTGAAGAAGGGTCTCGACCTGAAACCTGAGGTAATCCTTAAGGCTGACTTGGTTGAGGATACGAAATCTAAGGTGCTGGCCGTTGGAATGCTGAATATTGTGCCTGTTCTATGTAAACTAGTTTAGTTTAGTTTAGTTTAGAGATTTAGCCCGGAAACAGGCCCTTCGGCCCACCGGGTCCGCGCCGCCCAGCGATCCCCGCACACTAACACTATCCTACACCCACTAGGGACATTTTTTACATTTATACCAAGCCAATTAACCTACATACCTGCACGTCTTTGGAGTGTGGGAGGAAACCAAAGATCTCGGAGAAAACCCACGCAGGTCACGGGGAGAACGTACAAACTCCGTACAGACAGCACCCGTAGTCGGGATGGAACCCGGGTCTCCGGCGCTGCATTCGCTGTGAGGCAGCAACTCTACCGCTGCGCCACCGTTGTGATCATGTCTGATTATTGTGATCATGGCTGTGTACTATGTAACATGTTTGCACTATTGGTAGTCAGAAAAGGTGCGGACAGGGCTTTGTGGTAAATAATGGGGCGTTGACTTGATTTGGCGGTCGTGGATTATGAAATAACCCAGGATGGTATCAGATGAGGAGGAGTGAAACTCTTGTGTCGGGAGGAACTGCAGATGCTGGCCGGAACCCGAGACAGGCACTAAACGCTGGAGTAACTCAGCGGGACAGGCAGCATCTCTGGAGAGAAGGAATGGGTGACACTCCCCAGAGATGCTTCCTGACACTGATGGGTTCATGAGTGATAGGAGCAGAATGAGCCCATTCGGCCCATCGAGTCTGCTCTACCATTCAATCATGGCTGATCTATCTCTCCCTCCTAACCCCATTCTCCTGCCTTCTCCCCATCACCCCTTCAGGTGACACCAGCTCTTTGTGCCTGTCTTGGGAGTGCAATATGTTGTAGTTTAGTTTAGGGATACAGTGCAGAAACAGGCCCTTCGGCCCGCCGAGACCGCGCCGACCAGCAATCCCCGCACACTAACACTATCCTACGTCCACCAGAGACAATTTACGTTTATACCAAGCCAATAAACCTGCACGTCTTTGGAGTGTGGGAGGAAACTGAAGATCTCGGAGGTAACCCACGCAGGTCACGGGGAGAACGTACAAACTCCGTACAGGCAAGCACCCGTAGTCGGGATGGAACCCGGGTCTCTGGCGCTGTGTGGCAGCAACTCTACCGCTTCGCCACCGTGCCGCCCTCTCTCTTGTCTCTTGTCCAGCCTGGTTGGATGGTTTTGGAAAGGAGGGAACACGAACACCATGAGAACATATCCCCCGGAATCACGGGACATGGGGAGAAGGCAGGCACGGGGTACTGATTGTGGACGGTCAGCCACCATCACGATGAATGGCGGCGCTGGCTCGAAGGGCCGAATGGGCCAATACGTTTCTATGACAATGCCTTCCGTGCTTTTGTGATGCGTGTGTGTGTGTGCGAAGAGCGCCGAGAGGTTTGCCACATCCTCCCAGAGTGCGTTGATCTGCGCGAGATAGAGCCGAGAGCTGAGGGCGGGAGGAAGAGGCACATTTCCTGGCTCGTCTGGCGAGCCGTTGCTGGGGCTTCAGTGTATCATGGAGCCCTGCGTCGCGGGCAGACTGCCGACATCACACGGTGCCCAGAGGCAGCGCCCGCCGCTGGAACTTCAACCCCCCTCTCCCCGCGCGTCAGACAGCTGAACAGCTGCAAGCCTGCACGTTATGGACCACTCCACACCCCCACCTCTTCCCCCTGCATCTGAGGTAAAAGCACTGGGAATGCTACAGGTCGACATTTGTTTATTGTCA
This sequence comes from Rhinoraja longicauda, assembly GCF_053455715.1. Taxonomy (NCBI): domain Eukaryota; kingdom Metazoa; phylum Chordata; class Chondrichthyes; order Rajiformes; family Arhynchobatidae; genus Rhinoraja; species Rhinoraja longicauda. The sequence goes on from NC_135956.1 coordinate 89,351,837, forward strand.
CGTACAGTGAAAAGCCTTTGACGCGTGCTGACCGCTCAGCGGAAAAACAATGATGGGTCGCGGCGGTAAAGTTGTCGCCTTACGGCTCTTGCAGCGCCGGAGACCTGGGTTCCATCCCGGCTACGGGCTCCTGTCTGTACCGGCGTCTGTACGTTCTCCCCAGCGACCCGCGTGGGTTTTCTCCGGGTGCTCCGGTTTCCTCCCGCACTCCGAAGACGCGCAGGTTTGTCGGTTAATTGGCTCGGTCTGAATGTAAAAATTGTCCCCTGTGTGCGTAGAGAAGTGTTGACGTGCGGGGATCGCTGGTCGGCGAGCTGGACGGGCTGGAAGGAATATGATAACATTGGAACATTGGAGACATGGCTCCGGGGTGACCAAGGCTGGGAGCTAAACGCGCTGGGGTAGTCGATATTCAGGAAGGGTAGACAGAAAGGAAGAGGAGGTGGGGTGGCATTGCTGGTTAAAGAGGTGATTCATGCAATAGCAAGGAGAGACATTAGCCTGGATACTGTAGAATCGGGATGGGTACAACTGCGAAATAGCCAAGGGCAGAAAACGCTTGTTGGAGTTGTACTGGGGTACTGATTGAGAATGATCAGCCATGATCATATTGAATGGCGGTGCTGGCTCGAAGGGCCGAATGGCCTCCTCCTGCACCTATTGTCTATTGTCTATTGTATACAGACCAGCAAACAGCAGTGGGGAGGCTGGGGATAGCAACAAGCAGGAAATTAGGGATGCGTGTAGTAAAGGAACAGTGGTTATCATGGGTGACTTTAATCTACAAATAGATTGTGCCAACCAAATTGGTCGCAGTGCTGAGGAGGATTTCCTGGAATGTATACGGGATAGGTTTTTAAACCGATATGTAGAGGAACCAACTGTAGGGCAGCCCATCCTAGACTGGGTAACGTGTAATATAGAAAAAATAGGTGCAGGAGGAGGCCATTCGGCCCTTTGAGCCAGCACCGCCATTCATTGTGATCATGGCTGATCATCCACAATCAGTAACATGTGCCTGCCTTCTCCCCATATCCCTTGATTCCACTAGCCCCTAGAGCTCTATCTAACTCTCTTTTAAATTCATCCAGTGATTTGGCCCCCACTGCCCTCTGTGGCAGAGAATTCCACAAATTCACAACTCTCTGGGTAAAAAAGTTTCGTCTCACCTCAGTTTTAAATGGCCTCTCCTTTATTCTAAGACTGTGGCCCCTGGTTCTGGACTCCTCCAACATTAGGAACATTTTTCCTGCATCTAGCTTGTCCAATCCTTTTATAATTTTATATGTCTCTATAATATCCCCTCTCATCCTTCTAAACTCCAGTGAATACAAGCCTAGTCTTTTCAATCTTTCCTCATATGACAGTCCCGCCATCCCGGGGATCAGTCTCGTGAACCTACGCTGCACTGCCTCAATTACAAGGATGTCCTTCCTCAAATTAGGAGACCAAAACTGTAAACAATACTCCAGATGTGGTCTTACCAGGGCCCTGTACAACTGCAGAAGAACCTCTTTACTCCGATACTGAAATCCTCTTGTTATGAAGGCCAACATGCCATCAGCTTTCTTCACTGCCTGCTGTACCTGCACGCCAACTTTCAGTGACTGGTGTACAAGGACACCCAGGTCTCTACCCTTCCCCCTTACCTAACCTGACTCCATTGAGATAATAATCTGCCTCCTTGTTTTTGCCGCCAAAGTGGATAACCTCACATTTATCTATATTATACTGCATCTGCCACACATCTGCCCACTCACTCAACCTGTCCAGGTCACCCTGCAACCTCCTAACATCCTCTTCGCAGTTCACACTACCACCCAGCTTTGTGTCATCCGCAAACTTGCTAGTGTAGCTTCTAATTCCCTCTTCCAAATCACTAATATATATGGTGAACAGTTGCGGCCCCAACACCGAGCCTTGCGGCACTCCACTCGCCACTGCCTGCCATTCTGAAAAGGACCCGTTTACTCCTACTCTTTGCTTCCTGTCTGCCAAGACAATAGGCAATAGACAATAGGTGCAGGAGGAGGCCATTCGGCCCTTCGAGCCAGCACCGCCATTCAATGTGATCATGGCTGATCATTCTCAATCAGTACCCCGTTCCTGCCTTCTCCCCATACCCCCTAACTCCGCTATCCTTAAGAGCTCTATCCAGCTCTCTCTTGAATGCATTCAGAGAATTGGCCTCCACTACCTTCTGAGGCAGAGAATTCCACAGATTCACAACTCTCTGACTGAAAACGTTTTTCCTCATCTCAGTTCTAAATGGCCTACCACTTATTCTTAAACTGTGGCCCCTTGTTCTGGACTCCCCCAACATTGGGAACATGTTTCCTGCCTCTAACGTGTCCAGCCCCTTAATAATCTTATACGTTTCGATAAGATCTCCTCTCATCCTTCTAAATTCCAGTGTATACGAGCCTAGTCGCTCCGGTCTTTCAACATATGACAGTCCCGCCATTCCGGGAATTAACCTAGTAAACCTCCGCTGCACGCCCTCAATAGCAAGAATATCCTTCCAACGGGAAGGATTAGTTAGCGATCTCGTTGTGCAAGGCCCCTTGGGCCACAGTGACCATAATATGGTGGAATTCTACGTTAGACAATAGACAATAGACAATAGGTGCAGGAGGAGGCCATTCAGCCCTTCGAGCCAGCACCGCCATTCAATGCGATCATGGCTGATCACTCTCAATCCTGCCTTCTCCCCATACCCCCTCACTCCGCTATCCTTAAGAGCTCTGTCCAGCTCTCTCTTGAAAGCATCCAACGAACTGGCCTCCACTGCCTTCTGAGGCAGAGAATTCCACACCTTCTTCCTCATCTCCGTTCTAAATGGCCTACCCCTTATTCTTAAACTATGGCCCCTTGTTCTGGACTCCCCCAATGGATGGAGAGTGACAAGGTTGATTCAGAGACGAGGGTCCTGGACTTGAATAAAGGAGACTATGAAGGTATGAGACGGGAATTGGCTAGGATAGACTGGCAAATTATACTTAAAGGGTTGACGCTGGAGATGCATTGGCGAAGATTTAAAGACCGCATGGATGAACTCCAGAAATTATTCATCCCCCTGTCTGCCGAAAAAGTAAAACTGGGAAGGTGGCTGAACAGTAGCTGATGAGGGAGGTTATTAAGGTCAGTGTTAAACCCAAGGAAGAGGCATATCAATTGGCTAGAAGAAGCAGCAAGCCACTGGGAGAACTTTAGAACAACAGAGGACAAAGGGGTTAATTAAGAGGGGGAAAACAGAGCATGGAGCCTGCGGGGAATATATAAACTGAATATAAAAGCTTCTTTAGATATGTAAAAAGGAAAAGATTAGTGAAGACGAATGTAGGTCCCTTACAATCAGAGACAGGTGGATTTATAATGGGGAACAAGGAAATGGCAGAACAGTTAATCGAGTACTTTGGTTCTGTCCTCATTAAAGACACAAACAATCTCCCAGAAATACTCGGGGACCGAGGATCTAGTGGGAGGGAGGAACTGAAGGGAATCCACATTAGTCAGGAAATGGTGTTAGGTAAACTGTTGGGACTGAAGGCAGATAAATCCCCAGGGCCTGATGGTCAGCATCCCAGAGTACACAGGGAGGTGGCCCTAGAAATTGTGGATGCATTGGTGGATCATTTTCCAATGTTCTCTAGACTCTGGATCAGTTCCTGTGGACTGGAGGGTAGCCAATGTAACTCCACTTGTTAAGAAAGGAGGGAGAGAGAAAACGGGGAATTATAGACCAGTTAGCCTTACATCGGTAATGGGGAAGATGCTGGAGTTGATTGTTAAAGATGTTGCAGCAGCGCATTTGGAAAGCAGTGACAGGTTCAGTCAAAGTCAGCATGGATTTATGAAGGGGAAATCATGCTTGACTAATCTTCTGGAATTTTTTGAGGATGTAACAAATAGAATGGACTGGACCAAGTGGACCCATTGGGCCCAGACTTCTCCTGCATTGGTACAGCACCCTCTCCTACCCCCCTCCCCACTTCCCCTTCCCCCTCTCCATCCCCTCAACCCCCCTTATCCACCCTCCACCCCCCCTCCCTCCCCCCTCCCTCCCTCCCTCCCTCCCTACCTCCCTCCCTCCCTAGGAGATAGATTTAAACTTTAAAATGTGAATAACTTTAAAAATATAACACCGATTTCAACAAAACGACTTGCTTTACCATTAAAGTGATGACGGTGAGTAAGGTGGGCCTAAAATTGTTGCGCTATAATGTACCGTTTTGGCTGTAGTTCGATCACAAATAAACAAGAGTTTTAGTATATAGATAAGGGAGAGCCAGTGGATGTGGTGTATCTGGACTTTCAAAAAGTCTTTGACAAGGTCCCACACAAGAGATTAGTGTGCAAAATGAGAGCACATGGTATTGGGGGTAGGGTATTGACATGGAAAAGTTTGCGAATGACACAAAGCTGGGTGGCAGTGTGAGCTGCGATGAGGATGCTATGAGGCTGCAGAGTGACTTGGACAGGTTGTGTGAGAGGGCGGATGCATGGCAGATGCAGTTTAATGTGGATAAATGTGAGAAGAAATGTGTGGTGACAAGAACATGAAGGCAGATTATTATCTGAATGGTGTCAGATTAGGAAAAGGGGAGGTGCAACGAGACCTGGGTGGGCTTGCACATCAGTCACTGAAAGTAAGCATGCAGGTAGAGCAGGCAGGGAAGACAGCTAATGGCACGTTGGTCTTCATTGCGAGAGGATTTGAGTTTGGGAGCAAGGAGGTTCTACTGCAGTTGTACAGGGCCCTAGTGAGACCACACCTGGAGTATTGTGTGCAATTTTGGTGTCCTAATTTGAGGAAGGACATTATTGCTATTGAGGGAGTGCAGCGTAGGTTCACCAGGTTAATTCCCAGGATGGCGGGACTTACATATGATGAAAGAATGGGTCGACTGGGCTTGTATTCACTGGAATTTAGAAGGATGAGAGGGGATCTTATAGAAACATATAAAATTCTTAAAGGATTGGACAGGCTGGATGCAGGAAAAATGTTCCCAATGTTGGGGGAGTCCAGAACCAGGGGTCACAGTTAAAGAATAAGGGGTAGGCCATTTAGGACTGAGATGAGGAAAAACTTCTTCACCCAGAGAGTTGTGAATCTGTGGAATTCTCCACCACAGAAGGCAGTGGAGGCCAACTCACTGGATGTATTCAAGAGAGAGTTAGATAGAGCTCTTAGGGCTAACGGGATCAAGGGATATGGGGAGAAAGCAGGAACGGGGTACTGATTTTAGATGATCAGCCATGATCATATTGAATGGTGGTGCTGGCTCGAAGGGCCGAATGGCCTACTCCTGCACCTATTTTTCTATGTTTCTGTTTCTATGTTTCCTCACTGTATCTCTAAACTAGACGAAATAATACATGGTTACGATTGTGCCATTTAAAGTGTACAGATACGTCATAAGGGAATAACGTTCAGTGCAAGGTAAAGCCAGCAATGTCCGATCAAGGATAGTCCGAGGGTCACCAATGAGGTAGATGGTAGTTCAGGGCTGCTCTCCTGTGTGTAGGAACAAGGGACTGTAGCCGCTGCCTTACACAATGGGGGTGGATGAGAACGTGGGATAACATTGTACGAGCATGAGTGGGGGATCGCTGGTCGGCATGGACTGGGTGGGCCGAAGGGCCTGTTTCCATGCTGCATCTCTAAACTAAAGGGCATTGGGTTCCATGTAGAAAAGTAGCACTGGGATAAAAGAGCAAGATCTTAAAAAGTGCTGGAGTAACTCAGCGGGTCAGGCAGCATCTCTGGAGAACATGGATAGGTGACGTTTCACAGAGTGCTGGAGTAACTCAGCGGGTCAGGCAGCGTCCCTGGAGAACATGGATAGGTGACGTTTCACAGAGTGCTGGAGTAACTCAGCGGGTCAGGCAGCATCTGTGGAGAACATGGATAGGTGACGTTTCACAGAGTGCTGGAGTAACTCAGTGGGTCAGGCAGCATCTCTGGAGAACGTGGATAGGTGACATTTCTGTTGTGATATTGCTGGGACTACTTTGTTGTATCACAAGGACTACTTTGTTTGCTTGGGTTTTTCCTTTATCTTTCTAGGGCTAAAATATATTTAACAAACATAACTAAAACACAATACTTTTGTTTTTATTTACTCGTTTAGTGCACAGATACAGGTTTGGTTCAGTTTAGTTTAGTTTTATTGTGCTGAGGTGCAGTGAAAAGCTTTCTTTTGCTGCATGCTATCAAGTTGGAAAGACTGCACTTGATTACAATCCAGCCATCCACAGTACAGATTCAGGATAAAGTGAATAACATTTAGTGCAAGGTAAAATCTAGTAAAGACCGATTAAAGAGAGTCAGAGGGTCTCCAGTAAGGTAGATGGTAGCTCAGGAACGCTCTCTAGTTGGTGAGCGGACGGTTCAGTTGCCTGACAACAGCCGGGAAGAAACTGTCCTTGAATCTGGAGGTGTGTGGTTTCCGCACTTCTGTACCTCTTGCCCGATGGGAGAGGGGAGAAGAGGGAGAGACCGGGGTGAGACTGGCCCTTGATTGTGCTGCTGGCCTTGCCGAGGCAGCGTGAGGTGTAGATGGAGTCGATGGAAGGGAGGTTGGTTTGTGTGATGGTCTGGGCTGCTGGCCTTGCCGAGGCAGCGTGAGGTGTAGATGGAGTCGATGGAAGTGAGGTTGTTTTGTGCGATGGTCTGGGCTGCGATTTCCTGCGGGTTTTGGATGGAGCTGTTCCCTGACTGCATTTCTCTGGAAGGTTCAAAGCTTGACGCATGTGGAGATAAGCCAACTAACCTCACTGTTCATGACTAGGCTTCTGCACATCATTATCACTTTACAAACAGCGGAACAATTTTTATTTATTACACCATTCTCTGAGCTGAAATTACATTTTGGCTCAAAGTGCTGGAGTAACAGTGGGTCTGGCTGCATCTAAATTACTCCAGCACTTTGTGTTTTTTTTTTGTTGTAAACCTGCATCTGCAGTTACTTATTTCAACTTTTTGCCATCTGCTACAGAGATACATAGATAGATACAGAGATACATGCTGGTCATGTTGGCAAGTTGGACTAAGAGGGCCTGTTTCCACACTGCACGACTCTACAATCTTTACCAAAGCCAATTAACCTACAACTCTGCACGTCTTTGGAGTGTGGGAGGAAAGTAGAGCACCCGGGGAAAACGCACGCCATCATGGGGACAACGTACAAACTCCGTGTACTCAGCACCCATAGACAGGAGCGAACCCGGGTCTCTGGCACTGTGAGGCAGCAACTTTACCATGCCCTCGATTCCGCGTGCAGCGTAGGTTCACTAGGTTAATTCCCGGAATGGCGGGACTGTCATATGTTGAAAGACTGGAGCGACTAGGCTTGTATACACTGGAATTTAGAAGGATGAGAGGAGATCTTATCGAAACGTATAAGATTATTAAGGGGTTGGACACGTTAGAGGCAGGAAACATGTTCCCAATGTTGGGGGAGTCCAGAACAAGGGGCCACAGTTTAAGAATAAGGGGTAGTCCATTTAGAACTGAGATGAGGAAAAACGTTTTCAGTCAGAGAGTTGTGAATCTGTGGAATTCTCTGCCTCAGAAGGCAGTGGAGGCCAATTCTCTGAATGCATTCAAGAGAGAGCTGGATAGAGCTCTTAAGGATAGCAGAGTCAGAGGGTATGGGGAGAAGGCAGGAACGGGGTACTGATTGAGAATGATCAGCCATGATCACATTGAATGGCGGTGCTGGCTCGAAGGGCCGAATGGCCTACTCCTGCACCTATTTTCTATGTTCTATGTTCTAACTACTAACTGTGCATTCAATAAATCCACCTTGTTTCGAATGCTCCTTGTATTAAGGCACAAAGCTTGCAGGTTGGTTTTTCTTATCTCCCTTCTACCTTTGGCTTCTGTCCTCCTTTTACCGCCCTCTGTCTCCTTGCATTGGTTCCCTATCCCCCTGCCCTGTTAGTTTAAACGTGACCTTTCCTACGCCCTCTTTCCCATTAACTGCACGCATATGCGCCAACGTTGTTGACTCTGACTGTTTAGTTTAAACCCACCCATGTAGCACTGGCAAACCTGCCTGCCACAACGTCGGCCCCCTTCCGGTATCAGATCAGATAATACTTGACATAAATACATTCAAGTCGAACTCCAGTACACTAGGTATGGCAAAGGGGAAGATACAGTGTGCAGAATACAGTTCTCAGCCATCGTAGCGCACCAGTTTCACAGACAAAGTCCAATGTCCGCAATGGGGTAGAGGTGAGTGGGACAGTACCCCAGCTTATGGGAGGGTCGTTCAGAAGCCTGATAACAGAGGGGAAGGGGCTGTTCCCCAGTCTGGTGGTGCGCGCTTTCAAGCTTCTGTACCTTCTGCCGGACGGGAGCGGGGAGAAGAAGGAATGGCCGGGGTGGGACACGCCTTTGATTATGTTGGCTGCTTTCCCGAGGCAGTGTGGTGTAGATGGAGTCAATGGTGGGGAGTGTGGTGTGTGTGTGATGGACTGGGGTGCATCTACAATGGTGGGGAGTGTGGTGTGTGTGTTGGATTGGGTTACATCTACAATGGTAAGGAGTCTGGGCAACATCTAGAACTTTTCTTCTCCTACCCCCCCCCCCCCCCCCCCCCCACCCCCTTCACTCTCGTCTGAACCTGATGCTTTGCGGTGAGGGCAGGAAATCGGGGGAGGGAACGGAGAGATCTTTGAATCTTTGGAACGCGATGAAGATGTGAGATTGTTGAGCACAGAAAATCTCTTTCTCACAACGGACATGAGAGGAAGATTGAGGATGGTAAATGTGTCAAGAGTGTTTAATTGCCATACGTACCAACAATGTAACAGTGGAATAGGTACTTGCAGTAGCCTAACCGCTCCGATAATGCAATAACGTAAGATAAGACACTGTACAAGGCGTTGGTGAGACCGCATTTAGAATATAGTGTTCAGTTCTGGGCACCGTGTTATCGGGAAGATATTGTCAAGCTTGAAAGGATTCAGAAAAGATTTACGAGGATGTGGCCAAGACTAGAGGGTGTGACCTGCAGGGAGAGGTTGAGCAGGCTGGGTCTCTACTCCATGGAGCGCAGGAGGATGAGGGGAGATCTTATAGAGGTGTACAAAATCATGAGAGGAATAGATCGGGTAGATGCACAGAGTTTTACAGAGGTATACAAAATCATGAGAGGAATAGTTTGGGTAGATCCACACTCCCCACCATTGACTCCATCTACACTTCACACTGCCCAGAGTAGGGGAATCGAGAACCAGAGGACATCAGGTTCAAGGTGAAGGGAAAATATTTAATTGGAATCCGAGGGGTAACCTTTTCACACAGAGGGTGGTGGGTGTATGGAACAAGCTGCCGGAGGAGGTAGTTGAGGCTGGGACTATCCCAACATTTAAGAAAAACAGTTCGACAGGTTTAGAGGGATATGGGCCAAACGCGGGCAGGTGGGACGGGTGTAGCTGGGACATGTTGGCCTGTTTGGGCAAGTTGGGCCGAAAGGCCTGTTTCCACACTGTATCACTCTATGCCTCTAAAAGGAATAGATGACGTTTTGGGTCGAGATCCTTCTTCAGATATGTGCACGGATTAACTTACTTGGCGATATTGCATATTTCATAAGTTCTTAAGTTCTCGGAGCAGAATTAGACCATTCGGCCCATCAAGTCTACTCCGCCATTCAATCATGGCCCTATCGCTGTATGCCTCTAATGTGGTAGATAGTAGTTCGTTTGAGCAACAGGTGGACGGGTACATGGATAGGACAGGTTTGGAGGGTTATGGACCAAGCGCAGGTAGCTGGGACATGTTGGCCGGTGTGGGCGAGTTGGGCCGATGGGCCTGTTTCCACACTGTATCAATCTATGACTCTATAAATATATTTCATAACCAAGAATACAATAAATTACTAACTAACACGAGGTAACTATAACAGTGCAAAAACCCAAGTTCGTAGTGCAACCAAAGACACGGTCAATGGTGGTTGCTGAGGTCAGTGTTGTGCAATGTTCAACAGCCTGATGGCTATGGGGAAGAAGCGGTTCCTGAACCTGGACGTTACAGTTTTCAGGCTCCTGTACCTTCTTCCCGATGGCAGGGGTGGAATGAGAGTGTGGCCAGGGTGGTGTGGGTCTCTGACGATGCCGGCTGCCTTTCTGAGGCAGCGACTCCTGTAGATCCCTTCGATGGTGGGGAGGTCAGTACCCGTGATGGACCGGGCAGTGTGTTCACCCCCCTCAGTAATCTCCTTCATTCCTGGACGTTCGAGTTGCTGAACCAGGCCGCGATGCAAATAGTCAATATGCTCCCATCGTGATCTTACACACCTCTACAAAATCACCCCTCATCCTCCTGTGCTCCAGGGAATAAAGTCCGAGCCTGCTCAACCTCTCCCTCGAGCTCAGGCCCTCATGTCCTGTTTTGTTTTAGTTTTAGATTTTGGAGATACAATGCGGAAACAGGCCCTTCGGCCCACCGAGTCCGTGCCGCCCAGCGATCTGCGTACACTAGTTCTATCCCACACACGAGGGACAATTTAGTTTATAGTTTGTAATCTAACGGTGAGAACGTTGGTTTTATTTCCTCCCCTCCCCTTCCATCTACATACCTTCTCATGGAATCACAATTTACACCTCTTCTACACTTATCTCACACCTTCTGTCCTTTCATCTCTGGCCTTTGTCCAGTTTGACAGATCAAAACTCCACTCACCTGTATCCACCTATCACTCTGAAGAGGTTCGAGTCTGAAGAAGGGTCTCGACCCGAAACGTCGCCCGTTCCTTCTCTCCTGAGATGCTGCCTGACCCGCTGAGGCCCAACTTGCCCACACCGGCCAACGTGTCACATCTACACTAGTCCCACCTGCCTGCGTTTGGCCCATATCCCTCCAAACCTGTCCTATTCATGTACCTGTCTAACTGTTTCTTAAAAGTTGGGATAGTTCCAGCCTCAACTGGCAGCTCGTTCCATACATGTGCCACCCTCTGTGTGGAAAAAGGTTGCTACTAGGACTGGAAAGTTTGTGTCTGAACAGAATTGTGGCAAAGTTTAGTTTAGACCCAGGATGGAACTCGGGTCTCCAGCGCTGTAAGGCAGCAACTCTACCGCTGCGCCACCGTGCCACCCTGCCCATGTTCGATTTAATAGAGAATTAATAAAGGCAATTAGGAAAGGCAGGTTAAATAATGGAATAGACTCATAGAGTTGCTGCCTTACAGCGAATGCAGCGCCGGAGACCCGGGTTCGATCCCGACTACGGACGCCGTCTGTACGGAGTTTGTACGTTCTCCCCGTGACCTGCGTGGGTTTTCTCCGAGACCTTCGGTTTCCTCCCACACTCCAAAGACGTACAGGCATGTAGGTTGATTGGCTTGGTATAAATGTAAAAATTGTCCCTAGTGGGTGTTGGATAGTGTTAATGAGGAAAAACCCTTTCAGTCAGAGAGTTGTGAATCTGTGGAATTCTCTGCCTCAGAAGGCAGTGGAGGCCGATTCTCTGAATGCATTCAAGAGAGAACTAGATAGAGCTCTTAAGGATAGCGGAGTCAGGGGGTATGGGGAGAAGGCAGGAACGGGGTACTGATTGAGAGTGATCAGCCATGATCACATTGAATGGCGGTGCTGGCTCGAAGGGCCGAATGGCCTACTCCTGCACCTATTGTCTATTGTCTATTGGATCGCTGGTCGGCCCGGACCCGGTGGGCCGAAAGGCCTGGTTCCGCGCTGTATATCTAAACTAAAGTCGTACTGCATTTAAAAAGACCCTTCGGCCCCACTTGTCTTTGCTCACCAAGATGCCCCGTCGAAGCTGGGCCCCTGGCCTGCACTTGGCCCGTCTTCCTCTCATCATTCCTATCCATGTACCTTTGTAGTTTAGCTTAGTTCAGAGATACGGTGCAGAAACCGGCCCTTTGTCCCACTGGGTCCGCGCCGACCAGCGATCCCCGCACACTAACACTATCCTACACCCACTAGGGACAATTTTTACATTTACACCAAGCCAATTAACCTACAATCCTGCACGTCTTTGGAGTGTGGGAGGAAGCTGGAGAAACCCACCCAGGTCAAGGGGAGAACGTACAAACTCCGTACAGGCAGCAACCGTAGTCGGGATCGAACCGGGTCTCCAGCGCTGCAAGTGCTGTAAGGCGGCAACTCTACTGCTGCGCCACCGTGCTCTCCAAGTATATAGAAAAGAGGTGCAGGGGGCCATTTGGCCCTTCGAACCAGCACCGCCATTCATTGTGATCATGGCTGATCATCCACAATCAGTAACCCGTGCCTGCCTTCTCTCCATATCCCGTGATTCCACTAGCCCTCTAGAGATCTATCTAACTCTCTCTTACATGCTGCTCGACTACCTGCCTGACAATAGACAATAGACAATAGGTGCAGGAGGAGGCCATTCAGCCCTTCGAGCCAGCAACGCCATTCAATGCGATCATGGCTGATCACTCTCAATCAGTACCCCGTTCCTGCCTTCTCCCCATACCCCCTCACTCCGCTATCCTTAACAGCTCTTTCCAGCTCTCTCTTGAAAGCATCCAACGAACTGGCCTCCACTGCCTTCTGAGGCAGAGAATTCCACACCTTCACCACTCTCTGACTGAGAAAGTTCTTCCTCATCTCCGTTCTAAATGGCCTACCCCTTATTCTTAAACTGTGGCCCCTTGTTCTGGACTCCCCCAACATTGGGAACATGTTTCCTGCCTCTAATGTGTCCAATCCCCTAATTATCTTATATGTTTCAATAAGATCCCCCCTCATCCTTCCAATTCCAGCCTGCCTCAGATGCCTCCTCTGCCAGTGTGGGTTTGGGCAGTGCAGATCCGTCCCCAGTGTTGTGTGTTGTAGCTCCTCTAAGCTACTCACAACCAGCCTCTCACCCAGCTAATGTTTCTGTCTTTGACCCGTTGTCAATCTCTGACACATTACCCTCCTGTGAAACACTTCTGGAAGTGTTTTACTAAGTTAATAGGTTTACACATTAACATCCTTGTTCTATCTGTCATGAGTGTGGTGCTTAGGCAGGGATGATTGCAACGTTTAAGAAACATGAAACATAGAAAATAGGTGCAGGAGGAGGCCATTTGGCCCTTCGAGCCAGCACCGCCATTCATTGTGATCATGGCTGATCATCCACAATCAGTAACCCGTGCCTGCCTTCTCCCCATATCCCTTGATTCCACTAGCCGCTAGAACTCTATCTAACTCATTCATCCAGCGAATTGGCCTCCACTGCCCTCTGTGGCAGAGAATTCCACAAATTCACAACTTCTGGGTGATTTTTTTTTTTTCTCACCTCAGTTTTAAATGGCCTCCTATTTATTCTTAGACTGTGGCCCCTGGTTCTGGACTCCCCCAACATTGGGAACATTTTTCCTGCATCTAACTTGTCCAGTCCTTTTATAATTTTATACGTCTCTATAAGATCCCCTCTCATCCTTCTAAACGCCAGTGAATACAAGCCCAGTCTTTCCAATCTTTCATCATATGACAGTCCCGCCATCCCAGGGATTAACCTCGTGATCCTACACTGCACTGCCTCAATAGTAAGGACGTCCTTCCTCAAATTAGGAGACCAAAACTGCACACAATACTCCAGATGTGGTCTCACCTTTTAGACAGGCACATTTGGACCGGTACATGGATAGATTATAAGATCATAAGTGATCTTATGGGATGAGAGGAGATCTTATCGAAACGTATAAGATTATTAAGGGGTTGGACACGTTAGAGGCAGGAAACATGTTCCCAATGTTGGGGGAGTCCAGAACAAGGGGCCACAGTTTAAGAATCAGGGGTAGGCCATTTAGAACTGAGATGAGGAAAAACTTTTTCAGTCATAGAGTTGTGAATCTGTGGAATTCTCTGCCTCAGAAGGCAGCGGAGGCTAATTCTCTGAATGCATTCAAGAGAGAGCTAGATAGAGCTCTTAAGGATAGCGGAGTCAGGGGGTATGGGGAGAAGGCAGGAACGGGGATACTGATTGTGAATGATCATCCATGATCACATTGAATGGCGGTGCTGGCTCGAAGGGCCGAATGGCATCCTCCTGCACCTATTGTCTATTGTCTATTGATAGGAGTATAATAATAATTATTATATATTCCTTTATTTGTCCCACACAGGGGAAATTTATAGTGTCACAGCAGCAAAGTGGATAGCAAGAGAACATTCATTATAGATAAAAGATACATAAATTGTCATCAGTTTTCAGTGGGTTCTTAGCTGTTATTGTTGACTCGTCTGCTGGGAGTAGAATTCGGCCATTCGGCCCATCAAGTCTACTCCGCCATTCAATCATGGCTGATCTATCTCTCCCTCCTAACCCCATTCTCCTGCCTTATGGTCATAAGTGATAGGAGGAGAATTAGGCCATTCGGCCCGTCAATTCTACTCCGCCATTCAGTCATGGCTGATCTATCTCTCCCTCCTAACCCCAGGTTAGGATAGGACAGGTTTGGAGGGATATGGGCCAAACGCAGGCAGGTGGGACTAGTGTAGATGGGGCATGTTGGCCGTTGTGGGCAAGTTGGGCCGAAGAGCATGTTTCCACACTGTATCACTGTATGACTCTAAGACACATGTTCCCACCGTACCTGGGCCTAACAAGCAACAGATAACCATTTACATTGAACATAGACCCAAGTTAAACTAATCTGATAACAGCTGGGAAGAAACATTTGGAGTATTGCGTGCAGTTCTGGTCATCCCATTACAGGAAGGCTTGGATTTGAGATACAGCGTGGAAACAGGCCCTTTCGGCCCACCGGGTCCGCGCCGACCAGCGATCCCCGCACATTAACACTACCCTATACACACTGGGGACAATTTTTACATTTACCCAGCCAATTAACCTCCATACCAGTACGTCTTTGGAGTGTGGGAGGAGACCGATGATCTCAGAGAAAACCCACGTAGGTCACGGGGAGAACGTACAAACAGCTCCTGTAGTCGGGATTGAACCCGGGTCTCTGGCGCTGTAAGGCAGCAACTCTACCGCTGCGCCACCGTGCCTCCTGGGGTTGCCAACTTCCTTACTCCCAAATGTAGGACAAAGGGTGACGTCACCGCCCCGCGCCCCACGCGACCTCACCCCAGCCAGCGGCCGCGCGCTCCCACTCCACCAGTGGTGGCCGTCCGGGCCGGGAGGCGGGTTGCTACGCAACCTCTGTTAGGCGGCGCCCGGGCCTACACTGTCCGGGACTACAGAGGCCCCCGGGCTACAGTGTCCGGGCCCACAGTGTCCGAGCCCACAGTGTCCGGGCCCACAGTGTCCGGGCCCACAGTGTCCGGGCCCACAGTGTCCGGGCCCACAGTGTCCGGGCCCACAGTGTCCGGGCCCACAGTGTCCGGGCCCACAGTGTCCCGGCCCACAGTGTCCGGGCCCACAGTGTCCGGGCCTACTGTGTCCGGGCCCACAGTGTCCGGGCCTACAGTGTCCGGGCCCACAGTGTCCGGGCCCACAGTGTCCGGGCCCACAGTGTCCGGGCCTACTGTGTCCAGGCTAACTGCGCGGTCCGGCCATAATATGGGACAAAGGCGGTCCCGTACGGGACAAACCAATTTAACGCAAAATACAGGATGTCCCGGCTAATACGGGACAGTTTGCGACCCAGTGCCGCCTGATATGGAGGCATTGGAGAGGGTGCTGAGGAGGTTTACCAGACTGATGGCTGGACTAGAGGGTATTACCTGCTCTAGAAGGAGAGGTTGGACAAGCTTGGATTGTTTTCTCTGCAGGTGGCAGAGAATATAAAACAATATAGACGAATATAAAACCATGAAAGGCAAAGATAGGGTAGACAGTCAGAACATTCTCCCAGGGTGGAAACGTCCTGTATTGGGACATTAAGGGGAGAGGGGCAAAGTTACAGAAATTATTTCTCTAGCAACTTAAAATATGGAAACTGACTCCTTACTGAATGCATGGGAAATCTATTGGTTAAAATATTAAAATCCTTGCAAAAGGGGTCACAGTTTAAGGATAAGGGGGAAGTCTTTTAGGACCGAGATGAAAAAGTTTTTTTTTACACAGAGAGTGGTGAATCTGGAATTCTCTGCAACAGAAGGTAGTTGAGGCCAGTTAATTGGCTATATTTAAGAGGGAGTTAGATGTGGCCCTTTTTGCTAAAGGGATCAGGGGGTATGGAGAGAAGGCAGGTACAGGATACTGGGTTGGATGATCAGCCATGATCATATTGAATGGCGGTGCAGGCTCGAAGGGCCGAATGGCCTACTCCTGCACCTATTTTCTATGTTTCTATGTTTCTATGTTTATGGTGCAGCGATAGTGTTGCTGCCTTACAGCGCTTACAGCGCCAGAGTCCCGGGTTCGAACCCGACTACGGGCGCTGTCTGTACGGAGTTTGTACGTTCTCCCCGTGAGCTGCGTGGGTTTTCTCCGAGATCTTCAGTTTCCTCCCACACTCCAAAGACGTGCAGCTTTGCAGGTAAATTGGCTTGGAACACGTGTAAAAATTGTCCCCCGTGCAGGATAGTGCCAGTGTGCGGGGATCGCTGGTCGGTGCGGGGCTGTGGTCGGTGGGCCGAAGGGCCTGTTTCCACGCTGTGTCTCTCAACTAAAAAATCTCTAAACTAGTTCCCACTTCCTGCATGTTTCACTCATTCTTCCTGTTGAGCTTTCGATGTCACAATATTTTAATTTGTACCGAACGTTAGCTTGGGGAACCTCACGAGTTCTGCTTGAACGATGTGAAAGTTTATGTTTATTAAAAGTACACATTTTTGGCAACTTTGATGGGGGATTCTTGCACTCCAAATAGGGTCAAAACATCCACTGTTGACCAATCTCTCTCATACGTCCACTGTTCCAGAGTACCTGATTCAAGAGAGAGCTCGATAGAGCTCTTAAGGATAGCAGAGTCAGGGGGTATGGGGAGAAGGCAGGAACGGGGTACTGATTGAGAATGATCAGCCATGATCACATTGAATGGTGGTGCTGGCTCGAAGGGCTGAATGGCCTCCTCCTGCACCTATTGTCTATTGTCCATTGTCTGATCCATGCCTGTACCATTTTGTGATAAATTATGCCAACTTCGTGTTCATAAGTGACAGGAGCTGAATTAGGCCATTCGGCCCATCAAGTCCACTCCGCCATTCAATCATGGCTGATCTCTCTCTCCCTCTCAACCCCATTCTCCTCCCTTCTCCCCATAAACCCTGACACCCTTCCTAATCAAGAATCTATCTAACTCTGCCTCAAAAATATCCATTGACTTGGCCTCCACGGCCGTCTGTGGCAAAGAACTCCACAGATTCACCACCCTCTGACTGAAGAAATTCCTCCTCATCTCCTTCCTAAAGGAACGCCCTTTCATTCTGAGGCTGTGACCTCTCAGTCCTAGACTCTCCCACTAGTGGAAACATCCTCTCCACATCCACTCTATCCAGGCCTTCCACTATTCGGTGAGTTTCAATGAGGTCCCCACTCATACGTCTAAACTCCAGCGAGTACAGGCCCAGTGCTCAACATATACTAACCCACTCATTCCTGGGATCGTTCTTGTAAACCTCCTCTGGACCCTCTCCCGAGCCAGCACATCCTTCCTCAGATATGGGGCCCAAAATTGCTCACAATACTCCCAACAGACCAGTGCCTTAAAGTCAAGTCAAGTCAATTTTATTTGTATAGCACATTTAAAAACAACCCACGTTGACCAAAGTGCTGTACATCAGTTCAGGTACTAAGAAACGAACATACAATGGCACACAAACATAACAGCACATACATAAACAGTTCACTGCGCCCCCTCAGAGGGCCTCAAACGCTAGGGAGTAGAAATAGGTTTTGAGCCTGGACTTAAAGGAGTCGATGGAGGGGGCAGTTCTGATGGGGAGAGGGATGCTGTTCCACAGTCTAGGAGCTGCAACCGCAAAAGCGCGTTTAGAGTTTAGAGATACAGCGTAGAAACAGGCCCTTCGGCCCACCGAGTCCGCGCCGACCAGCGATCCCCGCACATTAACACTATCCTACACCCACTGGGGACAATTTTTACATTTACCAAGCCAATTAACCTACAAACCGGTACGTCTTTGGAGTGTGGGAGGAAACCGAAGATCTCCGAGAAAACCCACGCAGGTCACGGGGAGAATGTACAAACTCCGTACAGACGGCGCCCGTAGTCAGGATCGAACCTGTGTCTCCGGCGCTGCATTCTCTGTAAGGCAGCAACTCTACCGCCGCGCCACCGTGCCACCAGACAGCACCCGTAGTCGGGATGGAACCCGGATCTCTAATCAAGAAACTGTCTGTCTGTCTGTCTGTCTGTCTGTCTGTCTGTCTGTCTGTCTGTCTGTCTGTCTGTCTGTCTGTCTGTCCCTGTCATAAGGAATAGGAATAGAATTAGGCCATTCGGCCCATCAAGTCTCCGCCATTCAATCATGGCTGATCTATCTCTCCCTCCTAACCCCATTCTCATGCCTTCTCCCCATAACCCCTGACACCCGCACTAATCAAGAAACAATCTAACTCTGCCTTAAAAATATCCATCGATGGAAAGCATGTTTTTTTTAAAAATCTGACCTTGGTCGTTTAATTTGGCTGCAAAAATAAATAATTCTGAACGTGTAAAGATTGGGCTTGAGGGGGGATTTCATTGCTTAAAACTGAAACTAAAGAAGTCTATAAATATATTATAATTGAAGCACTTTAAATGATGGGAAGATTGGTGCTTTTGGCATGTTTGCGGCTGAATGCCCCATGGATGGTGGCGGTTTGAAGGGGGGGGGTGCCAGGCGGATGGGGATGTTTGCAGAGTGGAGAACAGTAGTTCAGTTTACTGTCACGTGTACCGAGGTACAGGGAAAAGCTTTTATGTTGCGAGGAAGGACGTCCTTGCTATTGAGGCAGTGCAGCGTAGGTTCACCAGGTTAATCCCCAGGGATGGCGGGACTGTCGTACGAGGAAAAATTGGAAAGACTGGGCTTGTATTCACTGGAGTTTAGAAGGATGAGAGGGGACCTTATAGAAATGTATAAAATTGAAAAAAAGTACTGGACAAACTAGATGCAGGAAAAATGTTCCCAATGTTGGGGGGAGTCCAGAACCAGGGGCCACACAGTCTAAGAATAAAGAGGAGGCCATTTAAAACTGAGGTGAGAAGAAACATTTTTCACCCAGAGAGTTGTGAATTTGTGGAATTCTCTGCCACAGAAGGCAGTGGAGGCCAATTCACTGGATGAATTTAAAAGAGAGTTAGATAGAGCTCTAGGAGCTAGTGGAATCAATGGGTATGGGGAGAAGACAGGCACGGGTTACTGATTGTAGATGATCAGCCATGATCACAATGAATGGCGGTGCTAGCTCAAAGGGCCGAATGGCCTCCTCCTGCACCTCTTTCCTATGCTTCTATGCGCTATCCAGTCAACGGATAGACTATATATGATTACAATCAAGCCGTCCACAGTATACAGATACAGGATAAAGGGAATAACGTCCAGCAGAGTCCGATTAAAGATTGTCCAAGGGCTTCCAATGAGGTATCTAGCCCAGAGTAGGTGAATCGAGGACCAGCGGACATAGGTTTAAGGTGAAAAGATTTAATAGGATTCTATGGGGTAATTTTTTCACACAGAGGGTGGTGGGTGTGTGGAACAAGCTGCCAGAGGAGGTAGTTGAGGCTGGGATAATCCCAATGTTTAAGGAACAGTTGGACAGGTACATGGATAGGACGGGTTTGGAGGGATATGGACCAAACGCAGGCGGGTGGGACAAGTGTAACTGGGTCATGTTGGCCGGTGTGGGCATGTTGGGCTGAAGGGCCTGTTTCCATACTGTATCACTATTACTCTAAAACAGGTAAGAGGGTTAAGACGAACTGAAATAGGTGGACCTATTCAATACCAGTACTTTATTTCACTCTTCAGTTTTGGAGATACAGCAGTTTGGAAACAGGCCCTTCGGCCCACTGAATCCATACCCATCATTGATCGTCCATTCACACTAGTTCCGTGTTATCCCATGTGAAAGGCCTAGATAGAGTGGATGTGGAAAGCATGTCTCTGGTTCGAGACTCCCTCTCCACCAATTAAGTAGGACCAGAGGGCACAGCCTCAGAATAAAAGAACGTACTTTTAGAAATGAGATGAGGAGGAATTTATTTAGCCAGAGGGTGGTGAATCTGTGGGATTCATTGTCACAGAAGGTTGTGTCTGATATACTCCGCTCATTCAGGGGCCTAAATGCAAATCGGAGGAACAGCACCTAATATTTCGCTTGGGCAGCTTTCAACCCAGCGGTGTGATATTGATTTCTCTAACTTCAAGTAACCCTCGCCTCCCCTCTCCCTCCGCCCCTCCCCCACCCAAGTCGTTGTGCTAATTTTAAAGTCGTCTTGTTGAGTCTCATTGTCTGTAACCCGTTTTCACCTAGCCCACAGCTAACAACGTCCTTATCATCGTTACTTGTTTTTGCGTATCTTTCATTCGCCGTTCAATCATGGCTGCTCTCTCTCGCCCTCTCAACCCCATTCTCCTGCCTTCTCCCCATGACCCCTGACACCCGCACTAAGCAAAAGCCTGTCAAACTCCACTTTACAAAATGCCCAATGACTTGCCCTCCACCGCCATCTGTGGCAATGATGCCACATTGATCACCCTCGATCAGATCCAATCTGATCAGATATATCTGAGGGCACTGTGGGGAGTTAGAGAAGAAACTGCAGGCAGCCTGGCTGACGTACGTGAATTATCGTTGGACAAGGCTCCATGCACACAGAGGGTGGTGGGTGTGTGGAACAAGCTGCCAGAGGAGGTAGTTGAGGCCGGGACTATCCCATTGTTTAAGAAACAGTTGGACAGGTACATGGAAAGGACAGATTTGGAGGGATATGGGGCAAATACTTGCAGGTTGGACTTGGGCGGCACAGTGGCGCAGCGGTAGAGTTACTGCTTTACAATGCAGCGCCGGAGACCCGGGTTCGATCCCGACTACGGGCGCTGTCTGTACGGAGTTTGTACGTTCTCCCCGTGAAATGCGTGGGTTTTCTCCGAGATCTTCAGTCTCCTCCCACACTCCAAAGACGTACAGGCATGTAGGTTAATTGGCTTGGTACATTCCTTCTCTCCACAGATGCTGCCTGTCCCGCTGAGTTACTTCAGCATTTTGAGTCTATCTTCAAAATCCTCTTCAGTAAAATTCCCACCACCGATGTTGGGCTCACTGGCCTACTGTTTCCAGGCTTTTCTTTGTAGCCCGTAGTATTTTCTACTTAAGATGTATAACATTGGTCACCCTCCAGTCATCTGGCACCTCACCCTCACTTTCACAGAGTCATAGAGTGCTACAGTGTGGAAACAGGCCCTTCGGCCCAACTTGCCCACAGCGGCCAACATGTCCCAGCTGCATTAGTTTAGTTTAGATTAGAGATGCAGTGTGGAAATAGGCCCTTTTGGCCCACCGGGTCGGCGCCGACCAGCGATCCCCCCACACAGTAAACACTGCTGTGTCCTACACCCGCTAGGGACAACTTTTACATGTACCAAGCCAATTAACCTACACACCTGTACGTCTTTGGAGTGTGGGAAGAAATCAAAGATCTCGGGGGAAAACCTGTACATGTACCTGTCTAACTGCTTCTGTGCGCTGCAAGTAAGGACTTGAAGTGTGGTAAGATGTGAAGGATGTTGCATTCTTGTGTCAGAGTGTCGCCGGAGCAATTTCGCAAACGATGCGTCTTGCGCTGGGCAGAAAGCATCCCCCGCTGCAGGGCAGAGCGGAGAGCAGGGAATGTCGGCGTGAAGCTGCCCGAGGCATGGAGCGGCTTCTCCAGACTCTGGGGATGTTTGCACGGGGGAATAGCAGTCCGGTGGCCGATCCAGACGAGGTATTTCTAGCCTCTTGGCGGTTTTTCATTTCAGCGACATTTTTCACAATGTGTTTGAGCTGATTACGAAAAATCGGCCAATGCGCAGCTTTTAAAACTGAGCGTGAAGGAAGTGTTTGTGTGCATCGATAGTTTTGGTCTCCTAATCTGAGGAAAGACATTCTTGCCTTAGAGGGAGTATAGAGAAGGTTCACCAGATTGATCCCTGGGATGGCAGGACTTTCATATGAAGAAAGACTGGATAGACTAGGCTTGTACTCGCTGGAATTTAGAAGACTGAGGGGGGATCTTATAGAAACATATAAAATTCTTAAGGGGTTGGAGAGGCTAGATGCGGGAAGATTGTTCCCGATGTTGGGGAAGTCCAGAACCAGGGGTCACAGCTTAAGGATAAGGGGGAAGTCTTTTAGGACCGAGATGAGAAAACATTTCTTCACACAGAGTGGTGAGTCTGTGGAATTCTCTGCCACAGAGGGTAGTTGAGGCCAGTTCATTGGCTATATTTAAGAGGGAGTTAGATGTGGCCCTTTTTGCTAAAGGGATCAGGGGGTATGGAGAGAAGGCAGGTACAGGTTACTGAGCTGGATGATCAGCCATGATCATATTGAATGGCGGTGCAGGCTCGAAGGGCCGAATGGCCTACTCCTGCACCTATTTTCTATGTTTCTATGATAACACCAACCTCACGGACTGGTTTATGAGTGGCACGGATAGGGTAGACAGTCAGAACCTGTTCCCCAAGGAGTGGAGATGTCACAGACTAGAGGGCACAGCTTTAAGGTGAGAGGGGCAAAGTTTAAAGGAGGTGAGTGGGGCAGGTTTTTTTTACACAGAGGATGGTGGGTGCCTGGAACGCGCTGCCAGGGGTGGTGGTACAGGCATATATGATAGTGGCTATTAAGAGGCTTTTAGATAGGCAATAAATAATAGACAATAGGTGCAGGAGGAGGCCATTCGGCCCTTCGAGCCAACACCGCCATTCTATGTGATCATGGCTGATCATTCCCAATCAGTACCCCGTTCCTGCCTTCTCCCCGTACCCCCTGACTCCGCTATCCTTCAGAGCTCTATCTAACTCTCTCTTGAATGCATTTAGAGAATTGGCCTCCACTGCCTTCTGAGGCAGAGAATTCCACAGATTCACAACTCTCTGAGTTGTTACTTCTTACAACTTTACAGGCACGTAAACGTAAAGCACACAAGGCTCAAATGGTAGGGCGTTGGCTTAGCAAGCAAGAGGTTTTGGGATGGAAGCCCGCATTCTCCATTGTTCTCGATCTTACACAGGTGTATAAAATCATGAGAGGAACAGATTGGGTAGACGCACAGAGTCTCTTGCCCACAGTAAGGGAATCGAGGACCAGAGGACATAGGTTCAAGGTGAAGAGGAAAAGATTTAATAGGAATCTGAGGGGTAACTTTTCCACACAGAGGGTGGTGGGTGTATGGAACAAGCTGCCAGAGGATGTAGATGAGGCTGGGACTGTCCCAACGTTTAAGAAACAGTTAGACAGGTACTTGGATAGGACGGGTTTGGAGGGATATGGACCAAATGCGGGCAGGTGGGACTAGTGTGGCTGGGACATTGTTGGCCGGCGTAGGCAAGTTGGTCCGAAGGGCCTGTTTCCACGTTGTATCACACTATAACTAAAAATATATAATAAGTAATAATACAATAAATGAATAACCATTAATACCAGGTAACCAGACTATCAGAGTGCAACACCAGACTCAGTAGTGCAACCATAAACAAAGTTCATAATGCACTGTTACTCCAGCACTCTGTGAAACGTCACCTATCCATGTTCTCCAGAGATGCTGCCTGACCCGCTGAGTTACTCCAGCACTCTGTGAAACGTCACCTATCCATGTTCTCCACAGATGCTGCCTGACCCGCTGAGTTACTCCAGCACTCTGTGTGTTTTTGGTGTAAACCTGCATCTGCAGTTCCTTCTTATTACATTCTACACTCCGTCCCTTGACTGCTGAAGGCCAGTGTGCCAAAAGCCTTCTTCACCAAGCTATCTACCTGCAACGCCACTCTCCTGGAGATAGCGTATGTACCCATGCTCCTATATCCCCCTGCTCCACAACATTCCCCAGGGCCCTGCCTTTCACTGTGAAGGCCCTGCCCTGGTTTGACTTCCAAAAATTAAACGCCTCGCACTTATCTGCATTAAACTCGATTCGTCACTCCTGACAGATACAGGATCCAGTCATGATTCTATTGAATGGTAGAACAGGTCCAAAGGGCCGAATGGTGTGCTCCTGTTTGCCTGTCAGTTGCAGTGAATGGAATGGCAAGATCAGTTTTGTACTGGGGCGGCACGGTGGCGCAGCGGGTAGAGCTGCTGCCTCACAGCGCCAGAGACCCGGGTTCCATCCTGACTACGGGCGCTGTCTGTGCAGAGTTTCTACGGTCTCCCCTTGACCTGCGTGGGGTTTTTCTCAGGGTGCTCCGGTTTCCTCCCACATTCCAAAGCGGGACAGGTTTGTAGGTTAATTGGCTTGGTGTAGATGTAATTTGTCCCTGGTGTGTGTAGGATGGCGTTAGTGCGCTGGTCAGTGCGGACTCGGTGGGCCGAAGGGCATGTTTCTGCGCTGCATCTCTAAACTAAACTAAACTAATGCAGAGGTGATTAGCTTTACCAGTCATCATCTTCTGTACAGACATTTAATGGCCTGGTCCTGTACTGTACTAGAAGTGGAAACAAATAGGCGGCACGGTGGCGCAGCGGTAGAGTTGCTGCCTTACAGCGAATGCAGCGCCGGAGACCCGGGTTCCATCCCGACGACGGGTGCTGTCTGTACGGAGTTTGCACGTTCTCTCCGTGACCTGCGTGGGTTTTCTCTCAGATCTTCGGTTTCCTCCCACACTCAATAGACAATAAACAATAGACTAAGAAAATAACTGCAGATGCTGGTACAAATCGATTTATTCACAAAATGCTGGAGTAACTCAGCAGGTCAGGCAGCATCTCGGGAGAGAAGGAATGGGTGACGTTTCGGGTCGAGACCCTTCTTCAGTAGACAATAGGTGCAGGAGGAGGCCATTCGGCCCTTCGAGCCAGCACCGCCACTCAATGTGATCATGGCTGATCATTCTCAATCAGTACCCCGTTCCTGCCTTCTCCCCATACCCCCTGACTCTGCTACCCTTAAGAGCTCTATCTAGCTCTCTCTTGAATGAATCCAGAGAATTGGCCTCCACTGCCTTCTGAGGCAGAGAATTCCACAGATTCACAACTCTCTGACTGAACAAAATGTTCCTCATCTCAGTTCTAAATGGCCTACCCCTTATTCTTAAACTGTGGCCCCTTGTTCTGGACTCCCCCAACATTAGGAACATGTTTCCTGCCTCTAATGTGTCCAACCCCTTAATAATCTTATACGTTTCGATAAGATCTCCTCTCATCCTCCAAAGACGTACAGGTTTGTTGGTTAATTGGCTGGGTAAATGTAAAAATTGTCCCTAGTGGGTTTAGGATAGTGTTAATGTGCGGGGATCGCTGGTCGGCGCGGACCCGGTGGGCCGAAGGGCCTGTTTCCATGCTGTATCTCTGAACTAAAAATAATTGCAGATGCTAGTTTGAACCAAAGATAGACACAAAGCGCTGGAGTAACTCAGCGGGTCAGGCAGCCTCTCTGGAGAAACAGGATGGGTGACGTTTTGGGTCAACTCAAGACCCTTCTTCAGACTGCCAGGCAAAATGTGGAAACAAGGAATCACCAATGCTGGTGTATACAAGGTGGCACAGTGGCTCAGCGGTAGAGCTACTGCCTGACAGCACCAGAGACCCGGGTTCAATCCTGACTACGGGTGCTGTCTGTACGGAGTTTGTACGTTCTTCCCGTGACCTGCGTGTGTTTTTGTCCGAGATCTTCCGTTTCCTCCCACATTCCAAAGACGTGCAGGTTTGTAGGTTAATTGGCTGTGTGTAGGTGTAAATTGTCCCTATAGTGTGTGTGGGATAGTGTAAGTGTGTGGTGATCGCTGATCGGCACGGACTCATTGGGCCTGTTTCCGCGCTGTATCTTTAAACGAACCTAAACTAAACAACGTGCTGGAGTAACTCAGCGGATCAGGCAACAAGTCTAGAGAGAAAGGATGGGTGAAGTTTCGGACTGGAGAAGGGTCCCGACCTGAAACGTCACTAGGGTTGCCAACTTTCTAACTCCCAAATAAGGGACAAAATGTGACGTCACCGCCCCGCGCCCCAGGTGACCTCACCCAGCCAGCTGCCACGTGCTCCCGCTCCACCAATGACGGCCGCCCGGGCCGGGAGGCGGGTTGCCACGCAACCTCCATTAGGCAAACATACTCGGCCCTGCTCTCCGAACACACTCCGTTAGCCTCCAATGTCTGGGCCTACAGCGGCCCCTGGGCCTACAGTGTCGGGGCCTACAGTGTCCGGGCCTATAGTGTCGGGGCCTACAGTGTCGGGGCCTACAGTGTCCGGGCTTACAGCACCCACCCGGGCCTAATATGGGACAAGGGCGGTCCCGTACGGGACAAACAAATTTAGCCCAAAATACAGGATGTCCTGGCTAATACGTGACAGTTGGCAACCCTAAACGTGACGCATTCTCCGCTGAGTTACTCCAGCACTCTGTGTTGATCTATGTTCTGCGGTGACAGAAATAAGCCTGGCAGAAGGCCATCAATTGATTGGGTAACAAATAATCTGACCAAATTGCCAGAGTTGTTTAATTGTCCAGCTTGTCAGTTGAACAATTATTCAACGATGTCTCAAGGCTCATTGCCAAAGCTGTACATGCCTTGTGTAACCAACGTCAAAAACCTGCAATAGACACTGAACGCTGGAGCAACTCAGCGGGACAGGCAGCATCTCTGCAGAGAAGGAATGGGTGACGTTTTGGGCCAGGACCCTTCTTCAGACTCCCGCTTCAAAAATCTGCAACTTGGTTGCAAACCAGGTGGGCAAAATTGCAGGGAAATATATATATTTTTGTGGTAATTAGAGTCAAAGAGTCAAAGAGAGACACAGTGTGGAAACAGGCCCTTCGGCCCAACTCGCCCACACCGGCCAACAATGTCCCAGCTGCCCTAGTCCCACTTGCCTGCGCTTGGTCCATAACCCTCCAAACCTGTCCTATCCATGTACCTGTCCAACTGTTTCTTAAACGATGGGATAGTCCCACACTCAATAGACAATAGACAATAGACAATAGGTGCAGGAGGAGGCCATTCGGCCCGTCGAGCCAGGACCACCATTCAATGTGATCATGGCCGATCATTCTCAATCAGTACCCCATTCCTGCCCTCTCCCCATACCCCCTGACTCCGCTATCCTTAAGAGCTCTATCTAGTTCTCTCTTGAATGAATTCAGAGTCCAACCGTTTCTTAAACGATGGGATAGTCCCAGTCTCAACTACCTCCTCTGGCAGCTTGTTCCATACACACACCACCCTCTGTGTGAAAATGTTACCCCTCTGATTCCTATTAAATCTTTTCCCCTTCACCTTGAACCCATGTCCTCTGGTCCTCGATTCCCCTACTCTGGGGAATCTACCCAATCTATTCCCCTCATGATTTTGTACACCTCTATAAGATCTTCCCTCATCCTCCTGCGCTCCATGGAATAGAGACCCAGCCTACGCAACCTCTCCCTGTAGCTCACACCCTCTAGTCCTGGCAACATCCTCGTAAATCATTTCTGAACCCTTTCAGACGTTTAACAGGCATTAAGCTTTCTGGAGAAGGAGAGGAAGCAGTCTAGTTTTTACTTTTGAAGCCATTATTTCTGTGGACTGTTTCCAATGTGGCAAGTTTTGTTTTAACCTCAATTTATGTCCACAAGATTTCTTCTGTAAGTCACAAAGGGTGGTGGGTGTGTGGAACGAGCTGCCAGGCGAGGTAGTCGAGGCTGGGACTATCCCAAAAGACAGGTACATGGATAGGGCAGGTTTGGAGAGATATGGGCCAAACGCGGGCAGGTGGGACTAGCGTAGCTGGGACATGTTGGCCGGTGTGGATCTTTTAATTAGAGTCATAGAGTGATACGTAGTTCCTAGTTTTAGAGACACAGCGCGGAAACAGGCCCTTCAGCCCACCGAGTTGGCATTGACCAGCGATCCCCGCACATTAATACTACCCTGCACACACTAGGGACAATTTATACACGCCAAGCTAATTTACCTACAAACCTGTACGCCTTTGGTGTGTGGGAGGAAGCCGGAGAACCCAGAGGAAACCCATGCAGGTCACGGGGAGAACGTACAAACTCCGTGCAGACAGCGCCCGTGGTCAGCATCGAACCCGGGTCTGGCGCTGTGAGTTAGCGACTCTACCGCTGTGCCACCGTGCCTCACGCACATGTTTATGCAGGGAATGATGGGGTATGGATCGCATGCAGGTAGATACGTTGGTCTTGGTATCACGTGTGGTGCAGGTATGGTTGCCAACTGTCCCGTATTAGCCGGGACATCCTGTATTTTGGGCTAAATTGGTTTGTCCCGTACGGGACCGCCCTTGTCCCATATTAGGCCCGGGGGGCGCTGTAGACCCTGACGTTGTAGGCCCGGATACTGTAGACCCAGACGCTGTAGGCCGGACACTGTAGACCCGGACACTGTAGGCCCGGACACTGTAGGCCCGGACACTGTAGGCCCGGACACTGTAGGCCCGGACACTGTAGGCCCGGACACTGTAGGCCCGGACACTGTAGGCCCGGACACTGTAGGCCCGGACACTGTAGGCCCGGACACTGTAGACCCGGACACTGTAGGCCCGGACACTGTAGGCCCGGACACTGTAGGCCCGGACACTGTAGGCCCGGACACTGTAGGCCCGGACATTGTAGGCCCGGACACTGTAGGCCTGGACACTGTAGGCCCCGACGCTGTAGGTCCCGACAGTTTAGGTCCCGACACTCTAGGTTTCTGACATTTTAGCTCCGGACAGTCTAGGTCCGGAGGCCCGGGCGCCGCCTGACAGAGGTTGTGTTGCAACCCGCCTCCCGGCCCGGGCGGCCGCCATTAGTGGAGAGGGAGCGCGTGGCCGCTGGCTGGGTGAGGTCACCTTGTCCTGTATTTGGGAGTGAGATAGTTGGCACTCCCTAGGTGCAGACATAGTGGGCCGAGAGGCCTGTTCCTGTTCTATGTGGGGCCTTCAACAGGGGGGTGGAAGGTGGCACTTCCATTCTCAGCATTGCCAAGGAGGTCAGGCGTCTAGACAGGCATCAAACGACGAGACAGACACGCGACCTGACACGGCTTCCAGTCTGAAACCCACAATGATCAGAGAGATCAAAAATAAGGAGCTGTAAAATTGATAATGCGAAATGTCTTTCATTTTAGTTTTAGTTTAGTTTAGAGATACACCGTGGAAACAGGCCCTTCGGCCTACCGAGTCCGCGCCGACCAGCGAACCCCGCACACTAACGCTATCCTACACACACGAGGGACAATTTACATTCATACCAAGCCAGTTAACCTACAAACTCACGTCTTTGGAGTGTGGGAGGAAACCGAAGATCTCGGAGAAAACCCACGCAGGTCACGGGGAGAACGTACAAACTCCGTACAGACGGCGCCCGTAGTCGGGATGGATCCCGGGTCTCTGGCACTGCATTCGCTGTGAGGCAGCAACTCTACCGCTGCGTCACCTGGGAATTTGAGGATTTTCCTCAAAATCTATCAATATCGATACGTAGAGACACGATGCAAACCACTACACTCCCTTTCCAAAATAGAACACTGAACATAGATCAGTACAGCAGAGGCCCTTCGGCCCACAATGTCCGGGCACGACAGGAAGCCAATGTAAACTAATCTCCTCTGCCCGCACGTGATCCGCCTCCCTCCATCCCCTGCACGTCCATGCAAGATGATGCCAAGAATCCTGTTTGTAACTTAAACAATGGATTGGCAGGTGTTTAATATCGAGAGAGAGAGAGGGAGGGAGGGAGGGAGGGAGGGAGGGAGAGAGAGAGGGAGAGAGGGAGAGAGGGAGAGAGAGAGAGAGAGAGAGAGAGAGAGAGAGAGAGAGAGAGAGAGAGAGAGAGAGAGAGAGAGAGAGAGAGAGAGAGAGAGAGAGAGAGAGAGAGAGAGAGAGAGAGAGAGAGAGAGAGAGAGAGAGAGAGAGAGAGAGAGAGAGAGAGAGAGAGAGAGAGAGAGAGAGAGAGAGAGAGAGAGAGAGAGAGAGAGAGAGAGAGAGAGAGAG
The DNA here is from genome assembly GCF_053455715.1 of Rhinoraja longicauda. Lineage (NCBI taxonomy): Eukaryota > Metazoa > Chordata > Chondrichthyes > Rajiformes > Arhynchobatidae > Rhinoraja > Rhinoraja longicauda. Next base: position 89,381,862 of record NC_135956.1, read on the forward strand.
AGAAAAAAAACAAAAAACGGGGGAGAGAGAAAGAGAAAGGATATTCTAATTCGATATCCGCACGTCTTTGGGATGTGGGAGGAAACCGGAGCACCCGGAGGAAACCCACGTGGTCGCAGGGAGAGCGTGCAAACTCCACACAGGCAGCACCTGTCTCATGCTTGTCTCCCTCACTATAACGTTCTCTACCTACACTGATTCATGATGCACTTGAGGGCATTGAAAACAATGAATCACATCACGCAGTCGCAAGGCCTCAAAGGATGGCGTCTTAAATTCGATGCAAAATGTGGAACGAGTCGGACGACTAGGGGGAGGGGCGGAGAGAGGGCATGGCAGCGATCACGTGAAATTAGAGATATCATCGTTGACACCGCTGGCTTGTGACCTGTACAGTGAAAGGCAGGGGCCTGGCAGTGTTGTAGAGCAGAGGGATCTAGGAGTGCAGGTACATAGTCCCCTGAATGTGGCCTCACAGGTAGACAGGCAATGTTGTAGAGCAGAGGGATCTAGGAGTGCAGGTACATAGTCCCCTGAAAGTGGCGTCACAGGTAGTCAAGGAGTGTTGTAGAGCAGAGGGATCTAGGAGTGCAGGTACATAGTCCCCTGAATGTGGCCTCATAGGTAGACAGGCTAGCCAAGAAGACTTTTGGTATATTGGCCTCCATCAGTCAGAGTATTGACTACCAAAGTTGCTCTGCGATATCACTCTTGAACAAGATGTCGGTGATGCCACATTTGGAGTATAAGAAAATAACTGCAGATGCTGGTACAAATCGAAGGTATTTATTCACAAAATGCTGCACTTGCTGGTTTAAATTGAAGGTAGACACAAAATGTTGGAGTAACTCAGCAGGTCAGGCAGCATCTTGGGAGAGAAGGAATGGGTGACGTTTCGGGTCGAGACCCTTCATCAGACTCCACATTTGGAGTATTGTGTTCAGTTTTGGTCACCCTGTTCGAGGAAGTATGTCGTTAAGCTGGAAAGAGTACAGAGAAGATTCCTTCTCTCCAGAGATGCTGCCCGTCCCACTGAGTTACTCCAGCACTTTGTGTGAAATCTTCGGTGTAAATCAGCATCTGCAGCACCTCCTCCCTGCACCATCAAGTCAGTTGCTTGTTTCAGTTGGAACAGATCAAAGGCACAGGATGTGGCAATAACAAGACCTGCCTTTTTGTGAAGAGTAAGCAGTTTTAGACTCGACTGTGTCAATGTTCAGTTGGATAACTTTGTTTTGTAGCCATTTTGTAGCGGGGTCAGGGGGTATGGTGAGAAGGCATGAACGGGGTACTGATTGAGAATGATCAGCCATGATCACATTGAATGGCGGTGCTGGCTCGAAGGGCCGAATGGCCTCCTCCTGCACCTATTGTCTATTGTCTCTTTTAGAAATGTTAGTCTCCAGGAGGATACCTGATGCTTCATCTTCATAATTTCATGTTCATAAGTGATAGGAGCAGAATTAGGCCATTCGGCCCATCAAGTCTACTCCGCCATTCAATCATGGCTGATCTATCTCTCTCCCTCCTAACCCCGTTCTCCTGCGTTCTCCCCAAAACCCCTGACACCCGCACTAATCAAGAATCTATCTCACCCTGCCTTAAAAATATCCATTGACTTGGCCTTCTGTGGCAATGAATTCCACAGATTCACCGAGGGTTGCCAACTTTCTCACTCCCAAATGAGGGTCAAAAGGTGACGTCACCGCCCCGTGCCCCACGTGACCTCACCCAGCCAGCGGCCACGTGTTCCCGCTCCACCAATGGCGGCCGCCCGGGCCGGGAGGAGGGTTGCTACGCAACCTCCATTAGGCTGCACCTGGGCCTCTGCACTTACACTGTCCGGGCCTGCACTGTCCGGGCCTACACTGCCCGGGCCTACACTGTCCGGGCCAACAGTGTCCGGGCCTACACTGTCCGGGCCTACACTGTCCGGGCCTACACTGTCCGGGCCTACAGTGTCCGGGCCTACACTGTCCGGGCCTACAGCATCCGTACCTACAGCGTCCGGGCCTACAGCATCCGGGCCTACAGCGTCCGGGCCTACAGCATCCAGACATACAAAAGAAAAGCCCCGACCCTAAATGTCACCAACTTTGGTTCGAAGATAGACACAAAATGCTGGAGTAACTCAGCGGGACAGGCAGCATCTCTGGAGAGAAGGGAAGGTTGACTTTTTGGGTCAGTCTGAAGAAGGGTCTCGACCTGAAAAGTCACCCACTCTTTCTCTCCAGAGTTGCTGCCTGACCCGCTGAGTTACTCCAGCATCTTGTGTCTATCTGCGGTTTAAACCAGCATCTGCAGTTCCGTTCCACACCCAGTTTAGTTTATCAGTTTAGTTCATTGTCACGTGTACTGAGGTACAGTGAAGAGCTTTTGTGACGTGCTATCCAGTCGACAGAAAGGCAATATACATGATTACAATCGAGTCGTCCACAGTGTACAGATACAAAATAAAGGGAATGGCGTTCAGTTGAGTTTATTGTCACGTGTCCCAAGGTACAGTGAAAAGCTTTTGTTGCATGCTATCCATTTTCTCCAGAGATGCTGCCTGTCTTGCTGAGTTACTCCAGGACTTTGTGTTTATCTCTGGCATAAACCAGCACCTGCAGTTCATTGTTCCTACACTTGATGTTTCCTGATCCCGGATCGCTTTTTGTTCCACGGTGGAGATTTGTTTGGTGCTTGGAAGTATGAGTATAGCTTGGACACAACGTCTGAGCTGGGCTTAGAAACATAGACAATAGGTGCAGGAGGAGGCCATTTGGCCCTTCGAGCCAGCACTGCCATTCATTGTGATCATGCCTGATCATCCACAATCAGTGCCTGCCTTCTCCCCATATCCCTTGATTCCACTAGCCCCCAGAGCTCTATCTAACTCTCTTTTAAATTCATCCAGTGAATTGGCCTCCACTGGCCTCTGTGGCAGAGAATTCCACAAATTCACAACTCTCTGGGTGAAATGGCCTCAGTTTTAAATGGCCTCCCCTTTATTCTTAGACTGTGTGGCCCCTGGTTCTGGACTCCCCCAACATTGGGAACATTTTTCCTGCATCTAGCTTGTCCAATCCTTTCACAATTTTATACGTCTCTATAAGATCCCCCTCTCATCCTTCCAAAAACTCCAGTGAATACAAGCCCAGTCTTTCCAATATTTCCTCATATGACAGTCCCGCCATCCCGGGGATTAACCCGGTGAACCTACGCTGCACTGCCTCAATAGCAAGGACGTCCTTCCTCGAATTAGGACAGTACTCCAGGTGTGGTCTCACCAGGGCCCTGTGCAACTGCAGAAGGACCTCGTTACTCATATACTCTCCACTCCCTTGCTTGTGTTGGGTGTGGAAATGTGGAGCTGGTTCAACCAGCAACAGCAAGGGTGGGTATTGACGATTGCTGAAATTGGGCAAGTCACAGAGACTTACTCACCAACCTTTGGCCAAGTGTGGCGTTGTCTTCATGGTTTAGTTTAGTTCAGTTTAGAGATACAGCGCGGAAACAGGCCTTTCGGCCCACCGGGTCCGCGCCGACCAGCGATCCCCGTACATTAACACTATCCTACACACACTAGGGACAATGTATTTACATTTATACCAACGCCAATTAACCTACAAACCTGCACGTCTTTGGAGAGTGGGAGGAAAACGAAGATCTCGGAGAAAACCCCCCCCAGGTCACGGGCATAACAAGGGGAGTTGAGTACAGGAGCAAAGAGGTCCTTCTGCAGTTGTACAGGGCCCTAGTGAGACCGCACCTGGAGTACTGTGTGCAATTTTGGTCTCCAAATTTGAGGAAGGATATTCTTGCTATTGAGGGCGTGCAGCGTAGGTTTACTAGGTTAATTCCCTGAGTGGCGGGACTGTCATATGTTGAAAGACTGGAGCGACTAGGCTTGTATACACTGGAATTTAGAAGGATGAGAGGGGATCTTATCGAAACAGATAAGATTATTAAGGGGTTGGACACGTTAGAGGCAGGAAACATGTTCCCAATGTTGGGGGAGTCCAGAACCAGGGGCCACAGTTTAAGAATAAGGGGTAGGCCATTTAGAACGGAGATGAGGAAAAACTTTTTCAGTCAGAGAGTTGTGAATCTGTGGAATTCTCTGCCTCAGAAGGCAGTGGAGGCCAATTCTCTGAATGCATTCAAGAGAGAGCTAGATAGAGCTCTTAAGGATAGAAGAGTCAGGGGGTATGGGGAGAATGCAGGAACGGGGTACTGATTGAGAATGATCAGCCATGATCACATTGAATGGCGGTGCGTACAGGCTCAAAGGGCCGAATGGCCTCCTCCTGCACCTATTGTCTATTGTCTATAAACTTGATCTAGTAAGGTTCCTTGTGCCTGCATCATTCGTGTTTGTTTTTTAGGTGTACCTGTGTGTATATATATATATATATATATTTTTTTTTTGCGTAGGAAAGAACTGCTGATGCAGGTTGAAATTGAAGGTTGACACAAAATGCTGGAGTAACTCAGCGGGACAGGCAGCACCCATTCCTTCTCTCCAGAGATGCTGCCTGTCCCACAGAGTTACTCCAGCATTTTGTGTCTACCTCTATTTATACAGTACTAGACAAAGTGGACTCGTTGGGCCCAAACCTCTCCTGCATTGGTGCAGCACCCTGTCCTCCCCCTCCTCCCCTCTCTCCTCATCCCCCCCTCCCCTCTCCCTTCTACCCCACTTCCCCCTCCCTCCTCCCATCCCCCTCCCCTCCTTTTAAACTTTAAATTGTGAATAACTTTTAAAATATAACACCGATTTCAATAAAACTACTTGCATTATCACTAAAGTGACAATGGTGAGTAAGGTGGGCCTAAAATTGTGGCGTTATCGTGCACCGTTTTTGGCTGAAGTTCAGTCACAAACAAGATAACAGAATGATCAGCCATGATCACATTGAATGGCGGTGCTGGCTCAAAGGGCCGAATGGCCTCCTCCTGCACCTATTGTCTATTGTCTATAACAAACGAGAGTTTTAGTATATAGATTATATGTGTGCGTTTGTGCCTGCAATCAATTCCTAATCCGATCAGCTCGTCAAACCAGAAATTCAACAGCTTTGCAATTATTTGTATGCATGCAAACTCGCCAACTTGCGCAGAGTGGCAAATTTAACATGAGATGCCAAACACCTGCAAAAAAGCTCCAACAAAACATCTCTGGACAAGCGTGGTGATGTCGAACAATCAAACTCACTGCACTCAAATCCAGTCAGAAGGAGGGTCTCGACCCGAAACGTGGCCTATCCCATTTTCTCCAGACCTGCTGCCTGTACCCGCTGAGTTACTCCACCACTTTGTCTCTCTCATCAATCAGAACACTAGTTGTGAAATCCAGGTTAGATGACGTAATCTCAGGACAAACCGGGATCAGATTACTTGCCAATTTCATAAAGTCATAAGTGATATCATATCATATCATATATATACAGCCGGAAACAGGCCTTTTTCGGCCCTCCAAGTCCGTGCCGCCCAGTGATCCCCGTACATTAACACTATCCTACACCCACTAGGGACAATTTTTACATTTACCCGCCAATTAACCTACATACCTGTACGTCTTTGGAGTGTGGGAGGAAACCGAAGATCTCGGAGAAAACCCACGCAGGTCACGGGGAGAACGTACAAACTCCTTACAGTGCAGCACCCGTAGTCAGGATCGAACCTGAGTCTCCGGCGCTGCATTCGCTGTAAAGCAGCAACTCTACCGCTGTGCTACCGTGCCGCCGAACTAGGAGCAGAACTAGGCCATTCGGCCCATCGAGACTGCTCCGCCATTCAATCATGGCCGATCTGTCTCTCCCTCTCAACCCCATTGTCCTGCCTTCTCCCCATAATCCCTGACACTGGAATTTAGAAGGATGAGAGGGGATCTTATCGAAACGTATAAGATTATTAAGAGGTTGGACACGTTAGAGGCAGGAAACATGTTCCCAATGTTGGGGGAGTCCAGAACAAGGGGCCATAGTTTAAGAATAAGGGGAAGGCCATTTAGAACTGAGATGAGGAAAAAACATTTCAGTCAGAGAGTCTTTGGAGTGTGGGAGGAAACCGAAGATCTCGGAGAAAGCCCCACGCAGGTCATGGGGAGAACGTACAAACTCCGTACAGACGGCGCCCGTAGTCAGGATCGAACCTGAGTCTCCGGCGCTGCATTCGCTGTAAGGCAGCAACTCTACCACTGCGCCACCGTGCCCAATAGCCTGATACCCTGTCAAACGAACAAACTAAAACCAAGCTATTTTCTGTGCAAGCTTCACGTGAAACTCTGAGAGAGAATGAAAGCACTGAGGAGCTGCTGCATTCACCACTGAAGGAAGGGATCTACAGGGGTCGCTGCCTCAGTACGGCAGCCAGCATCATCAGAGACCCACACCACCCTGGCCACACTCTCATCTCACCCCTGCCATCGGGAAGAAGGTACAGGAGCCTGAAAACTGTAACCACCAGGTTCAGGAACAGCTTCTACCCAAAACCCATCAGCCTATTAAACACCACAACCTCAAATAAACTCTGAACTACATAGACTGTTATTGCATTGTTATTGTTTGTTTTTTAGGTGTACGTGTGTGTATATAATACACTGGAATTTAGAAGTTTGAGAGGAGATCTTATCGAAACGTATAAGATTATTAAGGGGTTGGACACGTTAGAGGCAGGAAACATGTTCCCAATGTTGGGGGAGTCCAGAACCAGGGGGCACAGTTTAAGAATAAGGGGTAGGCCATTTAGAACGGAGATGAGGAAAAACTTTTTCAGTCAGAGAGTTGTGAATCTGTGGAATTCTCTGCCTCAGAAGGCAGTGGAGGCCAATTCTCTGAATGCATTCAAGAGCGAGCTAGATAGAGCTCTTAAGGATAGCGGAGTCAGGGGGTATGGGGAGAAGGCAGGAACGGGGTACTGATTGGGAATGATCAGCCATGATCACATTGAATGGTGGTGCTGGCTCGAAGGGCCAAATGGCCTCCTCCTGCACCTATTGTCTATTGTCTATTGTAAATATTTTTTGCGTAGGAAAGAACTGCAAATGCTGGTTTATATTGAAGGTAGACACAGAAATGCTGGAGTAACTCAGCGGGACAGGCAGCACCCATTCCTTCTCTCCAGAGACGCTGACTGGCCCGCTGAGTTACTCCAGCATTTTGTGTATATATACAGTATTATATGTTCACAAAATGCTGGAGTAACTCAGCAGGTCAGGCAGCATCTCAGGAGAGAAGGAATGGGCGACGTTTCGGGTCGAGACCCTTCTGTGTGTTTGGGTGTGGTTGCGTGTGTATGTATAATTATAATTGTAATTCGTTTATTAGCCAAGTATGTAAAAACATTCAAGGAATTTAATTTGTCATACACCCATACCATAAATATATTTACAGAGCCCTCCATAACGTTTGGGACAAAGACCTATCATTTATTTATTTGCCTCTGTACTCCACAATTTGAGATTTGTAATAGGAAACAAAATCACATGTGGTTAAAGTGCACATTGTCAGATTTTAATAGCGGCCATTTTTATACATTTTGGTTTCATCATGTCGAAATTACATACATAGTCCCCCCCCCATTTCAGGGCACCATAATGTTGGGGACACATGGCTTCACAGGTGTTTGTAATTGCTCAGGTGTGTTTAATTGCCTCCTTAATGCAGGTATAAGAGAGCTCTCAGCACCTAGTCTTTCCTCCAGTCTTTCCATCACCTTTGGGAAACGTTTATTGCTGTTTATCAACATGAGGACCAAAGTTGTGTCAAAGAAGTCAAAGATGAGACTGAGAAACAAGAATAAAACCAAAATGTATAAAATGGCCTTTATTAAAATCTGACAATGTGCACATTAACCACACGTGATTTTTTTTCTATTACAAATCTCAAATTGTGGAGTACAATAGACAAATAGGTGCAGGAGTAGGCCATTCGGCCCTTCGGCCCTTCGAGCCTGTACGCACCGCCATTCAATGTGATCATGGCTGATCATTCTCAATCAGTACCCCGTTCCTGCCTTCTCCCCATACCCCCTGACTCCGCTATCCTTAAGAGCTCTATCTAGCTCTCTTTTGAAAGCATCCAGAGAATTGGCCTCCACTGCCTTCTGAGGCAGAGAATTCCACAGATTTACAACACTCTGAGTGAAAAAATAAATAAATATATATACAGAGGCAAATAATTAAATAAAGGGTCTTTGTCCCAACCATTGTGGAGGGCACTGTGTGTGTGTGTGTGTGTGTGTGTGTGTGTGTGTGTGTGTGTGCGTGTGTGTGTGTGTGTGTGTGTGTGTGTGTGTGTGTGTATATGTGTGAGTATGTGTATATATACACACAAAATGCTGGAGTAACTCAGCAGCTCAGGCAGCATCTCGGGAGAGAAGGAATGGGTGACGTTTCGGGTCGAGACCCTTCTTCAGACTGTATACTGTATATATACACACACACTGGACACTTGTTTCTTGTTTTTTATATTGTTTACAGTGCGCTATGTTTACACATCCTGTTGTGCTACTGCAAGTAAGAATGCCATTGTTCTGTCTGGAACACGTGACAATAAGACGCCCTTTGCCTCTTGAATGACCAATGCTTGTCCTTTGGTTACAGAAGGATCCTCGCTACCTTCAGCAATGGCTCGAAACTTTCGTCACCTCTTTTGAGCAGATTATTGACATCAGCTCCTTCGAACCGCTGCAGCGGAGGTAAGTTCACCCAGCAGCAACACCTTTCTCCCCATTTCTTGGCGTGTGGTAGAGTTGCTGCCTCACAGCGCCAGAGACCCGGGTTTGACCCTGACTGCGGGCGCTGTCTGTGCAGAGTGTATGCGTTCTCCCCCATGACCCGCGAGATCTCCGTTTTCCTCCCACACTCCGAAGACGTGCAGTGTTTTAGGTTAATTGGTTTGGTGTGCGTGTAAATTGTCCCAAGTTATGTGTTGGATAGTTAGGGTTGCCAACTGTCCCATATTAGCCGGGACATCCACGTATTTTGGGCTAAATTGGTTTGTCCCGTACGGGACCGCCCTTGTCCCGTATTAGGCCCGGAGGGGGGGTGCTGTAGGCCCGGACTGTGTAGGTCCAGACAGTGTAGGTCCAGGGGCTGCTGTAGGCCCAAACACTGCAGGCCCAGACACCGTAGGCCCGGACAGTGTAGGTCCGGACAGTGTAGGTCCAGGGGCCGCTGTAGGCCCGGACACTGCAGGCCCAGACACTGTAGGCCTGGACAATGTAGGTCTGGACAGTGCAGGTCCAGGGCCGCCGTAGGCCCGGACACTGCAGGCCCAGACACTGTAGGCCCGGACAGTGTAGGTCCGGACAGTGTAGGTCCAGGGGCCGCTGTAGGTCTGGACAGTGTAGGTCTGGAGGCCCGGGCACCGCCTAATGGAGATTGCGTAACAGCCCGCCTCCCGCCCCGGGAGGCCACCATTGGTGGAGCGGGAGCACGTGGCCGCTGGCTGGGTGAGGTCACGCGGGGCGCGGGGCGGTGCCGTCACCTTGTCCCTTATTTGGGAGTGAGATAGTTGGCAACCCCTATGATCTTGATTCCTCTACTCTGGTGAAAGACTGTCTATTACACTCAGGATTTTGTACACCCCTGTAAGATCACCCCTCAGCATCCTGAGGTTATCCACTTTGGTGGTAAGAATAGGAAGGCAGAGTATTATCTGAATGGTGTCAAGTTAGGAACAGGGGACGTACAACGAGATCTGGGTGTCCTAGTGCATCAGTCACTGAAAGGAAGCATGCAGGTACAGCAGGCAGTGAAGAAAGCCAATGGAATGTTGGCCTTCATAACAAGAGGAGTTGAGTATAGGAGCAAAGAGGTCCTTCTGCAGTTGTACAGGGCCCTAGTGAGACCGCACCTGGAGTACTGTGTGCAGTTTTGGTCTCCAAATTTGAGGAAGGATATTCTTGCTATTGAGGGAGTGCAGCATAGATTCACCAGGTTAATTCCCGGAATGGCGGGACTGCCATATGTTGAAAGACTGGAGCGACTAGGCTTGTATACACTGGAATTTAGAAGGATGAGAGGAGATCTTATCGAAACGCATAAAATTATTAAGGGGTTGGACACGTTAGAGGCAGGGAACATGTTCCCAATGTTGGGGGAGTCCAGAACAAGGGGCCACAGTTTAAGAATAAGGTGTAGGCCATTTAGAACGGAGATGAGGAAAAACTTTTTCAGTCAGAGAGTTGTGAATCTGTGGAATTCTCTGCCTCAGAAGGCAGTGGAAGCCAATTCTCTGAATGCATTCAAGAGAGAGCTAGATAGAGCTCTTAAGGATAGCGGAGTCAGGGGGTATGGTGAGAAGGCAGGAACGGGGTACTGATTGAGAATGATCAGCCATGATCACATTGAATGGTGGTGCTGGCTCGAAGGGCCGAATGGCCTCCTCCTGCACCTATTGTCTATTGTCTAAATCTTTCTGCACCCTTTCCAGTTCAACAACATCTTTCCGAGAACAGTGGCCAAAACTGAAGACAAAACTATAAATGTGGCCTCATAGAAACATAGACAATAGGTGCAGGAGGAGGCCACTCGGCCCTTCGAGCCAGCACTGCCATTCATTGTGATCATGGCTGATGATCCACAATCAGTGACCAGTGCCTGCCTTCTCCCCACATCCCTCACCGACATCCCATCATCAATAAATGAATCTCAAGACTGATTGTCAATACTTTCCAGCCCAGTGGCACCATATCTTTTTTCGAGGAGTGCAGGTTTCAGTTTCAGTTTCAGTTTAGTTTATTGTCACGTGTACCGAGGTACAGTGAAAAGCTTTTGTCTCGTGCCATCCAGTCAGCGGAAAGACAATACGTGATTACAGTCGAGCCATTTACAGTGCACAGATACATGATGAGGGAATAACATTTAGTGCAAGGTGAAGCCAGTAACATCAGGTCATAAGTGATAGGAGCAGAATTAGGCCATTCGGCCCATCAAGTCTACTCCGCCATTCAATCATGGCTGATCTATCTCTCCCCCCTAAGCCCATTCTCCTGCCTTCTCCCCATAATCCCTGACACCCGCACTAATCAAGAATCTACCTATCTCTGCCTTAAAAATATCCACTGACTTGGCCTCCACAGCCGTCTGTGGCAATGAATTCCACAGATTCACCGCCCTCTGACTAAAGAAATTTCACCTCATCTCCTTCCTTACGGAACGCCCTTTAATTCTGAGGCTGTGACCTCTGGTCCTAGACTCTCCCACTAGTGGAAACATCCTCTCCACGGCCACTCTATCCCAAGCCTTTCATTATTCTGTACGTTTCAATGAGGTCCCTCCTCATTCATCTGAACTCCAGCGAGTACAGGCCCAGTGCCATCAAACGCTCCTCTGTCAAGTCCATCTGCCGTCAAGACCGATCTAAGATAGTCCGAGGGTCCCCGATGAGGTGGGTAGTAGTTCAGGACCGCTCTCTGGACTCTCAGTACAATGTGGAGGATTATTTGGAGTAGTGGATGGAAGAGTCTCGGACCAGAGGGCACAGTCTCGGAATAAAAGGACGCACTTTTAGAAAAGAAGAGATGAGGAGGAATTTCTTTAGCCAGAGGGTGATGAATCTGTGGAATTTATTGCAACGCATGGCTGTGGAGGCCAAAGTTAATTTTTAAGGTGAAACACCTTTGCTGAACAAGACCTTCCACCTTAAAAATATCCAATGACTTGGCCTCCATAGCCGTCTGTGGCAATTAATTCCACAGATTCACCACCCTCTGGCTAAAGAAATTCCTCCTCATCCTTTTATTCTGAAGTCTGTGGTCCTAGACTCTGGTCCTAGACTCTCCCACCAGTGGAAACATCCTCTCCTCATCCACTCTATCCAGGCCGCTCACCGAATGGTATGTTGGCATTCATAGCGAGGGGATTTGAGTATAGGAGCAGGGAGGTTCTGCTGCAGTTGTACAGGGCATTGGTGAGACCACACCTGGAGTATTGCGTACAGTTTTGGTCTCCTAATCTGAGGAAAGACATTCTTGCCATAGAGGGAGTACAGAGAAGGTTCACCAGATTGATTCCTGGGATGGCAGGACTTTCATATGAAGAAAGACTGGATAGACTCGGCTTGTACTCGCTGGAATTTAGAAGATTGAGGGGGGATCTTATAGAAACTTACAAAATTCTTAATGGGTTGGACAGGCTAGATGCAGGAAGATTGTTCCCGATGTTGGGGAAGTCCAGAACAAGGGGTCACAGTTTAAGGATAAGGGGGAAGTCTTTTAGGACCGAGATGAGAAAGTTTCTTTTCACACAGAGAGTGGTGAATCTGTGGAATTCTCTGCCACAGAAGGTAGTTGAGGCCAGTTCATTGGCTATATTTAAGAGGGAGTTAGATGTGGCCCTTGTGGCTAAAGGGATCAGGGGGTATGGAGAGAAGGCAGGTACGGGATACTGAGTTGGATGATCAGCCATGATCATATTGAATGGCGGTGCAGTCTCGAAGGGCCGAATGGCCTACTCCTGCACCTATTTTCTATGTTTAGCGGGAGGGAGGGAGGTGGTTTGATGGCAAGGGTCGCCGCCATTGTCAGTGTTTAGTTTAGTTTAGAGGTACAGTGCGAATGCAGGCCCTTCGGCCCACCGGGTCCGCACCGACCAGCGATCCCCGCACACTAACACCATCCTATATACGCACCGGGGACAATTTACCTACAAACCCGCGCGTCTTTGGAGTGTGGGAGGAAACCGAAGATCTCGGAGAAAACCCACGCAGGTCACGGGGAGAACGTACAAAACTCCGTACAGACGGCGCCCGTAGTCGGGATGGAACCCGGATCTCTGGCGCTGCAAGCGTTGTAAGGCAGCAACTCTACCGCTGCGCCACCGTGATGGCGAGTTCTGGTCACGAGGACTTCTGCCAAACGCCGACACAGGAAACCATCCCCTTTGGGATTTCACGGAGGCACGAAGACCATAAAACGCAGGAGCGGGATTAGGCCATTCGGCCAAGCGAGTCTGCTCCCCGGCCGTTCGACCGCGGCCGACCTATCTCTCCCTCTCAACCCCATTCTCCTGCCTTTCTCTGATACGTTCTACTCAGTCTCATTCTCAAAAGCACGCATTAAGTTGGGGACCAAAACAGGACACGTCTGGACACAAGATCACCATTTTAACTCTCTGTGTATTTTCGCAATGCGCAGGGCAGCTTTCCATATTGTTGCCTGTATACATCACATAGCAGCATTACCATATTGTTGTATGTATACATCACATAGCAGCATTACCATATTGTTGCATGTATACATCACATAGCAGCATTACCATATTGTTGCATGTATACATCACATAGCAGCATTACCATATTGTTGTATGTATACATCACATAGCAGCTTTACCATATTGTTGCATGTATACATCACATATCTCCCCCCTCAGAATTGTAATACTTTTCTTCCATGGAATTTAGAAGGATGAGAGGAGATCTTAGAGGCAGGAAACATGTTCCCAATGTTGGGGGAGTCCAGAACAAGGGGCCACAGTTTAAGAATAAGGGGTAGGCCATTTAGACCTGAGATGAGGAGAAACTTTTTCAGTCAGAGAGTTGTGAATCTGTGGAATTCTCTGCCTCAGAAGGCAGTGGAGGCCAATTCTCTGAATGCATTCAAGAGAGAGCTAGAAAGAGCTCTTAAGGATAGCGGAGTCAGGGGGTATGGGGAGAAGGCAGGAACGGGGTACTGATTGTGAATGATCAGCCATGATCACATTGAATGGCGGTGCTGGCTCGAAGGGCCGAATGGCCTCCTCCTGCACCTATCGTCTATTGTCTATTGTATCTTTGCAATGCGCAGGGCAGCTTTACTATATTGTTACATGTAGACATCACATATCTCCTCCCTTAGAATTGTGATACTTTTCTTCCATCTAAAGCATACCCATACGTATAAAACAATCCAATATCATAATGATCTTTAAATCCATTATGTTTCCAAAGTATTTTTTTATACCAAAACCCAATTTAAGAAAGTCCAAAAATATGCATAATTTTGTATCCAATTAAAACCAAATCAACGTTTACATATCCAATTCTTATTTTGAACGTATCGTCTTCAATGTAATTCCATCAACCAAATAACCTAACCACCCCAAAATGCTGAATTAGAGTATTCATGCTACGATCCTTTCCATTAATGATAACCAAATTTTCGTTGCGTTTACATTGACCATATAACCGAGTCCGTATAGTCAAGTCCGTTGTCAAAATCGTCCGTCTGCAGAATCCGTAGTAATCTGGTCGCTTCCTATTTCACTTTGGGTACTGCTTACGCCCTGAATTGGTTTCTCCGTTGCGCTCTGATGTCGCGTCCTCGACGGTATCATCGTGGTTGCTTTCGTCGACGTTTTCATGTGCAACGCTTCTTTCGTTGACGTCTTCATCACGCACTGTGGGCGTACCCATGCCGGAGTCTATCGAATCTCCCGTCTCGATTTATTCACAAAATGCTGGAGTAACTCAGCAGGTCAGGCAGCATCTCGGGAGAGAAGGAATGGGTGACGTTTCTGAAGAAGGGTCTCGACCCGAAACGTCACCCATTCCTTCTCTCCCGAGATGCTGCCTGACCTGCTGAGTTACTCCAGCATTTTGTGAATAAATCGATTTGTACCAGCATCTGCAGTTATTTTCTTATACTACTTGAATCTCCCGTCTCGTTGGTTGTGGGAGAGTCGATTTCGCATTTCAGAATCTGGTCTGCGTGACGTTTCCAGATGTCTACACTGTTGACGTGAACCTCGACCTGGTACGAGACAGGACCAAGCTCCTTTGTGATGCGTCCTGGTACCCATTTCTCCCCTCTCGTGTAGTTGCGCGCTAGCACGCTCTCTCTCCCTCCTCAAATTCTCGAGCTGGGCGCGAATCGTGGTGCGACTTTTGCGAGAATTGTTTGTCACCAATGGTCGCTCTTTCATCTGGCACCGCGATGCTGAAACGCGTGCGGATTTTCCTTTTCGTCAGCATTTCAGCCGGCGTTTGCGTTGTAGAAGTTTGCGGCGTTGGACGATACGAGACGAGGAACCGAGCGACGCGCGTTGGCAGCGGTCCCGCCATCTTGCGGAGTGCTGCCTTCACCGTCTGCACGGCGCGCTCTGCGAGACCATTGGTTGCTGGATAGAATGGCGCACTTTTGACATGACGAACGCCATTCGCTTTCATGAATTTTGCGGACTTTTCGCTAGTGAAACATGGGCCATTGTCATAAACCAGTGTATGCGGAAGGCCATGTGTCGCCAACACGAAGCGAAGCTTGTCCATAGCAGCTGCGGCTTGCCTGCAGTCCGTCTGTCTTTGTGTTTTATGTTGGGGTTTTTTGTCTTGATTGTAGTGTTTAGATGCAATGTAGTTTTATGTGGTTGTATACTATGTGGGGGGTAGGGGGTGGGAGGGGGGGGGTGGGGGGGGTGGGGAGGGACGACTGTAAAATTGTCTCTCCCGAATGGAGACGCAACCCTTTTCTGGGTCGTGTCTCCGTTCCCGCTGCGGCCTACCATCGGCCTCCACCTGGGACCACCTGGTTCGCAGAGCCCGCAGACCGGACTTACCATCTGGATGCTGGAAGCTCGCAGGGCCCTGGGTGGGGGCCGACATCGGGAGCTCCGGCAGCGGCAGCGTCTTCGCCCGCCCCGAATCGCGGGGCTTGGGTCGGCCCGCTGCGGGCCTTTCACCGTCCGGCGCGGCCTGGAATAGGCCGCGGGATTTTCTCCGCCCGGCGGGGGCTTCAATGTCGGGAGCCACGACCGCCCCGATGAGCAGCAGCAGCGTCTTCGCCTGCCCCGGATCGCGGGGCTTGGGTCGGCCCGCTGCGGACCTTTCACCGTCCGGCGCGGCCTGGAACGTGGCAACTACAACAGCCTGACCACGGGGGAAGACGGCAGGGGAAGAGAGAAGACACTCTGGCCTTACATCACAGTGAGGAGGGACTGGAGGAGACTCACTGTGATGGATGTTTCTTTTTGTTTGTGTTGGTTTGTGATTGCTTATTTTTATTGCTCTATTGCTGGACTGTGCGTGACCTTTCATTTCACTGCACATCTTGTATGTGTATGTGACAAATAAACTTGACTTGACTAGTGACGTCACTGGTTGATTCACGTGTGATATGCACTTCAATCCACTTTGAATATGCGTCGATGAGAACAAGCAACATCTTTCCCTGTACCGGGCCGGCATAATCAACATGAGCTCGCGACCACGGTTGACTCGGATGCTCCCATCAATGCAATGGTGCTTTGGGCGGATCCCGCTGATGCATTTGGCGTTCTGAACACGCTCGGACTTTGTGCTCCGAGTCCTTATCGATTCCAGGCCACCACACACGACTCCTAGCGATGGCTTTCATCATCACGATACCCGGATGGGCATCATGCACTTCCTCGATCGTTTGCGAGCGACATTGGGGTGCTAGTACGACACGACTACCCCAGAGAAGACAACCCTCGTGAACGCTCAGCTCCACTTTGCGACTGAAGTAGGGCTTGAAATCATCATTTGGTGGTTTGTCTGGCCGCCCGCTCGTGATGTATTCGCCAACACGAGACAGAATCGAATCCCTCCGCGTCACGGTGCGAACCCGCGACGGAGTGATGGGCGATTTCTCCAACTCGCTCATCAGAATGACGATTTCTCCAGGTATTGGCACTTGCGATACCGTCGTGGGAACCGGATAAGCGCGTCTGTGTTGGCGTTGGCTGAGCCTGGTTTATACACGATGTCGTAATCGTACGCTGCCAGTGTTAGCGACCAGGGAATCACTGGCGGCGAAGACATTAGCGGAATGGCCTTGTCAATATACAAATAGACAATAGGTGCAGGAGGAGGCCATTCGGCCCTTCGAGCCAGCACCACCATTCAATGTGATCATGGCTGATCATTCTCAATCAGTACCCCGTTCCTGCCTTCTCCCCATACCCCCTGACTCCGCTATCCTTAAGAGCTCTATCTAGCTCTCTCTTGAATGCATTCAGAGAATTGGCCTCCACTGCCTTCTGAGGCAGAGAATTCCACAGATTCACAACTCTCTGACTGAAAAAGTTTTTCCTCATCTCCGTTCTAAATGGCCTACCCCTTATTCTTAAACTGTGGCCCCTTGTTCTGGACTCCCCCAACATTGGGAACACGTTTCCTGCCTCTAACGTGTCCAACCCCTTAATAATCGTATACGTTTCGATAAGATCTCCTCTCATCCTTCTAAATTCCAGTGTATACAAGCCTAGTCGCTCCAGTCTTTCAACATATGATAGTCCCGCCATTCCGGGAATTAACCTAGTAAACCTACGCTGCACGCCCTCAATAGCAAGAATATCCTTCCTCAAATTTGGAGACCAAAACTGCACACAGTACTCCAGGTGCGGTCTCACTAGGGCCCTGTCCAACTGCAGAAGGACCTCTTTGCTCCTATACTCAACTCCTCTTGTTATGAGACCCTTGGTCTCGACCCGAAACGTCACCCATTCCTTCTCTCCTGAGATGCTGCCTGACCTGCTGAGTTACTCCAGCATTTTGTGAAATAAATACCTTCGATTTTTACCATCATCTGCAGTTATTTTCTTACACAACTCATCACCTTCCTTGGTCAGTTGGTTGGCTGACTGCTTTAATCTGCCGTTTGTTCCTTCCACTCTGAGCATTTTTCGCACTCGACTTGCACACCCGTGAGAGATGCCCTTTGTTCCCGCGGTTGAAGCACTCCACCTGTTTCGCTGGACAGTCGTTCGGGTCAGCGTGGGGAGACACACCACAGCGATAACACAAAGACCCTCTTACGGTTCCCTGCTTGGGTTAACCACTGTCAGGCCCCCTTGATTTGGCCATTTTGTTTATCGCTTGGCTTGGCTTTTGTTTCCCGTCACGGAGATCAGCCGCGATGCGGCCTGCCGTCTCCATAGCGGTGGCGATACTGAGTGCCTTGTCGAAATCCAGCGTGGCTTCCGACAACAATCAACGCTGAATGTGGTGATCATCAATCCCACACCTCGAAACAATCGCCTAACATTTTATTGAGATTCGAACCGTAAGCACAATGTTTCGATTTTTTAGATTTAGATTTAGAGATACAGCGCGGAAACGGGCCCTTCGGCCCACCGGGTCCGCGCCGCCCAGCGATCCCCGCACACTAACACTATCCTACACCCACTAGGGACAATTTTTACATTTACCCAGCCAATTAACCTACATACCTGCACGTCTTTAGAGTGTGGGAGGAAACCGAAGATCTCGGAGAAAACCCACGCAGGTCACGTGGAGAGCGTACAAACTCCGTACAGACGGCGCTCGTAGTCAGGATCGAACCCGAGTCTCCAGCGCTGCATTCGCTGTAAGGCAGCAACTCTGCCGCTGCGCCACCGTGCCGCAGGGGGGTTCAGCGAGGTGACGTAACTCGGCCACATAATCAGCGACTCTCTCACCCGGTTGCCGACGATGAGAGTTGAATTTGTAACGCTGGAGATGACCGACGGTTTCGGGACCTTGTGATTCGTGACTGTTGACACCATCTCAGAATATTCGACTTGCCCAGGTTTCTGTGGAGCAAGCAAACTCGAGACGAGTCTGTACGTTGGTCCTCCGCACACGGAAACCAAGATAGCCCTCTTCTTTCCCGCATCTGTAATGTCGTTGGCTAGGAAGTAATGTTCAATGTGCTCGGCGTACTGCACCCAGTCGCCCTGTGCAACATCAAAGCCCCCTATTGAGCCAAAGGTAGCCATGGTAGCCACATCAGCAAGTCACCAGGCGAAACTTCAAAACATGTTTATCCTCGTCGCCAATTAATGCTACGTTCTACTCAGTATCATTCTCGAAAGCACGCATTCACGCTGGGGACCAAAACAACACACGTCTGGACACAAGATCGCCATTTTAACTCTCTGTGCATTTTCGCAATGCGCAGGGCAGCCTTACCATATTGTTGCATGCGTACATCACATGTTGATGTTGGGGGAGTCCAGAACCAGGGGCCACAGTTTAAGAATAAGGGGTAGGCCATTTAAGACTGAGATGAGGAGAAACTTTTTCACCCAGAGAGTTGTGAATCTGTGGAATTCTCTGCCTCAGAAGGCGGTGGAGGGCAATTCTCTGGATGCTTTCAAGAGAGAGCTAGATAGAGCTCTTAAGGATAGCGGAGTCAGGGGGTATGGGGTGAAGGCAGGAACGGGGTACTGATTGTGAATGATCAGCCATGATCACAGTGAATGACAGTGCTGGCTCGAAGGGCCCAACGGCCTAGTCCTGCACTTATTGTCTATTATTGCCTTCTCCTGGTTATCTTTGATGCCCTTACCAATCAAGAACCTGTACCATCACCACTTTAAAAGTACCCAATGACTTTGCCTTCACCACTGTCTGTGGCAATGAATTCCACAGATTCACCGCCCTCTGGCTAAAGAAATCCCTCCTCGTCTCCCCTCTAAAGAATTGCAGAGAAAGTCATGGTGCCACGCAACACTGAAACAGGCCCTTCATCCCAACTTGCCGACGCTGACCAAGGTTCCCCATCAGTATATGTCAAGTTTGCCCACGTTTGGCCCATATTCTTCTGAACTTTTCCTATCCATGTACCTGTCCAAATGCCTTTTACATGTTGTTGGTATAATCGTCATCATAATCATTCTTTATTAGCCAATTATGTTTTGCAACATAGGAGGTATTTGATTTCCCACGCAGTCATACCAATGAAAACCAACATGACACACAATATCCACTTTTACATGAACATCCACCACAGTGACTCCTCCACATTCCTCACTGTGATGGAAGGCCAAATAAAGTTCAACTTTCTTCCCTTCTTTGTTCTACTGCGGTCGGGGGCCTCGAGCTTCCCGTTGATTGGACGATCTTGGCTCCCGTAGCCGGCAGTCGGGCTCTCCGCGTCGGGGCGCTCAAACTCCCGTACCGGGGGGATCTCAGCTCCCCCGATCCGGGCGATCTACCCCGGGTCAGAGCTAGTCGAAACCTTCCGTGGCTGGAGCTTCCTGACATCAGTCTCCCTAGTACCTGCCTCCACTACTCCCTGTATAATTTGTGACCACTAAGTGTCTTGGCTAAACTGAAGGATTAAGAAGTAATTGAAGCCCTAAGAGGGCCTACAGGGCCCTAGTGAGACCACACCTGGAGTACTGTGTGCAGTTTTGGTCTCCAAATTTGAGGAAGGACATTCTTGCTGTTGACGGCGTGCAGCGTAGGTTCACCAGGATAATTCCTGGAATGGCGGGACTGTCGTATGTTGAAAAACTGGAGCGACTAGGTTTGTATACACTGGAACTTAGAAGGATGAGAGGGGATCTTATTGAAACATATAAGATTATTAAGGGATTGGACACGTTAGAGGCAGGAAACATGTTCCCAATATTGGGGGAGTCCAGAACCAGGGGCCACAGTTTAAGAATAAGGGGTAGGCCATTTAGAACGGAGATGAGGAAGAACTTTTTCACTCGGAGAGTTGTAAATCTGTGGAATTCTCTGCCTCAGAATGCAGTGGAGGCCAATTCTCTGGATGCTTTCAAGAGAGAGCTAGATAGAGCTCTTAAGGATAGCGGAGTCAGAGGGTATGGTGAGAAGGCAGGAACGGGGTTCTGATTGTGAATGATCAGCCATGATCACATTGAATGGCGGTGCTGGCTCGAAGGGCCGAATGGCCTACTCCTGCACCTATTGCCTATTGTCTATTGTTGCGTGTTAACCAGCCAGCGGAAAGACAATCGAGCCATTCACAGTGTACAGATACATGATAAGGGAATAACGTTCAGTGCAAGGTTAAGCCAGCAAAGTCCGATCAAGGATAGTCCGAGGGTCTCCAATGAGGTGGATAGTAGTTCAGCGCTGCTCTCAGGTTGTGGTAGGTTGGTTCAGTTGCCTGATAACAGCTGGGAAGAAACTGTCCCTGAATCTGGAGGTGTGCGTTTTCACACTTCTACACCTTTTGCCCGAGAAGGGAGAAGAGGGAGTGGCCGGGTGAGACTGGTCCTTGATGATGCTGCTGGCCTTGCCGAGGCAGTGTGAGGTGTAGATGGAGTCAATGGAAGGGAGGTTGGTTTGTGTGATGGTCTGGGCTGCGTCCACAATTCTCTGTAATTGGAGCCATTGCATTTAGAGTTATACAGCTCATTATTACGGTTCCTATTATATATTTTCCTTCTAACCTTAAACCTATGTCCTCTGTTTAGTTTAGTTTAGTTTCAAGATGCACTGGAAACAATAGTGAAAGGCCTGGATAGAGTGGATGTGGAGAGGATGTTTCCACTAGTGGGAGAGTCTAGGACTAGAGGGCACAGCCTCAGAATTAAAGGACGTTGCTTTAGGAAGGAGACGAGGAGACATTTCTTTAGTCAGAGGGTGGTGAATCAGTGGAATTCTTTACCACAGAAGGTTGTGGAGGCCAAGTCAGTGGATATTTTAAAGGCAGAGATAGATAGATTCTTGATTAGTGCGGGTGTGAAAAGTTATGGGGAGATGGCAGGAGAATGGGGTTAGGAGGTGGAGATAGATCGGCCATGATTGAATGGCGGAGTATACTTGATGGGCCGAATGGCCTAATTCTACTCCTATTCCTTATGACCTTATGACAGGCCCTTCGGCCCACTGACTCCACGCCAACCAGCGATCCCTGCACACTAACGCTATCCGACTCACTCTGGAGACAATGAACAATTCTTACTGAAGCCAATCGACCTGCAAACCCGCACGTCTTTGGAGTGTGGGAGGAAACCGGAGCACCCGGAGAAGACCCAAGCCGGGAGAACGTGCAAACTCCGCACAGACAGCACCCGTAGTCAGCATCGAACCCGGGTCCCTGGCGCTGTGAGGCAGCAACTCTACCCGCTGTGCCACCGTGGGTCATGGTTCATTTGCAACTGAAGGGAGGAGAAAGCTGGAAGGTCACAAGGGATAGGAGCAGAATTAGGCCATTCGGCCCATCGAGTCCACCCCGCCATTCAATCATGGCCGATCCATCTCTCCCTCCTAACCCCATTCTACTGCCACCTGTGGAACTCTCTGCCTCAGAAGGCAGTGGAGGCCAATTCTCTGGATGCTTTCAAGAGAGAGCTAGATAGGGCTCTTAAAGATAGCGGAGTCAGGGGGTATGGGGAGAAGGCAGGGACGGGGTACTGATTGTGGATGATCAGCCATGATCACAGTGAATGGCGGTGCTGGCTCGAAGGGCCGAATGGCCTCCTCCTGCATCTATTGTCTATTGTCTATTGTCTATTCTCCCCACAAACTCTGGCACCTGTACTAATGAAGAATTATTGTTGGGTTTTTTTTGGGCACAAAGGGAATGGGTGACGGGACAAAACCTGGTAAGTGACAAGTGGGTAGATTTGCAGTTTGTTTGCTTACTTGGGTGGTGCTGTGCATTGACTCGGTGACTCACTACTGACAAGGGTTTGTACAATTCAAACAGGTTGGGACAGATCTGTGGCTGTTTAGACAGACTAAAGGTCTCAGTCTTTCGAGTTTAATCAGAACCTGCTGTCATTTCCAAGTAATCAGGTGTACCTTTGTGGTTTTGAAGTGCGGGAAGGAACGGCAGATGCTGGTTCAAACCAAAGATGGACACAAAATGCTGGAGTAACTCAGCGGGACAGGCAGCATCTGTGGAGAAACAGAATCGGTGACGTTTCTGGTCAAGACCCTCCTTCAGACTGAGAGTCAGGGGAGAGGGAAATTAGAGATATAGACGGTGATAACATCTCATTGTCTGCCACTCGTTTTCACCTAGCACACAGCTAACAATGGCCTGTTTCCTTTATCATTGCATATCTTTCATTCATGCAGTGACTAGTGGGGTACCGCAAGGCTCAGTGCTGGGACCCCAGCTATTTACAATATATATTAATGATTTGGACGAGGGAATTGAACGCAACATCTCCAAGTTTGCGGATGACACGAAGCTGGGGGGCAGTGTTAGCTGTGAGGAGGATGCTAGGAGGCTGCAAGGTGACTTGGATATATTAGGCGAGTGGGCAAATGCATGGCAGATGCAGTATAATGTGGATAAATGTGAGGTTATCCACTTTGGTGGCAAGAACAGGAAAGCAGACTATTACCTGAATGGTGGCCGATAAGGAGAAGGGGAGATGCAACGAGACCTGGGTGTCGTGGTACACCGGTCATTGAAAGTAGGCATGCAGGTGCAGCAGGCAGTGAAGAAAGCGAATGGTATGTTGGCATTCAGAGCGAGGGGATTTGAGTATAGGAGCAGGGAGGTTCTGCTGCAGTTGTACAGGGCATTGGTGAGACCGCACCTGGAGTATTGCGTACAGTTTTGGTCTCCTAATCTGAGGAAAGACATTCTTGCCATAGAGGGAGTACAGAGAAGGTTCACCAGATTGATTCCTGGGATGGCAGGACTTTCATATGAAGAAAGACTGGATAGACTCGGCTTGTACTCGCTGGAATTTAGAAGATTGAGGGGGGATCTTATAGAAACTTACAAAATTCTTAAGGGGTTGGACAGGCTAGATGCAGGAAGATTGTTCCCGATGTTGGGGAACTCCAGAACAAGGGGTCACAGTTTAAGGATAAGGGGGAAGTCTTTTAGGACCGAGATGAGAAAGTTTTTTTTCACACAGAGAGTGGTGAATCTGTGGAATTCTCTGCCACAGAAGGTAGTTGAGGCCAGTTCATTGGCTATATTTAAGAGGAAGTTAGATGTGGCCCTTGTGGCTAAAGGGATCAGGGGGTATGGAGAGAAGGCAGGTACGGGATACTGAGTTGGATGATCAGCCATGATCATATTGAGTGGCGGTGCAGGCTCGAAGGGCCGAATGGCCTCCTCCTGCACCTATGTTTCTATGTTTCTATGTTTCTATGTTTCTATGTTCTATGTTCTATATATCTCTACATCACCATCTATATATCTCCTTTCCCTTTCCCCTGACTCTCAGTCAGAAGAAGTATCTCGAACCAAAACGTCACCATTCCTTCTCCCCAGAGATGCTGCCTGACCTGCTGAGTAACTCCAGCATTTTGTGTCTATCTTTTTTTGGTTTTGATGTTCTTTTTGAAAAAGCTAAGCAACCATAGAACCTTTTATTTTAGTTTAGAGATACAGCGCGGAAACAGGCCCTTTCGGCCCACCGGGTCCGCGCCGCCCAGCGATCCCCGCACATTAACGCTATCCTACACACACTGGGGACAAGGTTTTTTTAAAACATTTTACCAAGCTAATTAACCTACAAACCTGCACGTCTTTGGAGTGTGGGGGGAAACCGAAGATCTCGGAGAAAACCCACGCAGGTCACGGGGAGAACGTGCAAACTCCGTACAGACGGCGCCCGTAGTCGGGATGGAACCCGGGTCTCCGGCGCTGCTTTCGCTGTAAGGCGGCAACTCTACCGCTGCACCACCGTGCATTACCTCTTGATTTTTGTTTTGAATAAAAGATACTTGTCGATTATAATATTTTGTTTCAGACAAATGTTGTCAACATCAAATGTTGTCAGGCTGGAAAGGATGCAAAGATTTACGAGGATGTTGCCAGGACTAGAGGGTGTGGGCTATAGGGAGAGGTTGAGTAGGCTGGGTCTCTATTCCATGGAGCGCAGGAGGATGAGGGGTGATCTTATAGAGGTGCACAAAATCATGAGAGGAATAGTTTGGGGAGACACGCAGTCTCTTGGCCAGAATTGGGGAATCAAGAACCAGGGGACATAGGTTTAAGGCGAAGGGGGAAAGATTTAATGGGAATTTGAGGGGTAATTTTTCACACAGAGGGTGGTGGGTGTATGTAGCGAGCTGCCAGAGGAGATAGTTGAGGCTGGGACGATCACAATGTTTAAGAAACATTTGGACAGGTACATGGATAGGACAGGTTTGGAGGGATATGGGCCAAATGCAGGGAGGTGGGACTGGTGTAGCTGGGACATGTTGGTCGGTGTGGGAAGGTTGGGCTGAAGGGCCTGTTTCCACACTATCATTCTATGGCTCTATGGCTCTGTGGCAAGAGAAGGGGGTGAACGAGTTCCTTTATCGAGGTCGGACCGGGTGGAGTCACCAGCAGTGGCTGCCTCACCTGCAGTGGCTGCCTCACCAGCAGTGGCTGCCTCACCTGCAGTATATCTGTCCTTTCTTCTGTTTTTGTTATTTTAAATATGTGTTAAAAGTATGTTTTAGTGTTCCTTGGTTTTACAGTATGTGGGGGGGACAATAGACAATAGACAATAGACAATAGGTGCAGGAGTAGGCCATTCGGCCCTTCGAACCAGCACCGCCATTCAATGTGATCATGGCTGATCATTCTCAATCAGTACCCCATTCCTGCCTTCTCCCCATACCCCCTGACTCCACTATCATTAGTGGGCCACAGTTTAAGAATAAGGGGTGGGCCATTTGGAACGGAGATGAGGAAAAACCTTTTCACTCAGAGAGTTGTAAATCTGTGGAATTCTCTGCCTCAGAAGGCAGTGGAGGCCAATTCTCTGAATGCATTAAAAAGAGAGCTAGATAGAGCTCTTAAGGATAGCGGAGTCAGGGGGTATGGGGAGAAGGCAGGAACGGGGTACTGATTGTGAATGATCAGCCATGATCACATTGAATGGCGGTGCTGGCTCGAAGGGCCAAATGGCCTACTCCTGCATCTATTGTTTATTGTCTATTAAGAGCTGTATCTAGCTCTCTCTTGGAGGCATCCAGAGAATTGGCCTCCACTGCCTTCTGAGGCACAGATTTCCATAGATTTACAACTCTCTGAGCGAAAAAGTTTTTCCTCATCTCCGTTCTAAATGGCCTACCCCTTATTCTTAAACTGTGGCCCCTTGTTCTGGACTCCCCCAACATCGGGAATGTGTTTCCTGCCTCTAGCGTGCCCAATCCCTTAATAATCTTATGTGTTTCGATAAGATCCCCTCTCATCCTTCTAAATTTCAGCGTATACAAGGGGGGAAACTTTTTTTCAATCTCTTACCTCGACGGAGATGGGATATATCTCCGTATCGTATTAATATTATTATTTTTAAAAATAGGTGCAGGGGTAGGCCATTCGGCCCTTCGAGCCTGCACCGCCATTCAATATGATCATGGCTGATCATCGAACTCAGTATCCCGTACCTGCCTTCTCTCCATACCCCCTGATCCCTTTAGCCACAAGGGCCACATCTAACTCCCTCTTAAATATAGCCAATGAACTGGCCTCAACTACCTTCTGTGGCAGAGAATTACACAGATTCACCACTCTCTGTGTGAAAAAAAACGTTCTCATCTCGGTCCTAAAAGACTTCCCCATTATCCTTAAACTGTGACCCCTTGTTCTGGACTTCCCCAACATCGGGAACAATCTTCCTGCATCTAGCCTGTCCAACCCCTTAAGACAGGGGTTCTCTGTCCTCACAGCGGCCTAACATCGAGGAGTGTGGAATCCGCTGTGCTGGACGTCTGTGTTAAATTTCATTTTATGTGGCTATGTGTGTTGTTGCTTTTTTTACTTCGTGTGGCTGTGTGGTAACCCAGGTTTCACTGCACCTTAACCGGTACGCGCGACAATGAAATTGATCCTGAAATCTTGAAATCTTGATCCGGTGAAAGTTTTGTTGCTGTCGTTTCAACCCTCTGACTTTTCTTGCTTCTCAGACCAGAGGAGATGACGGCAGAGATCCCACTGTTGCCAGACAACGTGCTTCAGGTTCTCAGCCACCAGCTGAGTCAATGTGTGCAGAGATTAGCGACCGAAGAGGCCGAGACGGGCCTCGAGCAGGCACTGCTCCTGATAAAGTTCCTCATCATCATCTGCAGGTACGCCCCATCCATATCTCCCGCCCGACTTATTTTCTGTTGTCTCAGTTTATCAGTGACAGGAGCAGAATTAGGCCGTGGAGGAGGATGGGTGTTCAAGAGTTAACTAGGCCAAGTGGACCCGTTGGGCACAAACCTCTTCTGCCTGGGTGCGGCACCCCTCTCCTCCCCCCCTCCCCCTCCCCAATCCATCCCCCCCATCCCCCCTCCCTCTCCCCTCCCCTCCCCCACTTCCCCGCCCCTCTCCCCCCTCCCTCCCTCCCCCTCCCCTCCCCCACTTCCCCTCCCCTCTCCCCCCCCTCCCCCTCCCCTCCCTCCTACTCCCTCTCCCCCCTCCCTCCCTCCCCCTCCCCTCTCCCCCTCCCCCTCCCCTCCCCCTCCCCTCTCTCTCCCTCCCTCCTACTCCCTCTCCCCTCCTCCCCTCTCCCTCCCTCCTACTCCCTCCCACTTCCCCTCCCCCTATTCCCCCCCTGCTCCATCCCCCTCAATCCCCCTTATCTTCCCTCCTCCCTCCGCTCCTTCCACCCCCCACTCCCCTCCCCTCTCCCCCCCTCTGCTCTCCCCCTCCCCCCTCCCTCCCCCCTCCCTCCCCACCTCCCCTCAACCCCCACTCCCCTCTCTCTCCCTCCCTCCCACTTCCCCATCCCCTCCCTCCCCCCTCCCCTCAACCCCCACTCCCCTCTCTCTCCCTCCCTCCCACTTCCCCATCCCCTCCCCCCCACTCCATCCCCCTCAACCCCCCTTATCTTCCCTCCTTCCAACCCCCACTCCCCTCCCCTCCCCTCTCCCCCCCTCCTCCTCTGCTCTCCCCCTCCCTCCCCCCCTCTCCCCCTCCCCTCTCCCTCTCCCCCTCCCTCCCCACCTCCCCTCTCCGCCCCCCCGCTCCCCATATTCCCCCCCACTCCATCCCCCTCAATACCCCTTATCTTCCCGCCTCCCTCCCCCCTCCTTCCACCCCCTCCCTCCCCCCTCCTTCCACCCCCTCCCTCCCCCCTCCTCCCTCCCCCCTCCTTCCACTCCCTCCCTCCCTCCCTCCCTAGGAGATAGATTTAAACTTTAAAATGTGAATAACTTTAAAAATATACTTTATTCTGACCAATTCTTTTTAGTTTATAGTTTAGAGATGCTTACTGACTGTTTAAATGTCAGACGCAATAGAATCAACGAAGTGAAAACCATCGGCAAAAACGTGAAGAATCAAAAATGTCTGGTTTAGTTTAGTTTAGTGATACAGTGCGGAAACAGGCCCTTCGGCCCACCGAGTCGGCGCCGACCAGCGATCCCCGCACATTAACACTATCCTACACACACGAGGGACAATATTTTACATTTACACCAAGCCAATCCAGAACCAGGGGCTAATAATAAAGGGGAGGCCATTTAAAACTGAGGTGAGAAAAAACTTTTTCACCCGGAGAGTTGTGAATTTGTGGAATTCTCTGCCACGGAGGGCAGTGGAGGCTGATTCACTGGATGAATTTCATATCATATCATATCATATATATACAGAGAGAGAGTTGGATAGAGCTCTTGGGCCTAGTGGAATCAAGGGATATGGGGAGAAGGCAGGCACGGGTTATTGATTGTGGACGATCAGCCATGATCACAAGGAATGGCGGTGCTGGCTCGAAGGGCCAAATGGCCTCCTCCTGCACCTATTTTCTATGTTTCTACAAACCTGTGGGTATTTGGAGTGTGGGAGGAAACGAAATATCTCGGAGAAAACCCACGCAGGTCACGGGGAGAACGTACAAACTCCGTACCGACGGCGCCCATAGCGAGGCAGCAACTCTACCGCTGCACCACCGTGACATCCCTAGTTTAGTTTATTATTGTCCCGTGTACCGAGGTACAGTGAAAAGCTTTCTTGTCCTGAGAATAAAGCCCTAGCCCTTGAGTCTTGTCATCTGAAGCTCCCGATTAGATTGTGATGGAAACATGGAAACATAGAAACATAGACAATAGATGCAGGAGGAGGCCATTTGGCCCTTCGAGCCAGTACGCACCGCCATTCATTGTGATCATGGCTGATCGTCCACAATCAGTAACCCCGTGCCTGCCTTCTCCCCATATCCCTTGATTCCACTAGCCCCTAGAGCTCTATCTAACTCTCTTTTAAATTCATCCAGTGAATTGGCCTCCACTGCCCTTTGTGGCAGAGAATTCCACAAATTCACAACTCTCTGGGTGAAAAAGTTTTTTCTCACCTCAGTTTTAAATGGCCTCCCCTTTGTTCTTAGACTGTGTGGCCCCTGGTTCTGGACTCCCCCCAACATTGGGAACATTTTCCCTGCATCCAGCTTGTCCGGTCCTTTTATGATTTTATACGTCTCTACAAGATCCCCTCTCATCCCTTCTAAACTCCAGTCAATACAAGCCCAGTCTTTCCAATTTTTCCTCATATGACAGTCCCGCCATCCCAGGGATTAACCTGGTGAACCTACGCTGCACTGCCTCAATAGCAAGGGTGTCCTTCCTCAAATTAGGAGACCAAAACTGCGCACAATACTCCAGGTGTGGTCTCACCAGGACCTGTGGTCTCAACTGCGGAACTGTGATGGGCTGCGTGTGACTGCATCTCATGCTGAGAATGTCCAATAACCGGTTCCATTTCTTCATCACACAGAAACTTTGAGAACATTGAAGCAAAGATCACTCCGACGTTCATCCTGGAGGTGATTGAATTGTTGGCAGTCTGTATATCTGAGGTGAGTCCTCCTTCATTTATTACCTTACCATGGGAACCATTTCCACATCGTCAGGGAGAATGTGGGAGCTCATCGAAACTCCGCCTCTGTAAACCCCCCCCCCCAAATAATCAGCGTGGAATTATAACTAGCGGGGAATTTAACAGCGGTTACTCCAGCACCAGTGGCGGTTCCGGGAACCTAAACAATTGGCACCGCAACACTTCTCATCGTGTTCCGGTTTCATCTGCCAAACTTGTCATCCATCCATCCATCCATGATGCCGGCACGGTGGCGTAACAGCAGTAGAGTTGCCGCC
Organism: Rhinoraja longicauda; assembly: GCF_053455715.1. Lineage (NCBI taxonomy): Eukaryota > Metazoa > Chordata > Chondrichthyes > Rajiformes > Arhynchobatidae > Rhinoraja > Rhinoraja longicauda. Next base: position 89,411,573 of record NC_135956.1, read on the forward strand.
TCACAGCGCCGGAGATCCCGACCACGGGCGCCGTCTCCACGGAGTTTGCACGTTCTCCCCGTGACCTGCGTGGGTTTTCTCCGAGATCCAGAACCAGAGGCCACAGTTTAAGAATAAGGGGTAGGCCATTTAGAACTGGGATGAGGAAAAACTTTGTCAGTCAGAGAGTTGTGAATCTGTGGAATTTTCTGCCTCAGAAGGCAGTGGAGGCCAATTATCTGAATGCATTCAAGAGAGAGCTAGATAGAGCTCTTAAGGATAGCGGAGTCAGGGGGTATGGGGAGAAGGCAGGAACGGGGTACTGATTGAGTGATCAGCCATGATCGCATTGAATGGCGGTGCTGGCTCGAAGGGCCGAATGGCCTCCTCCTGCACCTATTGTCTATTGTCTATCTTCGGTTTCCTCCCACACTCCAAAGACGTGCAGGTTTGTAGGTTAGTTGGCTTGGTATAAAATGTAAAATTGTCCCTTGGGTGTGTAGGGTGGCGTTAATGTGTGGGGATCGCTGGGCGGTGCGGACTCGTTGGGCTTAAAGGCCTGTTTCCACGCTGTCTCTCTAAACTAAACTAAAGACCACAAGGAATTGCAGAGAGTTGTGGACGCAGCCCAGACCATCACACAAACCAACCTCCCTTCCATTGACTCCATCTACACCTCACGCTGCCTCGGCCAGGCCAGAAGCCCAGACCATCACACAAACCAACCTCCCTTCCATTGACTCCATCTACACCTCACGCTGCCTCGGCAAGGCCAGCAGCATCATCAAGGACCAGTCTCACCCCGGCCACTCCCTCTTCTCCCCTCTCCCATCGGGCAAAAGGTACAGAAGAAGTGTGAAATCACACACCTCCAGATTCAGGGACAGTTTCTTCCCGGCTGTTATCAGGCAACTGAATCATCCTACCACAACCAGAGAGCGGTCCTGAGCTACCATCTACCTCATTGGTGACCCTCGGACTATCTTTAATTGGAATGGCGGGACTGTCGTACGTTGAAAGACTGACGCTACTAGGCTTGTATACACTGGAATTTAGAAGGATGACAGGGGATCTTATTGAAACATATAAGATTATTAAGGGGTTGGACACGTTAGAGGCAGGAAACATGTTCCCAATGTTGGGGGAGTCCAGAACCAGGGGCCACAGTTTAAGAATAAGGGGTAGGCCATTTAGAACGGAAATGAGGAAAAACCTTTTCAGTCAGAGAGTTGTGAATCTGTGGAATTCTCTGCCTCAGAAGGCAGTGGAAGGCAATTCTCTGAATGCATTCAAGAGAGAGCTGGATAGAGCTCTTAAGAATAGCGGAGTCAGGGGGTATGGGGAGAAGGCAGGAACGGGGTACTGATTGAGAATGATCAGCCATGATCACATTGAATGGCGGTGCTGGCTCGAAGGGCCGAATGGCCTCCTCCTGCACCTATTGTCTATTGTCTATTGACTTTACTGGACTTTACCTTGCATTGAACATTATTCCGTTTATTGTGTTTCTGAACACTGTGGACGGCTCGATTGTAATCATTTATAGTCTTTCCACTGACTGGTTAGCACGCAACAAAAGTTTTTCACTGCACTTCGCAGAAACAGGCCCTTCTGTCCATCGAGTCCGGGCCAGGGTGACGAGGCCTTAGGGGCGGCACGGTGGCGCAGCGGTAGAGTTGCTGCCTCACAGCGCCAGAGACACGGGTACAATCCTGACCACGGGTGCTATCTGTACGGATTTTGTACGTTTCCCCCGTGACTTTGTGGGTTTTCTCCGGGCGCTCCGGTTTCCTCTCCCTTTCCAAAGACGTGCAAAGTGTAAATTGTCCCTAGTTTGTGGGATAGTGCTAGTGTACGGTGTGATCGCAGATCGGCAAGGCCTCGGTGGGCCGAAGGACCTGTTTCAGCGCTGTATCTAATCTAAACGTGAAATGCCACCTTTCCATGTTCTCCAGAGATGCTGCCTGACCCGCTGAGTTACTCCAGCACTCTGTGAAACGTCACCTATCCATGTTCTCCACAGATGCTGCCTGACCCGCTGAGTTACTCCAGCACTCTGTGAAACGTCACCTATCCATGTTCTCCACAGATGCTGCCTGACCTGCTGAGTTACTCCAGCACTCTGTGAAACGTCACCTATCCATGTTCTCCACAGATGCTGCCTGACCCGCTGAGTTACTCCAGCACTCTGTGTCCCCTAATCTATGATAAATAGATTGTTTCACAGGAAGTGTTGTCATCTGTTTAGTTTAGATTTGTTTAGAGATACAACAATGAAACAGGCCTTCGGCCCACCGGGTCCGCACCGACCAGCGATCCCCGCACATTAACACTAGCCGATTAACCCACAAACCTGCACGTCTTTGGAGTGCGGGAGGAAACCGAAGATCTCAGAGAAAACCCACGCAGGTCACGGGGAGAACGTACAAACTCCGTACAGACAGCGCCCGTAGTCGGGATGGAACCCGGGTCTCCGGCGCTGTGAGGCAGCAACTCTACCGCTGCACCACCGTGCCGCTCAATCTGCTATCAGTTTGTTTGATCGTTTTTTCTCTCTCTCCCCAGCTGAAGAATGAAACACATAGTCTTTTGCCGGACACCTCCAAGGTTGAGCAGTTTACCGCGTACGGACTGCACCTGTGCGAATGTCTCTTCGATCCGTACCAAATCTGGAGGCGGTGCTTGGGCGGGTGAGTACAGGCCGTGTAGTGTCAATAGGGGTGCCAACTATCACCCTCCCAAATACGGGACAATGTGACGTCACCGCCCCGCGCCCCACGTGACCTCACCCAGCCGGCGGCCACGTGCTCCCGCTCCACCAATAGCGGCCGCCCTTGCCGGGAGGCGGGTTGCTACGCAACCTCCGTTGCGCGAACACACTCGCCTGCTCTCCGAACACACTCCGTTAGCCTACAATGTCCGGGCCTACAGCGGCCCCATGGCCTACATTGTCCGGGCCTCCACTGTCCGGGCCCACAGCGGCCACTGGGCCTACAGTGCCCGGGCCTACAGCGGCCCCTGGGCCTACATTGTCCGGGCCTACACTGTCTGGGTCTACAACGGCCCCTGGGCCTACATTGTCCGGGCCTACACTGTCTGGGTCTACAACGGCCCCTGGGCCTACATTGTCCGGGCCCACAGCGGCCACTGGGCCTACATTGTCCGGGCCTACAGCGGCCCCTGGGCCTACAGTGCTCGGGCCTACAGCGGCCCCTGGACCTACATTGTCCGGGCCTACACTGTCTGGGTCTACAATGGCCCCTGGGCCTACATTGTCCGGGCCTACACTGTCTGGGTCTACAACGGCCCCTGGGCCTACATTGTCTGGGCCTACAGTGCCCGGGCCTACAGCGGCCCCTGGACCTACATTGTCCGGGCCTACACTGTCTGGGTCTACAACGGCCCCTGGGCCTACATTGTCCGGGCCTACACTGTCTGGGTCTACAACGGCCCCTGGGCCTACATTGTCTGGGCCTACACTGTCTGGGTCTACAGCGGCCCCTGGACCTACATTGTCCGGGCCTACACTGTCTGGGTCTACAGCGGCCCCTGGGCCTACATTGTCTGGGCCTACACTGTCTGGGTCTACAGCGGCCCCTGGGCCTACATTGTCCGGGCCTACAGGGTCCGGGCCAACAGCGGCCCCCAGGCCTAATACGGGACAAGGGCAGTCCCATACGGGACAAACCAATTTAGCCCAAAATATGGGATGTCCCGGCTAATACGGGACAGTTGGCAACCCTAAGTGACAAACACTGACCAGGGTGGTGAATCTGTGGAATTCTTTGCCACAGATAGCTGTGGAGACCAAGTCGGTGTGGGTCGAAGGGCCTGTTTCCATGCTGTATCTATAAACTAAACCTATTATCTAAAACAAATGAGCCATCTAATTGGAAAACAGAGATGTGCTGAGGATGTTTCAACTGGTGGGAGAGTCTAGGACTAGAGATCACAGCCTCAGAATTAAAGGACGTTCCTTTTGGAAGGAGAATTTCTTTAGTCAAAGGGTGGTGAATCTGTGGAATACTTTGCCACAGAAGGCTGTGGAGGACGAGCCAATGGATATTTTGTAAAGTAGAGATTGATAGATTCTTGATTAGTAAGGGTGTTAGAGGTTATGGGGAGAAGGCAGGAGAATGGGGTTGAGAGGTAAAGACACAGATGTTCATTGGCAGATGTTCTGTCATGCCAATCTTCCACTTCCACCACACTCCCAATCCAGTCTAGATCTCTGATGGTTCAATGTACAAACTCCGTACAGGCAGCGCCCGTAGTCGGGATGGAACCCGGGTCTCCGGCGCTGCTAGCGCTGTAAGGCGGCAACTCCACCTCTGCGCCAGATGTGCTGAGCTTGTGATGTGCTTGTAAAGTCCATGCCTCACTTCACAATCCTGTTTGGTTCCAGAGAGATCATCAGCTCGATGGAACGGAGTAAATACAAGTTCACCCCAGCTGTTCTACCTCAGGAATTCAATACATTCTTCCATGGTAAGTAAACGTGTTCACTTTGACAGAAGCCGGGCGCAGCGTTGGAGTTGCTGCCTTAACGCGAATGCAGCGCCGGAGACCCGGGTTCCATCCCGACTACGGGCGCTGTCTGTACGGAGTTTGCACGTTCTTCCCGTGACCTGCGTGGGTTTTCTCCAAGTAAAGGGGAGGTACAACGAGATCTGGGTGTCCTAGTGCATCAGTCACTGAAAGGAAGCATGCAGGTACAGCAGGCAGTGAAGAAAGCCAATGGAATGTTGGCCTTCATAACAAGAGGAGTTGAGTATAGGAGCAAAGAGGTCCTTCTGCAGTTGTACAGGGCCCTAGTGAGACCGCACCTAGAGTACTGTGTGCAGTTTTGGTCTCCAAACTTGAGGAAGGACATTCTTGCCATTGAGGGCGTGCAGCGTAGGTTCACGAGGTTAATTCCCGGAATGGCGGGACTGTCGTACGTTGAAAGACTGGAGCGACTAGGTTTGTATACACTGGAATTTAGAAGGATGAGAGGGGATCTTATTGAAACGTATAAGATTATTAAGGGGTTGGACACGTTAGAGGCAGGAAACATATTCCCAATGTTGGGGGAGTCCAGAACCAGGGGCCACAGTTTAAGAATAAGGGGTAGGCCATTTAGAACGGAAATGAGGAAAAGCTTTTTCAGTCAGAGAGTTGTAAATCTGTGGAATTCTCTGCCTCAGAAGGCAGTGGAGGCCAATTCTCTGGATGCTTTCAAGAGAGAGCTAGATAGAGCTCTTAATGTTAGCGGAGTCAGGTGGTATGAGGAAGAAGGCAGGAACGGGGTACTGATTGAGAATGATCAGCCATGATCACGGTGAATGGCGGTGCTAGCTGGAAGGGCCGAATGGCCTATTCCTGCACTTATTGTCTATTATCTTCGGTTTCCTCCCACATTCCAAAGACGTGCAGGTTTGTAGGTTAATTGGCTTGGTGCAAATATAAATTGTCCCCAGTGTGTGTAGGATCGTGTTAGTGTGTGTGGATCGCTGGGCGGTGTGGACTCGGTGGGCCGAAGGGCCTGTTTCCGTGCCGTATCTACATTAAACCAAGAAGCCAATGGCCAAAGAAGGTCTAGGAAGGAACTGCAGATGCTGCAAATGCAAGAATCTGACGAAGGGTACCAACCCAAAACATCACCTGTCCCTCTTCTCCAAAGATGCTGCCTGACCCGCTGAGTTGCTCCAGCACTTTGTGCCCATCAACCAAGAGGGTATCATTTGGTCAGGAGACACAAGGAATTACAGGTGCTGGAATAAGATCATAAGACCATACAGGAGCAGAATTGGGCCATTCAGCCCATCGGGTCTACTCTGCTATTCATCATGGCTGATCTATCTCTTTCTCTCAACCCCATTCACCTGCCTTCTCCCCATAACCCCTGATGCCAGTGTTGATCAATCTCCAGTTTAAAAATAGCTATTGACTTGGCCTCCACAGGTTTCTTTAGTTTAGGGATACAGCACGGAAACAGGCCCCTTTGGCCCACCGGGTCCGCGCCGACCAGCGATCCCCGCACATTAACACTATCCTACACCCACTAGGGACAATTATCTTTACATTTACCAAGCCAATTAACCTACAAACCTGCACGTCTTTGGAGTGTGGGAGGAAACCGACGATCTCGGAGAAAACCCACGCAGGTCACGGGGAGAACGTACAAACTCCGTACAGACGGCGCCCGTAGTCGGGATGGAACCTGGGTCTCTGGCGCTGTGAGGCAGCAACTCTACCGCTGCACCACCGTGCCACCCTGTTATTGAAGACACTTTCTCCAATGGTTGTATCTTTAAGCGAGCTAAATTACGTGGAGACTTTCTGCAAATACTCTCAATTATTCTAATTTTAGCCTCTTGTGTTTTTGTTCCATGACCTTGGAGAAAGTTTCCAGGGCAGCCAGACCTTACCGAAGACAATTCAACTGCGGCTGTTGTACCTTTATGGAGCAGTTATCAATGGCAGCAAAGTAAGCTTGGAATAAACTATCTCAAACTGAAAACTTACAAGGCAACTTTTTTTCCTTCTTTCTCGCCTCCCTGGGGAGGATAGTTTATTACTGAATATGCAGTTATTGTTCTGGCAGGTAACAGTGGAGAGGTAGTTTAGATATTACTTTGGCATTCGACTTGGTTTACTTGGCTGAGCATCTATCCTGGTGGTATAGCGCCAAGTTAGTTAGTTAGTTAGTTAGTTAGTTAGTTAGTTAGTTAGTAAGTCAGTCAGTCAGTTAGTTAGTTAGTTAGTTAGTTAGTCCATCAGTCAGTCAGTTAGTTAGTTAGTTAGTTAGTTGGTTAGTTAGTTAGTTAGTTGGTTAGTTAGTCAGCCAGTTAGTTAGTTGGTTAGTTAGTCAGTTATTTGGTTAGTTAGTTAGTTAGTTAGTTAGTTTGTTAGTTAGTTGATTAGTTAGTTGGTTAGGTAGTTAGTCAGCCAGTTAGTCATTTAGTCAGTTTGTTTGTTTGTTTGTCAGTGCATTAGCTAGTTTGCGAGTGAGTTAGTTAGTTTGCGAGTGAGTGAGTTAGTTTGCGAGTGAGTGAGTTAGATTGCGAGTGAGTGAGTTAGTTAGCGAGCTAACTAGATAGTTATTTAGTTAGTTAGTTGACTAGTTAGTTCGATAGTTAGCTAGTTACTCGGTTAGTTGGCTAGTTTGTTAGCTAGTTATATAGTTAGCTAGTTACTCGGTTACTTAGTTCAGTTTAGTTTATTATCCCGTGTACCGAGGTACAGTGAAAAGCTTTTGTTGCGTGCTAACCAGTCAGCGGAAAGACAACGCATGATTACAGTTGACCATTTACAGTGTACAGATACATGATAAGGGAATAACGTTTAGTGCAAGGTAAAACCGCAAAGTCCGATCAAGGATAGTCCAAGGGTCACCAATGAGGTAGATAGTAGTTCAGCACTGCTCTCTGGTTGTGGTGGGACGGTTCAGTTGCCTGAAAACAGCCGGGAAGAAACTGTCCCTGAATCTGGAGGTGTGCGTTTTCACACTTCTGTACCTTTTGCCTGATGGGAGAGGGGAGAAGAGGGAGTGGCCGGGGTGAGACTGGTCCTTGATGATGCTGCTGGCCTTGCCGAGGCAGCGTGAGGTGTAGATGGAGTCAATGGAAGGGAGGTTGGTTTGTGTGTGGGGTCACCAACTGTCCCATATTAGCCGGGACATCCCATATTTTGGGCTAAATTGGTTTGTCCTGTACGGGACGCCCTTGTCCCGTATTAGGCCCGTGGGGGGGGGGGGGGGGGGGGCTGTAGGCCCGGAGGCCCGAGCGCCGCCTAACGGAGGTTGCGTAGCAACCCGCCTCCCGGCCCGAGCGGCTGCCATTGGTGGAGCGGGAGCACGTGGCCGCTGGCTGGGTGAGGTCACGTGGGGCGCGGGGCGGTGACGTCACCTTGTCCCTTATTTGGGAGTGAGTAAGTTGGCAACCCCTATTCGTGTGATGGTCTGGGCTGTGTCCACAACTCTTCCTTGCAATTCCTTGCTGTCTTGGACGGGTGAGGGGAGGGGAGGGGAGGGGATGGGAGGGGAGGGGAGGGGAGGGGAGGGGAGGGGAGGGGAGGGGAGGGGAGGGAGTGGCCGGGGTTGCGAGCAGCAAGTACTTTGTGCTTTGGCGTTAACCTCCTCATTGGGCTGGATGTCATGGGCCAGAGGCGTGACTGAACCCTGCCCCCGGTCTCTCCCCTGCAGCAGAGTGCCCTGGTGGCCATCACCCCCGACCGCAGTCCAGGCTCTCATGACGGTCCTCCGGGCCTCGAGCCATGCGGGGGCCCAGGAGGTGAGGGAGAGCAGGCCGCTGCACGTGGCATTGAAGTGCCTGATCGCCATGATACACATCCTCCACGCCAGCAGCCTGGACCAGCGGCAGGTGGACATCAAGGCCATCTTGGAAGGCTACTTCAAGCTGCTCAATGCCGACAAGTTAGTGGCCTTGCTGGAGGGGGCAACGCAGAGCCCGCTGGAGGACGGCTTCATCTCACTGCGCATCCTCATGCTCAGTAAGTGGAGATGGAGCTCACAACATCGAAAATAGGTGCAGGAGGAGGCCATTCGGCCCTTCGAGCCAGCACCGCCATTCAACATGATCACGGCTGATCATCCACAATCAGTACCCCTGCTCCTGCTTTCTCCCCATCTCCCTTGATTCCGTTACCCCTAAAAGCGCTATCTAACTCCCTCTTGAAAACATCCAGTGATTTGGCCTCCACTGCCCTCTGTGGCAGAGAATGCCACAGATTCACAACCCTCTGGGCGGAAAAGGATTTTCCTCCACCAAGTTTTCTCTCCCCCTCTCCCCTCCCCTCTCTCTCTCTCCCTCTCCGCCCCTCTCCATCTCCCTCCCCCTCTCTCTCTCTCTCCCTCTCCGCCCCTCTCCATCTCCCCTCCCCCTCTCCCTCTCCCCTCTCCCGTCTCTGCCCCTTTCCGTCTCCCCTCGCCCTCCCCCTCTCTCCCTCTCCCTCTCCGCCCCTCTCCATCTCCCCTCCCACTCTCCCTCCCCCCCCCCCCGGCTCCCTCCCTCTCCCCCCCCTCTTCCCCAACATGGGGAACATTCTTCCCGCATCTAGCCTGTCCAATCCCTTAAGAATTTTACATGTTTCTGTAAAATCCCCTCTCGTCCTTCTAAATTCCAGTGCACACAAGCCCAGTTGTGCAGCGTAGGTTTACTAGGTTAATTCCCGGAATGGCGGGACTGTCATATGTTGAAAGACTGGAGCGACTAGGCTTGTATACACTGGAATATAGAAGGATGAGAGGGGATCTTATCGAAACGTATAAGATTATTAAGGGGTTGGACACGTTAGAGGCAGGAAACATGTTCCAAATGTTGGGGGAGTCCAGAACAGGGGCCACAGTTTAAGCAGGAGGAGGCCATTCGGCCCTTCGAGCCAGCACCGCCATTCAATGTGATCATGGCTGATCATTCTCAATCAGTACCCCATTCCTGCCTTCTCCCCATACCCCCTGACTCCCCTATCCTTAAGAGCTCTGTTTAGCTCTCTCTTGAATGCATTCAGAGAATTGGCCTCCACTGCCTTCTGAGGCAGAGAATTCCACAGATTCACAACTCTCTGAGTGAATTTTTTTGTCCTCATCTCCGTTCTAAATGGCCTACCCCTTATTCTTAAACTGTGGCCCCTGGTTCTGGACTCCCCCAACATTGGGAACATGTTTCCTGCCTCTAACGTGTCCAACCCCTTAATAATCTTATACGTTTCGATAAGATCCCCTCTCATCCTTCTAAATTCCAGTGTATACAAGCCTAGTCGCTCCAGTCTTTCAACATACGACAGTCTCGCCATTCCGGGAATTATCCTGGTGAACCTACGCTGCACGCCCTCAATAGCAAGAATATCCTTCCTCAAATTTGGAGACCAAAACTGCACACAGTACTCCAGGTGCGGTCTCACTAGGGCCCTGTACAACTGCACACAGTACTCCAGGTGCGGTCTCACTAGGGCCCTGTACAACTGCACACAGTACTCCAGGTGCGGTCTCACTAGGGCCCTGTACAACTGCACACAGTACTCCAGGTGTGGTCTGTGACTCTATGACTCTAAAGGAAAGGCTTCTCTGTTACAGGCGCCATCTCGGACATGTTAAACTGCAAGGACCCGCCCTGCTCTCCAGGCCATCTCTCCAACAACAACTGCTTTGAACACATCATTAGACTCATCCAGAACAGCAAGGTAGGCACCTCGCATTGCTGTAGATATCTCCCCTCGCTTGCTATCTCCTTTCCCTGCCTGTATTCTCATCGACTCTTAAAAACGGCTCGGTGGCGCAGCGGTAGAGTTGCCGTCTAACAGCGCTTGCAGCGCCGGAGACCCTGGTTCGATCCCGTCTACGGCCGCTGCCTGTACGGAGTTTGTACGTTCTCCCCGTGACCTGCGTGGGGTTTCTCCGAGATCTTCGGTTTCCTCCCACACTCCAAAGACGTGCAGGTTTGTAGGTTAATCGGCTTGGTATAAGTGTAAGTTTTCCCTAGTGGGTGTAGGGTAGTGATAGTGTGCGGGGATCGCTGGTCGGCGCGGACTGCGGTGGGCCGAAGGGGCCTGTTTCCGCGCTGTATCTCCAAACTAAGCTAAGCTAAGCTCTTGGGAGCTGAGGGAAATAATGTGAAATAATTTTAAAGAAAGGGAAAAACTAGAAATGCTTCAATTCTGTAATGAATGGAATTAACAAAATGCTGGAGTAACTCAGCGGGACAGGCAGCATCTCTGGGGAGAAGGAATGGGTGACGTTTCAGACTAAGAAATCTTCAGAATTAATTAACATGTGTACAATGAAACTGCAGATGCCGGTTTATACCGAAGGTAGATACAAAGAGCTGGAGTAACTCACGCAGCAGGTCTGGAGAACATGGATAGGTGACGTTTCACCAGAGTGCTGGAGTAACTCAGCGGGTCAGGCAGCATCTGTGGAGAACAATGGATAGGAGATGTTTCACAGAGTGCTGGAGTAACTCAGCGGGTCAGGCAGCATCTGTGGAGAACATGGATAGGAGATGTTTCGGGGTCACGTCTGAAGCGCACCATATCCAGAGACAAAGTCCAATGTCGCAATGGGGTAGAGGTGAATGGGACAGTACCCAACTTATGGAAGGGCCGTTCAGAAGCCTGATAACAGAGGGGAAGGGGCTGTTCTTGAGTCTGGTGGTGCGCGCTTTCAAGCCTCTGTACCTTAGAGTCATAGAGTGATACAGCGTGGAAACTGGCACTTCCACCAACTTGCCCACACCGGCAATTGGTTGAGCTTATATGACTTGGTATTACAATCCCTACTGTAATCGGCACCTTCTTAATCTCTTGAGTGGGGGTAGGGGTAAAGACTTTAATATGATCATCAGGTGGGCACCCTCCTTCCTTGGTGTGTCGTTGATAGGCCCACGACACCTCCAGAGGGCTCAACAGCGATACCTGGCGTCCCAGGTGCGCTCCCCTCCGTTTTTACCCCTGTTGCTGGTCATTTTTGCAGCCCAGTTGGACTCTTTCCTCCTTCAGCCACAGCCAGTTGCTGCTTCGCTCGGCAGCCTCTGACAGCAACCTGATGGCTTGCCGGAAGGCCTGTCCTCGGACTCCCATTCCCTTCAGGAGTCTGGTTGTTGACGTGGCTACAAATCCTCTACACCAACCTCTACAGGGAGCACCTGGGCACGCCAGCCGCGTTGTTCTGCCTCGGCTGCTAAGTCTGAATACTTCAGGCACTTGAGTTCATGTGCTTCACCAACTGCAGCCTCCAAGGCACAGTTAAGTCCACGATGTACAGGGACTTCGGTGCGGTTGACCACAAGATCAGGTCCGGCCTGAGATTAGTTGTGATGATCTCTGGTGGAAATATGAGCTTCTGATCTAGATCAGCCTGCATTCTCAGTCCCGGGCAGTGTCCAGGAGGGGCGGTTCCTTTCTTGCAAATGGCTTCTCCGGAAGTTGTCCTGCTCTTACAAAATGGTGGTTTTCAAGAAACCAGGCATTGGGGGAGGGTGGGCATTGGTGGTTGTTCTCCTACCTTCCAAGGTAATCGCCAGTTGTCGCAGGACCTGATTGTGCCTCCAATGTGTAGCGGCCTTGTGAAAGACTGGTTTTGCAACCAGTGAGGATGTCCCAGCTACACTAGTCCCACCAGCCTGCGTTTGGTCCATATTCCTCCAAAACATTTCCGCTGACTGGTTAGCACGCAACAAAAGCTTTTCACTGTACGTGTGACAATAAACTAGGCTGAACTGAAACGAAAACTGACGTTGGGTCACCTATCCATGTTCTCCAGAGATGCTGCCTGAGCCGCTGAGTTACTCCAGCACTTTGCGCCTGTGTGTGGCCAAGTGGGTTGTCAGTGTGAGGAGTGTGTGTGAGTGTGACCTAGTTTGTCCACATGGGTCATGCTCTGTGCATTCTTCAAAGAAAGTAGGTCAAAGCTATTTTCGTTATCAAAGATTATTAAGGGGTTGGAGGCAGGAAACATGTTCCCAATGTTGGAGGAGTCCAGAACCAGGGGCCACAGTTTAAGAATAGGGGTGGGCCATTTAGAACTGAGATGGAGGTAAAACTTTTCAGTCAGAGAGTTGTGATCTGTGGAATTCTCTGCCTCAGAAGGCAGTGGAGGCCAATTCTCTGGATGCCTTTCAAGAGAGAGCTAGATAGAGCTCTTAAGGATAGTGGAGTCAGGGGGTATGGGGAGAGGGCAGGAACGGGGTACTGATGAGAATGATCAGCCATGATCACATTGAATGGCGGTGCTGGCTCGAAGGGCTGAATTGCCTCCTCCAGCACCTATTGTACATTGTCTAAAAGACCTACTTCAAAAAAAAAACAGGTGTTTCTCAGCCTTGCTCGCCCCAGCTTCACATCTCTGTTCAGTTAGGTCGGCACAGCGGGTAGAGCCCCTGCCTGACAGCGCCAGAGACCCGGGTTCCACCCCGACCTCAGGTGCTGTCTGTGTGTGTGTGCGTGGAGGTTCCACGTTCTCCCCGCGGCCACGTGGGCTTTTTCCGGAAGCTCCCGTTCCCTCCCACACCCCAAAGATCTCCCGTGCGGGTTTGTAGGTTAATTTGTGGGCGGTCACGGTGGCGCGGCGGGTAGAGTTGCTGCCTTACAGCGAATGCAGCGCCGGAGACCCGGGTTCCATCCGACCGCGGGCGCCGTCTGTACGGAGTTTGTACGTTCTCCCCGTGACCTGCGTGGGTTTTCCTCCGTGACCTTCGGTTTCCTCCCACACTCCAAAGACGTGCAGGTTTGCAGGATAATTGGCTTGTATAAATGTAAAACATGGGCCCTAGTGGGTGTAGATAGTGTTAATGTTCGGGGATCGCTGGGCGGCGCGGACCCGGTGGGCCGAAGGGCCTGTTTCCGCGCTGTATCTCTAAACTAAAACCCTCTGTGAACTGCCCCGAGTATGTAGGGAATGGGTGAGAAAGTGGATACATAGGACTAGGGTGAGCGGGCGATCGCCTTGGTCGGCACGGACTCGGTGGGCCGAAGGGCCTGCTTCTGCTCTTTAACTCTCAATCCATGAATTAAAACCAATAACACTCTACTTGTTTCATCTGGGCCGATGAGGTAAGAATGAATTTGTGTTGCAATGTCCTGTTTTGTGAGCTTTGTGTGAGTTCAGATGCCATGTATTTTATGCATTTTGTTTTTTTCTTGTTGCTATCCCAACCCTTTCTGTTAACCCCCCCCTCAACCTTTCCTCTCCCCTCCCCCTCCTCCCCCTCTTCCCTCTCTCCCTATCCCTCTGCCCCCCTCTTCCCTCTCCCTTTCCCCCCTCTCCCCTCCCCCTCCTCCTCCCCTCCCCCCTCCTCCTCCCCTCCCCCTCCTCCTCCCTTCCGCCTCTTCTCCCTTCCTATTTCTCTCCCCCTCCCTCTCTCCCTTTTCCTCTGACCCCCTCTTCCCCCTCTCCCTCTTTCCCTCCCCCTCCCTCTCCCTTTCCCCCCTCCCTTCTCCTCCCTCCTCTCCTCCTCTGTTCCTTCACCCCACCCCTCCCTCCCCTCTCCCCCTCCTCTCTCTTTGACAGCTCTATGTCGGCAGTGCATCTCAGGATGATGGAGAGGGGGTTCCAGACCTTGCCACTCAGTTACTGACTGAGATCAATCTCAGCAAGGTACTGTCTCTGCCACTGAACCGATGGGGAAGGGAACCGGCCAGGGTCTGGTGTCAGTACGATGCAGGCGTTGAAATTCCCCCCCGCCCCGCCCCGTAATTCCCCCCAAAACTGTGTCCCCTGGGCCGGGTGAGGCGGCCGATCTCCACCTCATCGGACTTCCGCGGTCGATCGGCAGAGGGGTCGAATTTGCCCCCTGCGGCTGACTCTCTGGAACTCTGGCCCGGCCAGAGCCGGCAGATCCGTCCCATAGCCGACCTCCCAAGGCCGACTTTGAGGGCCGGTATCTCGGCTAGGGTTGCCAACTGTCCCGTATTAGCCGGGACAATCCCGTATATTGGGCCTAAATTGGTTTGTCCCGTACGGGACCGCCCTTGTCCCGTATTAGGCCCGGGGGGGGGGCGCTGTAGGCCCGGACCTTGTAGGCTCGGGGCCCTGTAGGCCCGGACAGTGTAGGCCAGGACACAGTAGGCCCAGGGGTCGCTGTAGTCCCGGGACAGTGTAGGCCAGGGACAGTGTAGGCCCGGACACTGCAGGCACCGACACTGTAGGCCCAGGAGCCGCTGTACTCCCAGACAATGTAGGCCCGGAAGCCCGGGCGCTGCCTAACGGAGGTTGCATAGCAACCCGCCTCCCGGCCCGGGCGGCCGCCATTGGTGGAGCGGGAGCACGTGGCTGCTGGCTGGGTGAGGTCACCTGGTGACGTCACCTTTTGTCCCTTATTTGGGAAGTGAGAAAGTTGGCAACCCTAATCTCGGCCCCTCCAGCGACCGGTGTCCCATAATGACGGACTCCCCTCGGCAAGCCGTGACCTCTGTTGGTCTGGCAACACGGGTAATCCAGAGAGGCCCCAGAACCAAGTGATGGGGGGAAATCCGCCTGTAACTGCAGAAAGATCCTTAAAAACAAAATTATTCCAGAAGCAAAGACTCGGTGCATTAAGCCTCACAAGACCCTGCAGCTTGCTGCTGACACCACCTGATTTTGTCCTTCCTGCTTGCTTGCTTGCTTACTTGTGTGGGAAGGAACTGCAGGTGCTGCTTTACACCGAAGATAGACCCAGAACGCCAGAGTAACTCAGCGGGTCGGGCAGCATCTCTGGAGAGAAGGAGTGGGTGACACTTGTGGGTCGAGACCCTTCTTCAGACTGAGAGTCAGGGAGAGGGAAACGAGACGTGTAGACGGTGCTGTTGAGAGAGAGAGAGAGAGATTGAAAGAAATGCAAAAAAAAAAGTACGATGATAATAGACAATAGACAATAGGTGCAGGAGGAGGCCATTCGGCCCTTCGAGCCAGCACCGCCATTCATGTGATCATGGCTGATCATTCTCAATCAGTACCCCGTTCCTGCCTTCTCCCCATACCCCCTGACTCCGCTATCCTTAAGAGCTCTATCCAGCCCTCTCTTGAATGCATTCAGAGAATTGGCCTCCACTGCCTTCTGAGGCAGAGAATTCCACAGATTCACAACTCTCTGACTGAAAAAGTTTTTCCTCATCTCAGTTCTAAATGGCCTACCCCTTATTCTTAAACTAAACTGTGGCCCCTTGTTCTGGACTCCTCTCATCCTTCTAAATTCCAGTGTATACAAGCCTAGTCGCTCCAGTCTTTCAACATATGACAGTCCCGCCATTCCGGGAATTAACCTAGTAAACCTACACTGGACGCCCTCAATAGCAAGAATATCCTTCCTCAAATTTGGAGATCATAACTGCACACAGTACTCCAGGTGTGGTCTCACTAGGGCCCTGTACAACTGGAGAAGGACCTCTTTGCTCCTATACTCAACTCCTCTTGTTATGAAGGCCAACATTCCATTGGCTTTCTTCACTGCCTGCTGTACCTGCATGCTTCCTTTCAGTGACTGATGCACTAGGACACCCAGATCTCGTTGTACGTCCCCTTTTCCTAACTTGACACCATTCAGATAATACTCTGCCTTCCTATTCTTACCACCAAAGTGGATAACCTCACACTTATCCACATTAAACTGCATCTGCCATGCATCCGCCCACTCACACAACCTGTCCAAGTCACCCTGCAACCTCATAGCATCTTCCTCACAGTTCACACTACTACCCAGCTTTGTATTATCTGCAAATTTGCTAATGGTACTTTTAATCCCTTCATCCAAGTCATAAAGAGAAAGGTCAATTATTAGATAGAGCTCTAGGGGCTAGTGGAATCAAGGGATATGGGGAGAAGGCAGGCACAGGTTACGGATTGTGGACGATCTGCCATGATCACAATGAATGGCGGTGCTGGCTCGAAGGGCCGAATGGCCTCCTCCCCGCACCTATTTTCTATGTTTCTATGTTTCTATTAGCGGTGGGCTAGGTGAAAACGACAGACGACAGTGAAACTAGTGCAATGACTAGGGGTGGTGGAGGGACAGAGAGAGAGGGGATACAAGGGTTACTTGAAGTTAGAGAAATCACGTTGGTCGTCGTTACTTTTTTGCGTATCTTTCATTCATTTGTTCTATATCTCTCTCCACATCACCGTCTGTATCTCCCGTCTCCCTTACCCCTGACTCTCAGTCTGAAGAAGGGTCTCGACCTGAAACATCGGCTACTCCTTTTCTACAGAGATTCTGTCTGACCCGCTGAGTTACTCCAGCGCTCTGTGTCTATCTTTGCCTGCCTATTTGTCGGTCAATCGTCCGTATGTCTCGACTGGGTTGATTGAAGTAATTAATATCACACCGCAACAAAAGTGGAGAAACTTCATTGACTTAGCACAAGTGCAGTTGGAAAATATAAAACTCTTGACCACAATATATAATCCGGCCCAGACACTGTAGGCCCGGAAACTGTAAGCCCGGGGGCTGCTGTAGGCCCGGACACTGTAGGCCCAGACACTGTAGGCCCAGACACTGTAGGCCTTGAGGCCCGGGCGCCACCTAACGGAGGTTGCATAGCAACCCGCATCCCGGCCCGGGCAGCCGCCATTGATGGAGCGTGGCCGCTGGCTGCGTGAGGTCACGTGGAGCGCGGGGCGGTGACGTCACCTTGTCCCTAAAGTTGCCAACCCTAGTGCTCGCCACAGAAGCAGATCTACAGTCACACATTACAATCGCTCCACACTCTTACATTGGGCGGCACGGTGGCGCAGCGGTAGAGTTGCTGCTTTACAGCGAATGCAGCGCCGGAGACTCAGGTTCGATCCTGACTACGGGTGCTGTACTGTAAGGATTTTGTACGTTCTCCCCGTGACCTGCGTGGGTTTTCTCCGAGATCTTCGGTTTCCTCCCACACTCCAAAGACGTACAGGTATGTAGGTTAATTGACTGGGTATATGTAAAAATTGTCCCTAGTGTGTGTAGGATAGTGTTAATGTGCGGGGATCGCTGGGCGGTGCGGACTTGGTGGGCCGAAAAGGCCTGTTTCCGCGCTGTATCTGAAATATGAAATTTAAAAAATATATATATCTCTAGGTTTCTTACTCCAACTATGATCTTGCACTTGATTAGTGCGGGTGTCAGGGGTTATGGGGAGAAGGCAGGAGAATTGGATTAGGAGGGAGAGATAGATCTTAAGGGGTTGGACAGGTTAGATGCAGGAAGGTTGTTCCCGATGTTGGGGAAGTCCAGAACAAGGGGTCACAGTTTAAGGATAAGGGGGAAGTCTTTTAGGACCGAGATGAGAAAGTTTTTTTTCACACAGAGAGTGGTGAATCTGTGGAATTCTCTGCCACAGAAGGTAGTTGAGGCCAGTTCATTGGCTATATTTAAGAGGGAGTTAGATGTGGCCCTTGTGGCTAAAGGGATCAGGGGGTATGGAGAGAAGGCAGGTACAAGTTACTGAGTTGGATGATCAGCCATGATCACATTGAATGGCGGTGCAGGCTCGAAGGGCCGAATGGCCTACTCCTGCACCTATTTTCTATGTTTCTATGTTTCTATCAGCCATGATTGAATGGCAGAGTAGACTTGATGGGCCGAATGGCCTAATTCTGCT
This sequence comes from Rhinoraja longicauda, assembly GCF_053455715.1. Classification (NCBI taxonomy): domain Eukaryota; kingdom Metazoa; phylum Chordata; class Chondrichthyes; order Rajiformes; family Arhynchobatidae; genus Rhinoraja; species Rhinoraja longicauda. The sequence goes on from NC_135956.1 coordinate 89,429,603, forward strand.
CCTATCACTTACGATCTTATGACTTGAACATTATTCCCTTATCACATATCTATACCCTGTAAATGGATCGATTGTAATCATGTATTGTCTTTCCGCTGACTGGTCAGCATGCAACAAAAGCTTTTCACTGTACCTCGGTACACGTGACAATAAACTAACCTGAACTGAACTGAACCAAACTGACCCTTCAGGCCCATTTGTTGTGGTGTGATGTGTGGGAATGAACTGCAGACGCTGGTTTACACGGAAGGTAGACACTAAAAGCTGGAGTAACTCAGCGGGACTGGCAGCATCACTGGCGGGAAGGAATGGGTGACGTTTTGGGTCGAGACCGTTCTTCTTCTGAAGAAGGAGAAGGAGAAGACCCCTCTCATGTCCCGCTGAGTTACTCCAGAATTTCGTGTCCATGCAGTGGTTTGATAAGATAAGACTTTATTGCCTTCCATCACTGTGGAGAATGGGCAGGTGGATGTTTATGTCACATTTTTAATGTCGTTGTGCGTCTTGTTGCTTTCTTGGGATGACTGGGTGTTAAAACCACGTTCCTCGTATGTTGCAAAACATACTTGGCTGATAAATTACGGATTATGATTATTACGATTACGATGGTCACGTGTGTCTTGATTCCAATGTGTTCCTGATGCTGGGCGAGGCGTTGTGGATCTGTGGAATTCCCTGCCACAGAAGGCAGCGGAGGCCAATTCTCTGGATGTTTTCAAGAGAGAGCAAGATTTAGCTCTTCGGGCTAACGGAATCAAGGGATGTGGGGAGAAAGCAGGAATGGGGTACTGATTTTGGGATCATCATAGAGTCCAAGAGTGATGCAGTGTGGAAACAGGCCCTTCGGCCCAACTCGCCCACACCAGCCAACAATGTCCCAGCTACCCTAGTCCCACCTGCCCGCGCTTGGTCCATATCCCTCCAAACCCGTCCTATCCATGTACCTGTCCAACTCTTTCTTAAACGATGGGGTAGTCCCGGCCTCAACTACCTCCTCTGGCAGCTTGTTCCATACACCCACCACCCTCTGTGTGAAAAAGTCACCCCTCGTATTCCTATTAAATCTTTTCCCCTTCACCTTGAACCTATGTCCTCTGGTCCTCGATTCCCCTACTCTGGGCAAGAGACTCTGTGCGTCTACCCGATCTATTCATAGAAACGTAGAAACATAGAAAATAGGTGCAGGAGGAGGCCATTCTACCCGATCTATTCCCCTCATGATTTTGTACACCTCTATAAGATCGCCCCCTCATCCTCCTGCGCTCCATGGAATAGAGACCCAGCCTGCCCAACCTCTCCCTGTAGCTCACACCCTCTAGTCCTGGCAACATCCTCGTAAGTCTTGTAGCCGTGACCGCGTTGAATGGCGGTGCTGGCTGGAGGGGCCGAATGGCCTCCTCCTGCCCGTGTTGTGGGTGATCAGTTCCCCTGCCGCTGTGCGCGCCTCTGTGGGTTCTGGGGGAGTGTGTGTGTGTGTGGGTGTAATAATCTTTACACCGTGGCAGGTGTTCGAGAAGGAGGCGGGTTCCATCACCGTGCACGCCATCAGGGTCTTGACCGCCATCATGAAGAACTCCCCCTCCGCCAAGGTACGTGGCCCAGGGGGCCGAGACATCCTCACCCTCCGCCCCAACCCTCCCCTTCCGCGTCTCCCCCCGTCAACAGGAAAAAGGGAAGTGCAACGAGACCTGGGTGTCCTTGTGCATCAGTCACTGAAAGGAAGCATGCAGGTACAGCAGGCAGTGAAGAAAGCTAATGGCATGTTGGCCTTCATAACAAGAGGAGTTGAGTATAGGAGTAAAGAGGTCCTTCTACAGTTGTACAGGGCCCTGGTGAGACCGCACCTGGAGTACTGTGTGCAGTTTTGGTCTCCTAGTTTGAGTCTAGGAGCAAAGAGGTCCTTCTGCAATTGTACAGGGCCCTAGTGAGACCGCACCTGGAGTACCGTGTGCAGTTTTGGTCTCCCAATTTGAGGACGGATGTTCTTGCTATTGAGGGCGTGCAGCATAGGTTTACTAGGTTAATGGCGGGACTGTCACATGAGGAAAGATTGGAAAGACCGGGCTTGTATTGACTGGAGTTTAGAAGGATGAGAGGGGATCTTATAGAGACGTATAAATTCATAAAAGGACTGGACAAGCTAGATGCAGGAAAAATGTTCCCAATGTTGGGGGAGTCCAGAACCAGGGGCCACACAGTCTAAGAATAAAGGGGAGGCCATTTAAAACTTTTTCACCCAGAGAGTTGTGAATTTGTGGAATTCTCTGCCACAGAGGGCAGTGGAGGCCAATTCACTGGATGGATTTAAGAGAGAGTTAGATAGAGCTCTAGGGGCTAGTGGAATCAAGGGATATGGGGAGAAGGCAGGCACGGGTTACTGATTGTGGACGATCAGCCGTGATCACAATGAATGGCGGCGCTGGCTCGAAGGGCCGAATGGCCTCTTCCTGCAGCTAGGAGGGAGGGAGGGAGTGAAAGGGATGGAGGGTGTGAGGGAGGGAGGGGGAGGGAGTGTGAGAGAGTGAGGTTGGGAGGGAGGGAGGGAGAGTGAGGATGGAGGGAGAGTGTGAGGGAGGGAGGGGGAGGGCATGAGGGAGGGAGGGAGTGAGAGGGATGGAGGGAGAGTGGGAGAGAGTGAAGTTGGGAGGGAGGGATGGAGAGGATGGAGGGAGGGAGGGAGAGTGGGAGGGAGGGGGAGGGTGTGAGAGGGGGAGAGAGTGAGGTTGGGATGGAGGGAGAGTGGGAGAGTGAGGTTGAGAGGGAGGGAGGGAGGGAGGGAGGGAGGGAGGGAGGGAGGGAGGGAGGGAGGGAGGGAGGGAGGGAGGGTGGGAGGGAGGGAGGGAGGGAGGGAGGGAGGGAGGGAGGGAGGGAGAGAGAGAGAGAGGATGGAGGGAGAGTGGGAGGGAGGGGGAGGGAGAGGGAGGGAGGGAGGGAGAGGGAGGGAGGGAGAGGGAGGGAGAGGGAGGGAGGGAGGGAGGGAGGGAGGGAGGGAGGGAGGGAGGGAGGGAGGGAGGGGAGGGAGGGAGGGAGGGAGGGAGGGAGGGAGGGAGGGAGGGAGGGAGGGAGGGAGGGAGGGAGGGAGAGAGAGAGAGGATGGAGGGAGAGTGGGAGGGAGGGGATGGAGGGAGAGTGGGAGGGAGGGGATGGTTGCGATTGTACAGCACTCACCTCTGCTTTAAACGCCAGCTGTCCGTGTGGTTCGTTTCCCCCACAGGAGGTGTTTAAGGAGCGTATCGGTTATTCCCACCTGTACGAGGTGTTAAAGAGCCAGGGTGAGCCCAGCACGCGTCTTCTCCAGGAGCTGATGAACATGGTAAGGAGAGGCTATCTGCACACGAGGCTGGGGGCAGCACCTACACCCTGATCGACAGGGCCCTGGGGAGTGTTGTAGAGCAGAGAGATCTAGGAGCGCAGGTACATAGATCAATGAAAGTATCGTCACAGGTAGACAGGGAGTGTTATAGAGCAGAGGGATCTAGGAGCACAGGTACATAGATCAATGAAAGTATCGTCACAGGTAGACAGGGAGTGTTGTAGAGCAGAGGGATCTAGGAGCACAGGTACATAGATCCCTGAAAGTGGTCTCACAGGTAGACAGGGAGTGTTATAGAGCAGAGGGATCTAGGAGTGCAGGTACATAGATCCCTGAAAGTGGTCTCACAGGTAGACAGGGAGTGTTGTAGAGCAGAGGGATCTAGGAGCACAGGTACTGTACATAGTTCCCTGAAAGTAGCCTCACAGGTAGATAAGGTGTTGTGGAGCAGAGGGATCTAGGAGCGCAGGTACTGTACACTGTTCCCTGAAAGTGGCGTCACAGGTAGACAGGGAGTGTTGTAGAGCAGAGGGATATATGTGTGGGTAACTCTAGTGGTGTATGGATAGGTACCTGTGAGGCCAATCCACTGGATGTTTTCAAGAGAGACTTAGATTTAGCTTATAGGGCTAACGGATTCAAGGGATGTGGGGAAAAAGCAGGAACGGGATACTGATTTTGGATGATCAGCCATGATCATATTGAATGGCGGTGCTGGCTTGAAGGGCCAAATAATCGCTGGTGTGTGTGTGTGTAACTAGTGGTGTACAGGTGTGCACTGTAATCACTGGTATATGTGTGTGTACTAGCTGGTGTACATGTGTACACCGTGATCACCGGTGTACGTGCAGGTGCAGTAGGTGTAAGTGTGTAACTAGCTAGTGTACGTGTGTGCACTGTGATCGCTGGTGTATGTGTGAAAACTGTGATTGTTGGGGTACATGTGTAACTAGCTAGTGTACGTGTGTACACTGATCGCTGGTGTATGTGCGGGTGCAGTGGGCGTGCGTGTGTACACTGATCGCTGGTGTATGTGCGGGTGCAGTAGGTGTGCGTGTGTACACTGTGGTCGCTTGTGTACACTGGTCGCTGGTGTACGTGCGGGTGCAGTGGGCGTACGGGTGTACACTGATCGCTGGTGTACGTGAGGGTGCAGTGGGCGTGCGTGTGTACACTGTGATCGCTGGTGTACGTGCGGGTGCAGTGGGCGTGCGTGTGTACACTGTGATCGCTGGGGTACGTGCGGGTGCAGTGGGCGTGCGTGTGTACACTGTGATCGCTGGGGTACGTGCGGGTGCAGTGGGCGTGCGTGTGTACACTGATCGCTGGGGTACGTGCGGGTGCAGTGGGCGTGCGTGTGTACACTGTGATCGCTGGGGTACGTGCGGGTGCAGTGGGCGTGCGTGTGTACACTGATCGCTGGTGTACGTGCGGGTGCAGTGGGCGTGCGTGTGTACACTGTGATCGCTGGTGTACTGATCGCTGGTGTACGTGCGGGTGCAGTGGGTGTACAGGTGTACACTGATTGCTGGGGTACGTGCGGGTGCAGTGGCCGTGCGTGTGTACACTGATCGCTGGGGTACGTGCGGGTGCAGTGGGCGTGCGTGTGTACACTGATCGCTGGTGTACACTGTGATCGCTGGTGTACGTGCGGGTGCAGTGGGCGTACAGGTGTACACTGATCGCTGGTGTACACTGATCGCTGGGGTACGTGCGGGTGCAGTGGGCGTACAGGTGTACACTGATCGCTGGTGTACGTGCGGGTGCAGTGGGCGTGCGTGTGTACACTGATCTCTGGGGTACGTGCGGGTGCAGTGGGCGTGCGTGTGTACACTGATCGCTGGTGTACACTGTGATCGCTGGTGTACGTGCGGGTGCAGTGGGCGTGCTGACTCTGTCCCCTCTTGCCGGCAGGCGGTGGAAGATGAGAGCACGTGCCGGCGCGCGGTGATCGGCAACGAGCAGCCGCTGCTGGTGCTGGCCCAGTGGCTGCCAGACCTGGCCTCCCGCGAGCGGCAGATCCTGGTGTCGGAGTGGCTGAAGACGGTGTGCGGTGCCACGAGGCGGGCACGGATGACGGGCGTGAAGGCGGGCATGCTTCCGGCCGCTCTGGCCACTCTGAGCCGCCACCAGCAGCTGGACCGCAAGAGCGGTGAGGACCTGATGGATGTGGTCCAGTCGCTCGGCAGCCTCTCCATCCAGCCGGCCGAACTGCGGCAGCTGGTGAAGCTCCTGCGGGCGGAGCCGGGCACGGCCCACCCCTACACGGCCTGCGCGGTGCGGGCGCTGTCCGCCATGGCCCACAGCGACGGCTCGCCCAGCGCGCTCCAGTACTTCGACCTGACTCCCAGCATGGCCGGGATCATGGTCCCCACTGTCCACAAGTGGCCGGGCAACAGCTTCGCCTTCCACACCTGGATCTGCCTCAACCAGGACCACGATGATGTCTACCTGCTGAAACACAGGCCCAAGAGGAAGCAGCTCTACAGGTAAGAACTGGGAACAACCTCCCACTCCACCACAGCGACCGGGCTTGTGTACGCAGGACCGGGCTTGTGTACGCAGGACCGGGCTTGTGTACGCAGGACCCGGGCTTGTGTACGCAGGACCGGGCTTGTGTACGCAGGACCGGGCTTGTGTACGCAGGAACGCAGCAGGATGAGAGGGGATCTTATCTTGTACACACTGGAACGTAGAAGGATGAGAGGGGGTCTTATCTTGTGTACGCCGGTACACAGAAGGATGAGAGGGGATCTTATCTTGTATACACTGGAACGTAGAAGGATGAGAGGGGATCTTATCTTGTACACGCTAGAACGTAGAAGGATGAGAGGGGATCTTATCTTGTATACACTGGGAACGTAGTTGAGAGGGGATCTTATCTTGTATACACTGGGAACGTAGATGAGAGGGGATCTTATCTTGTATACACTGGGACGCAGAAGGATGAGAGGGGATCTTATCGAAACGTATAAGATTATTAAGGGGTTGGACACGTTAGAGGCAGGAAACATGTTCCCAATGTTGGGGAGTCCAGAGCAAGGGGCCTCAGAAGGCAGTGGAGGCCAATTCTCTGAATGCATTCAGGAGAGAGTTAGATAGAGCTCTTAATGATAGTGGAGTCAGGGGGTATGGGGAGAAGGCAGGAATGGGGTACTGATTGAGAATGATCAGCCATGATCACATTGAATGGCAGTGCTGGTTGGAAGGGCCAAATGGCCTCCTCCTGCACCAATTGTCTATTGTCTATTGTCTATTGAGAGGGGATCTTATCTTGTATCCACTGGAATGTAGATGTATGAGAGGGGATCTTATCTTCTATATACTGGAACGTAGAAGGATGAGAGGGGATCTTATCTTGTATACACTGGAACGTAGAAGGATGAGAGGGGATCTTATCTTGTATACACTGGAACGCAGAAGGACGAGAGGGGATCTTATCTTGTGTACACTGGGAACGTAGATGAGAGGGGATCTTATCTTGTATACACTGGAACGTAGATGAGAGGAGATCTTATCTTGTACACGCCTGAACGTAGAAGGATGAGAGGGGATCTTATCTTGTATACACTGGAACATAGAAGGATGAGAGGGGATCTTATCTTGTATACACTGGAACGTAGAAGGATGAGAGGGAATCTTATCTTGTGTACGCCGGTACACAGAAGGATGAGAGGGGATCTTATCCTGTATACACTGGAACGTAGATGAGAGGGGATCTTATCTTGTATACACTGGAACGCAGATGGACGAGAGGGGATCTTATCTTGTGTACGCCGGTACACAGAAGGATGAGAGGGGATCTTATCTTGTGTACACTGGAACGTAGAAGGATGAGAGGGGATCTTATCTTCTATACATTGGAACGTAGAAGGATGAGAGGGGATCTCATTGAAACATGTAACATTATTAAGGGGTTGGACACGCTAGAGGCAGGAAACATGTTCCCAATGTTGGGGGAATCCAGACCCAGGGGCCACAGTTTCAGAATAAGGGGTAGGCCGTTTAGAACGGAGATGAGGAAAAACTTTTTCACTCAGAGAGTTGTAAATCTGTGGAATTCTCTGCCTCAGAAGGCAGTGGAGGCCAATTCTCTGGATGCATTCAAGAGAGAGCTAGATAGAGCTCTTAAAGATAGCGGAGTCAGGGGGTATGGGGAGAGGCCAGGAACGGGGTACTGATTGTGGATGATCAGCCATGATCACATTGAATGGCGGTGCTGGCCCGAATGGCCTCCTCCTGCACCTGTTGTCTATTGTCTATTTACGATCAATGACCAACCATACTTTATTAGTTTTGTTTAGTTTAGAGATGCAGCGCAGAAACAGGCCCTTCGGCCCACCGTGTCCGCGCCGCCCAGCGATCCCCGCACATTAACACTATCCTACACCCACTAGGGACAATTTTTACATTTACATTTATACCAAACCAGTTAACCTACAAACCTGCACGTCTTTGGTGTGTGGGAGGAAACAGAGGATCTCGGAGAAAACCCACGCAGGTCACGGGGAGAACGTACAAACTCCGTACAGACGGCGCCCGTAGTCGGGATGGAACCCGGGTCTCCGGCGCTGCATTCGCTGTGAGGCAGCAGCTCTACCGCTGCGCCACCGTGACCGCCCCTGTCCAGGAAGGAACTACAGATGCTGGTTTAAACCAAGGATAGTGGCACGTTGGCACAGCGGGTAGAGCTGCTGCCTCACAACGCCAGAGACCCAGGTTCGATCCTGACTACGGGTGCCGTCTGTACGGAGTTTGTACGTTCTCCCCGTGACCTGTGTGGGTATTCCCCAGGTGCTCCGGTTTCCTCCCACACTACAGGTTTGTAGGTTCATTATTTTCGGTAAAATTGTAAATTGTCCTGTGTGTGTGTGTGTGTGTGTGTGTGTGTGTGTGTGTGTGTGTGTGTGTGTGTGTGTGTGTGTGTGTGTGTGTGTGTGTGTGTGTGTGTGTGTGTGTGTGTGTCTGTGTGTGTGTGTGCGTGCGTACGTGCTTGCGTGCGTGCGTGCGTGTAGGATAGTGTCAGTGTGCGGGGATCGCTGGTCGGTGCGGTCTAGGTGGGCTGAAGGGCCTGTTTCTGCGCTGTATCTCTAAACTAAACTAAACCAAGGATCAATGATACTTTATTGTCACACGTACTGCACCTAGGGTTGCCAACGGTCCCGTATTAGCCGGGACATCCAGTATATTGGGCTGTTGCTTTATCCCTTATGGGACCGCTCTTGTCCCGTATTAGGCCCGGGATGGCGCTGTAGGCCGGGACTCTGTAGGCCCAGACACTGCAGGCCTGGACACTGTCGGCTGGGACACTGTAGGCCCGGGGAACACTGTAGGCCGGGACACTGTAGTCCCTTACACTGTAGGCCCGGGGGGCGCTGAAGGCAGATACTGTAGGCCAGGTCACTGTAGGCCCGGAGACTGTAGGCCCGGAGACTGTAGGTCCGGAGACTGTAGGCCCGGTCACTGTAGGCCCAGAGACTGTAATGTCCGGGGGCTGCTGTAGGCCCAGACAGTGTTGGCTAACGGGGTGTGTTCGGGGAGCGGGGCCTAGTGTGTCCACCTAACGGAGGTTGCTTAGCGACCCGCCTCCCGGCCCGGGCGGTCGCCATTGGTGGAGCGGGAGCACGTGGCCGCCGGCTGGGTGAAGTCACCTGGGGCACGGGGCGGTGACGTCACCCTTTGTCCCTTATTTGGGAGTGAGAAGGTTGGCAACCGCTAACCGTACCGAGCCACAGTGAAATGCTTCGCTTTGCTTTGCGTACAAACCGATAAAATCAGACAGCAGTACACAAGGGGCGGGCACGGTGGCGCAGCGGGTAGAGCTGCTGCCTCACCGCGCCGGAGACACGGGTTGGGTCCTGGCTACGCCTGCTGTCTGCACGGAGTGGGTACGTTCCCCCCGTGACTGTCGCTTTTGTTCCTGGCGTCTCTGTGAAACAAGTTGTTTCCCTTGTTCTCTCCTCCCTCTCCTGCAGTTTCTTCACTGCCAGTGGAACAGGCTTCGAGGCCTTCTTCACCACGGACGGGATGTTGGTCGTTGCCGTTTGTACGAAGAGGGAATACATGACCGTGGCCGTGCCAGACTTCACCTTCAGTGACTCGACCTGGGTAAGTCCATCCCCGGGATGGCGGGACTGACTTGTGCAGCGGTAGAGTTGCTGCCTTACAGTGAATGCAGTGCCTCCCGGACACCCGGGTTCCATCCCGACTACATGAAACAAACTTTTTCAGTCAGAGAGTTGTGAATCTGTGGAATTCTCTGCTTCAGAAGGCAGTGGAGGCCAATTCTCTGAATGCATTCAAGAGAGAGCTGGATAGAGCTCTTAAGGATAGCGGAGTCAGGGGGTATGGGGAGAAGGCAGGAACGGGGTACTGATTGAGAATGATCAGCCATGATCACATTGAATGGCGGTGCTGGCTCGAAGGGCCGAATGGCCTCCTCCTGCACCTATTGTCTATTGTGATGAAAGAATGGGTCGGCTGGGCTTGTAATTCACTGGAATTTAGAAGGATAAGAGGGGATCTGAGAGAAACATGTAAAATTCTCAAGGGATTGGACAGGCGAGAAGCAGGAAACATGTTCCCGATGTTGGGGGGAGTCCAGAACCAGGGGTCACAGTTTAAGAATAAAGGGTAGGCCGTTTAGGACTGAGATGAGGAAAAACCTCTTCACCCAGAGAGTTGTGGATCTGTGGAATTCTCTGCCTCAGAAGGCAGTGGAGGCCAATTCACTGGATGTTTTCAAAAGAGAGTTAGATGAAGCTCTCAGGGCTAATGGAATCAAGGGATATCGGGGAAAAGCAGGAACGGGGCACTGATTTTGGATGATCAGCCATAATCATGTTAAATGGCAGTGCTGGCTCGAAGGGCCGAATGGCCTACTCCTGCACCTGTTTTCTATGTTCCTCTGACTCTCTCACCCCCAAAACATGTGCCTCACATTATCATTGTTGCCTGAATATCCTCAGAGATGCATAGCGTAGCTTCTTTCTTGAAGATAGATACAAAAAGCTGGAGTAACTCAGCGGGTCAGGCAGCATCTCTAGAGAAAAGGAATAGGTGACGTTTCGGGTCGAGACCCTTCTTCAGACCCGAAACGTCACCCATTCCTTTTCTCCAGAGATGCTGTGTCTATCTTCGGTGTAAACCAGCATCTGCAGTTCCTTCCTGCGCATGGCTTATTAATTGAATGCCTGGTACAAATTTTGAGTTGTCGAGGAGTCAAGCAACACACGAACAGACCCAACTCAATGCCAACCAAGATGCCCCATCAAAGGCAGTCCCATCTCTCCACGTTTGGTCCAGAAAAGTTCATAAGTGATAGGAGCAGAATTAGGCCATTCGGCCCATCAAGTCTACTCCGCCATTCAATCATGGCTGATCTATCTCTCCCTCCTAACCCCATTCTCCTGCCTTCTCCCCACAACCCCTGACACCCGTTCTAGTAAAGAATCTACCAATCTCCACCTTAAAAATATCCCTTGACTTGGCCTCCACAGCCTTCAGTGACAAAGAATTCCACAGATTCACCACCCTCTGACTAAAGAAATCCCTCCCCATCTCCTTTAATTCTGAGGCTGTGATCTCAGCGAGTAGAGACCCAGGGCCAACAAACGCTCATCGTGTATTAACCCACTCTTTCCTGGTTTGCTCCATCTATATACTAAAACTCACGTTTGTTTGTTTGTTTGTTCCTGAATTACAGCCAAATCGGTACACGATAATGCGGCAATTTTAGGCCCACCTTACTCACCGTCGACCCTTTGGTGCTAATGGAAGAAGTTTCATTGAAATCAGTGTTATATTTTTTAAGTTATTCACATTTTAAAGTTTAAATCTATCTCCTTGGGAGGGAGGAGGGAGAGGGGGGGAGGGAGGGCGTGGAGGGAGGGGGGAGGGAGGGAGGGAGGGAGGAGCGAGGATAAGAGGGGTTGAGGGGGATGGAGTGGGGGGAGGGGAAGGGGGAGGGGGGAGGGGGGGTGGAAGGAGAGGGTGCTGCACCAATGCAGGACAGGTTTGGGCCCAATGGGTCAACTTGGCCTAGTAGCCTACTAAACATCTATCCTTGTACCTGTCCAAGCTGTATGTTAAATCTACATCCCTTCTGAACAGAGATAAGGCAACTTTAAGATCGTAGAGTCATAGTCATAGTGTGGGCAAGTTGGCTCTTCGGCCCAACTTGCCCACATCGGCCAACAACATCCCAGCTACACTAGTCCCACCTGCCTGCGCTTGGTCCATATCCCTCCAAACCTGTCCTATCCATGTACCTGTCTAACTGTTTCTTAAACGTTGCAATAGTCCCAGCCTCAACTACCTCCTCTGGCAGCTTGTTCCATACACCCACCATCCTCTGTGTGAAAACGTTACCCCCTCAGATTCCTATTAAATCTTTTCCCCTTCACCTTGAACCCAGGTCCTCTGGTCCTCGATTCCCCAACTCTGGGCAAGAGATTCTGTGCATCTACCCGATCAATTCCTCTCATGACTTTGTACACCTCATCTTCTTGCGCTCCAAGGAATAGAGACCCAGCCTGCTCAACCTCTCCCTTACTGTGGTGTCCGTTTACATTAGGCAATCGTCCTTAAAGACGTGTGGGTTTGCAGGATAATTGGCTTCTATAAATTGTCCCTAGTTGTGGTAGGAAGTGGTAGAACATGGAGCTATTGTGTACGGGGTGATCGCTGGGTGGCAGGGACTCGGTGGGCTGAAGGGCCTGTTTCCGTGCTGTGTCTCAAAACCTAAACCTAAGTTAATGTCCCTGGTTGTTGTCCGGTCCACAGCATTGTGTGGACGTTGTCCACATCGCCGGCCGGCGGCCATTCGGACAGAACGTGGTCAACATCTACGCGGATGGTTATCTGAGGAAGACTGCCCAGTTACGCTTCCCCTCCCTCAACGAGGTATGTTTGACCCACCGGCTTCACACTTGGGAACGTCTTCCTTCCTAACGAAGAAGCTAGATGCAGGAAAAATGTTCCCAATGTTGGGGGGAGTCCAGAACCAGGGGCCACACAGTCTAGGAATAAAGGGGAGGCCATTTAAAACTGAGGTGAGAAAAAACGTTTTCACCCAGAGAGTTGTGAAGGATGAGAGGGGAGCTTATCGAAACGTATAAGATTATTAAGGGGTTGGACATGTTAGAGGCAGGAAACATGTTCCCAATGTTGGGGGAGTCCAGAACAAGGGGCCACAGTTTAAGAATAAGGGGTAGGCCATTTAGAACTGAGATGAGGAAAAACTTTTTCAGTGATAGAGTTGTGAATCTGTGGAATTCTCTGCCTCAGAAGGCAGTGGAGCCTAAATCACTGGATGGATTTAAAAGAGAGAGTTAGATAGAGCTCTAGGGGCTAGTGGAATCAAGGGATATGGGGAGAAGGCAGGCACGGGGTTACTGATTGTGAACGATCAGCCGTGACCACAATGAATGCTGGTTCGAGGGGCCAAATGGCCTCCTCCTGCACCTATTTTCAATATTGCTATGTAAAAACAAACCTGATTAAATTGTAGGTAGGCACAAAAAGCCGGAGTAACTCAGCGGGTCAGGCAGCATGATGAAGTCAGTGAGTTCAGCATGGGTGCAAGAGGTAGCACCAATGCAGTCGTCGATGTAGCAGAGGTAGAGTTTGGGGATGGGGCCGGTGTACACCTGGAACAGGGATTATTCGAAGTACCCGACAAAGAGGCAGGCGTAGCTAGGGCCCATGTGAGTGCCCATAGCTACGCCTCTGGGTTGGAGGAAGTGGGAGGAGTCAAAGGAGTCACCTACTGCTGTGTGCATGGACTGGTTTAACGCTCTGCGTTTCTCCCTCCCTCCCTCCCTCCCTCCCTCCCTCCCTCCCTCCCTCCCTCCCTCCCTCCCTCCCTCCCTCCCTCCCTCCCTCCCCACAGTCGTTCATCTACTGCTGTGTGCATGGACTGGTTTAACGCTCTGCGTTTCTCCCTCCCTCCCTCCCTCCCTCCCTCCCTCCCTCCCTCCCTCCCTCCCTCCCTCCCTCCCTCCCTCCCTCCCTCCCTCCCTCCCTCCCTCCCTCCCTCCCTCCCTCCCTCCCTCCCTCCCTCCCTCCCTCCCCACAGTCGTTCATCTACTGCTGTGTGCATGGACTGGTTTAACGCTCTGCGTTTCTCCCTCCCTCCCTCCCTCCCTCCCTCCCTCCCTCCCTCCCTCCCTCCCTCCCTCCCTCCCTCCCTCCCTCCCTCCCTCCCTCCCTCCCTCCCTCCCTCCCTCCCTCCCTCCCTCCCTCCATCCCTCCCTCCCTCCCTCCCTCCCTCCCTCCCTCCCTCCCTCCCTCCCTCCCTCCCTCCCTCCCTCCCTCCCTCCCTCCCTCCCCACAGTCGTTCATCTACTGCTGTGTGCATGGACTGGTTTAACGTCTGCGTTTCTCCCCCCCCTCCCCCCCCCCCCCCCCCCCCCCACCCCACAGTCGTTCATCTACTGCTGCATCGGCTCGGCTGGACACAGGACGACCACCACGGTGGTGACATCGCCCAGCCCGGACGTGGACTCCCCCTGCGCCCAGCACCCCTCCTTCGGTCGCTCGCTCTCCTTCCCCGCCCCCCACGCCCGCGACCCGGTCCTCCTGCCCGCCATCGTCAACACCATCTCCGCCGGGACCCAGGACACGGAGTGGGGCTCGCCCACCTCCCTCCAGGGACAGCTCGGCTCCGTCTTCGTCTTTCACGAGGCCCTGCAACCCACCCACGTCAAGGCGCTCTTCACTGCAGGTGAGTGGACTCCTCACATCAGTGCGATCTTCACTGCAGGTAGTAGTCTTCCCATACGCCAGTGATCTTCACCAGAGGTAGTAGTCTTCCTACACGTCAGTGTGATCTTCACTAGAGGTAGTAGTCTTCCCACACATCAGTGATCCTCACTAGAGGTGAGTGGACTCCTCACACGTCAGTGTGATGTTCACGGGTAGACACAAAATGCTTGTGTAACTCAACGGGTCAGGCAGCATCTCGGGAGAGAAGGAAGAGTGACGTTTTGGGTCGAGACCCGTCTTCAGATCTGAAGAAGGGTCTCGACCCAAAACGTTGCCCATTCCTTCTCTCCAGAGATGCTGCCTGACCCGCTGAGTTACTCAAGCATTTTGTGTCTACCTTCAAACCAGCATCTGTAGTTTTTTTTCCCTACATGAGTGTGATCTTCACTGCAGGGAGTAGTCTTCCCACACCGCCGTGTGATCTTCACTAGAGGTAGTAATCTACCCACACATCAGTGATCTTCAATGGAGATAGTAGACTTCCCACACGTCAGTCTGATCTTCACTAGTAGTAGTCTTCCCACTCCTCAGTGATCTTCATTAGAGGTAGTAGTCTTCTTAAACCTCCGTGCTCTTCACTGGAGGTGAGTGGATTCCTCACACGTCAGTGTGATCTTCACCAGAGTTAGTAGACTTTCCACACATCAGTGTGATCTTCACTAGAGGTAGTAGACTTCCCACACAGCAACGTGATCGTCACTGGAGATGAATGAGCTGGTTATGCTGAAGGCAGACACAAAATGGAGGAGTAACTCAGCGGGTCAGGCAGCATCTCGGGAGAGAAGGAATGGGCGACGTTTCGGGTTGAGACCCTTCTTCAGACTAGTAAAGGATGAAGGAAAATGAGAGATATAGATGGCGGTGCAGAGAGATAAAGAACAATGATGAAAGACAAACAAAAAAGTAACCATGATAAAGGAAACGCTGTTTCCGGAAGCCAGAAGACACAGGATCATTTCATTCCAAAGAGGAAGAAAGATTCTAATGGGAGTAGGAGGCAACTGTGGCTGACAAGGGAAGTTAGGGATGGAATAAAACGAAAAGAAAAGACGTATAACACAGCAAAGAGTAGCGGGAAGCCAGAGGATTGGGAAACTTTCATAGGACAACAGAAGGGAACAAAACGGGCTGAAAAGATGAAGTACGAGGGGAAGCTGGCCAAGAATATAAAGAAGGACAGTAAAAGCTTCTTTAGATATGTTAAGAGAAAAAGAGTATCAAAGACAAATGTGGGTCCCTTGAAGGCAGACACGGGTGGAATTATTATGGGTAACAAGGAAATGGCAGAAGAGTTGAACAGGTACTTCGGATCTGTCTTCACTAAGGAAGACACAAACAATCTCCCAGATGTACTGGAGGACAGAGGATCTAGGGGGGTAGAGGAACTGAAAGAAATTTGCATTAGGCGAGAAATAGTATTGGGTAGACTAATGGGACTGAAGGTTGATAAATCCCCTGGGCCTGATGGTCTGCATCCCAGGGTACTCAGGGAGGTGGCTCTAGAAATCGTGGATGCATTGGTGATCATTTTCCAATGTTCAATAGATTCAGGATCAGTTCCTGTGGATTGGAGGATAGCTAATGTTATCCCACTTTTCAAGAAAGGAGCGAGAGAGAAAATGGGGAATTATAGACCAGTTAGCCTGACATCGGTGGTGGGGAAGATGCTGGAGTCAATTATTAAAGAGGTAATAACGGTGCATTTGGATAGCAGTAAAAGGATAAGTCCAAGTTAGCATGGATTTATGAAAGGGAAATCATGCTTGACTAATCTTCTGGAATTTTTTTTGTCCAGTCCTTTTATAATTTTATACCTTTCTATAAAATTCCCCTCTCATCCTTCTAAACTCCAGTGAATACAACCCCAGTCTTTCCAATCTTTCCTCATATGACAGTCCCGCCATCCCGGGGATTAGCCTGGTGAACCTAGGCTGCACTGCCTCAATAGCAAGGATGTCCTTCCTCAAATTAGGAGACCAAAACTGCACACAATACTCCAGGTGCGGTCTCACTAGAGCCCTGTACAACTGCAGAAGGACCTCTTTGCTCCTCTACTCAAATCCTCTCGTTATGAAGGCCAACATGACATTAGCTTTCTTACCTGTTGAACCTACCTGTTTGGTGACCCTCGGACTATAGACAATAGACAATAGACAGTAGGTGCAGGAGTAGGCCATTCGGCCCTTCGAGCCAGCACCACCATTCAATGTGATCATGGCTGATCATCCTCAATCAGTACCCCGTTCCTGCCTTCTCCCCATACCCCCTGACTCCGCTATCCTTAAGAGCTCTATCTAGCTCTCTCTTGAATGCATTCAGAGAATTGGCCTCCACTGCCTTCTGAGGCAGAGACATTCTGGGCTAGTGCTATTTACCTTGCATTTGGCCCATATCCCTTTAACCCTTGCGCTGTAAGGAACTGCAGATGCTGGTTTACACCGAAGATAGACACAAAATGCTGGAGTAACTCAGCGACCAGGAAACATCTATGGAGAAAAGGAACAGGTGAAGTTTCAGGTCGAGATCCTTCCTCAGCCTTCTTCAGACAGTCCGAGGAAGGGTCTCGACCCGAAACGTCACCCACTCCCCCTCTCCAGAGATGCTGCCTGACCCGCTGAGTTACTCCAGTATATTTGGTGTCTCTCTTCCCTGTAACCCTTCCTATCCATATATCTGTCCAATGCATAATGAAGGTTGTAATGGAAGGTAGACATAAAATGCTGGAATAACTCAGCAATATCCTTGATCGGACTTTGCTGGCTTCACCTCGCACTAAACGTTATTCCCTTATCATGTATCTGTACACCGTGAATGGCTGGATTGCAATCGTGTATTGTCTTTCTGCTGACTGGTTGGCGCGCAACCAAAGCTTTTCACTGTACCTCGGTACACGTGACAATAAACTAAACTCAACTGAAAAGAAATCTAACTCATCTTCTGTTTGTGTTTCGTTCTTTAGGTCCAAACAACTTGTTGCCCTTTAAGCCAGACAGTGAGCTGTCTGATCTGAGTAGCAAATTACTCTTGCACTACTCTCCCAAGGTAAGTCTGTTCATTGAGTTTGCTCTTATTAAAGGACGTTCAAACCATGACCACAACAAAACGACATATCTTTCCCTTAGCATCCTCGAAGGGCCGAATGGCCTACTCCTGCACCTAATGTCTATTGTCTATCAAAGATAGGCACTCAAAGCTGGAGTAACTCAGCGGGTCAGGCAGCATCTCTGGAGAGAAGCAATAGATGACATTTCGGGTCGAGACCCTTCTTCAGACTCTGACCCGAAACACCACCTATTCCTTCTCTCCAGAGATGACAATAGACAATAGACAATAGACAATAGACAATAGACAATAGACAATAGACAATAGACAATAGACAATAGACAATAGACAATAGGTGCAGGAGGAGGCCATTCGGCCCTTCGAGCCAGCACCGCCATTCAATGTTGTCATGGCTGATCATTCTCAATCAGTACCCCGTTCCTGCCTTCTCCCCATACCCCCTGACTCCGCTATCCTTAAGAGCTCTATCTAGATGCCGCCTGACCCGCTGAGTTACTCCAGCTTTTTGTGTCTATCTTTGGTTTAAACCAGCATCTGCAGTTCCTTCCTACACATTTCCTTTGTCATGTATCTGTACACTGTAAATGGCTCGATTGTAACCATGCGTTGCCTTTCCGCTGACTGGTTAGCACGCAACAAAAGCTTTTCGCTGTACCTCGGTACACGTGACAATAAACTGAACTCAACGAAAAAGAAATAGTCTTTCCAAAGGAATGGTGAAACAGGATTATGGTTGAAAACTAGATATGTTCATAAGTACATAAATTCACAACTTCACAAGTTGTCGGGGTGGAATTAGGCCATTCGGCCCGTCGAGCCCACTCCGCCATTCAATCATGGCTGATCTCTTCCTCCTGATCCCATTTTCCTGCCTTCTCCCCATATAACCCTTGACACCCGTTCTAATCAAGAATTTGTCTATCTCTGCTTTAAAAAATATCCACTGACTTGGCCTCCACAGCCCTCTGTGGCAATGAGTTCCACAGATTCACCACCCTCTCACTAAAGAAGCTAAATGGACATTTCCCTCTTTCTGAAGAAGGGTCTCGACCCGAGACGTCACCCATTCCTTCTCTCCAGAGATGCTGCCTGTCCCGCTGAGTTACTCCAGCGTTTTGTGTCCCATCTACAATGAGTTAACCTTGCTTTGTCTTTAGGCCTGCAGAAATCACATCTGTTTGGACCTATCTTCGAATCATTCGTATGATGGGAGACTGACTGGGCACAACACCATCAACTGGGATATTAAGGTGGGTAGAAACCTCATGGTCATGGAGTCAAACAGCGTGGAAACAGGCCCTTCGGCCCAACTTGCCCATGATGGCCAAAATGCCTCTTCAAGGGGCGGCACGGTGGAGTCGCTGCCTCACAGCTCCGGAGACCCGGATTCGATCCCGACTACGGGCGCTGTCTGTGCGGAGTTTATACATTCTCCCCGTGACCTGCGTGGGTTTTCTCCAGGTGCTTCGGTTTCCTACCACACTCCAAAGACGTACAGGTTTCTAGGTTAATTGGTTTCGGTATGAGTGTAAATTGTCCCGAGTGTGCATAGGACCGTGTTAGCGTGCGGCGATCGCTGGTCGGCGCGGACTCGGTGGGTTGTTTCACCGCTGTTTCCTTAAACTAAACTGAACTCCACTCGTCCCACCTGCCCGTGTTTGGCCCATGTCCCTCCAAACCATGTACCTGTTCAAACGTTTAAGAGTTTAGAGATTTTAGTTTAGCGATTCAGCGCGGAAACGAGCCCTTTCAGCCCACCGGGTCCGCGCCGACCAGCGATCCCCGCACACTAACACCATTCTACACCCACTGGGGACAATTTTTACATTTGCCCAGCCAATTAACCTACAAACCAGTACGTCTTTGGAGTGAGGGAGGAAACCGAAGGCCTCGGAGAAAACCCACGCAGGTCACGGGGAGGACGTGCAAACTCCGTACAGACGGCGCCCGTAGTCGGGATAGAAACATAGAAACATAGAAACATAGAAAATAGGTGCAGGAGGAGGCCATTTGGCCCTTTGAGCCAGCACCGCCATTCATTGTGATCATGGCTGATCATCCACAATCAGTAACCCGTACCTGCCTTCTCCCCATATGCCTCGATTCCACTAACCCCTAGATCTCTATCTAACTCGCTTTTAAATTCCTCCACTGCCTTCTGTGGCAGAGAATTCCACAAATTCACAACTCTCTGGGTGAAAAAGTTTTTCCTCACCTCAGTTTTAAATGTCCTCCCCTTTATTCACTGCACATAATAGTCTTCCCACACCTCAGTGTTCTTCAATGGAGGTTGTAGTCTTCACTAGAGGTAGTAGTAGATGCAGGAAAAATGTCCCCAATGTTGGGGGAGTCCAGAACCAGGGGCCACACAGTCTAAGAATAAAGGGGAGGCCATTTAAAACTGAGGCGAGGAGAAACTTTTTTCACCCAGAGAGTTGTGAATTTGTGGAATTCTCTGCCACAGAGGGCAGTGGAGGCCAATTCACTGGATGAATTTAAAAAAGAGTTAGATAGAGCTCTAGGGGCTAGTAGAATCAATAGACAATAGACAATAGGTGCAGGAGTAGGCCATTCAGCCCTTCGAGCCAGCACCGCCATTCAATGCGATCATGGCTGATCACTCTCAAGGGATATGGGGAGATACAGCGCGGAAACAGGCCCTACGGCCCACCGGGTCCGCGCCGCCCAGCGATCCCCGCACACTAACACTATCCTACACACACTAGGGACAATTTTCACATTTGCCTAGCCAATTAACCTACATACCCGGACGTCTTTGGAGTGTGGGAGGAAACCGAAGATCTCGGAGAAAACCCACGCAGGTCACGGGGAGAACGTACAAACTCCGTACAGACGGCGCCCGTAGTCGGGATCGAACCTGAGTCTCCGGCGCTGCATTCGTTGTAAGGCAGCAACTCTACCGCTGTGCCGCACCAATTGAATGCCACTTGATGGGCCGAATAGCCTGATTCTACTATTCCTTATGACATTATGACTATTTGTGTGCATTGGGTGTGGCAGGAAAAGACTTTCACTGCAACTTGTCACATGTCCCAATGATGCATTCGCTCGCTCGTTCTTCCGCTTGACTCTGAGGGGCTTGTATTCCGGTTTTGTTACGCAGGACGTGATCAGCTGCGTGGGGGGAATGGGGGCTTTCCTCCCCCTGCTGGAGCAGGTGGCGGCCACCAGCGACGAGCCGCTGGACAACCAGGAGGCGATGGACCTGGTGGGACCTGAGCTGACATCTTCTCACAACGTCCACAGCATGGTGCTGCCTCTGGGAAGGTCCTCGGGTAAGGCCGGGGGGAGGTGGTGGTGGTGGCGGCTCCCGGCTGCCGTGATCGCGCCTTCGCCAGCGTGGGAAGGAACTGCAGACCGGAGACAGACACAAAAAAACGCCGGAGTGACTCAGCCGGACAGGCAGCATCTCTGGAGAGAAGGAATGGGCCACGTTTCGGGTCGAGACCCTTCTTTCGGGCCCTTCGCGTCCCGAAACGTCACCCATTCCTTGGATTGGAACTGGATAAATGTTATTAGCCAAGTATGTACACATACAGGGAATGTTCCCTGGTGTGTTGGTCACAAGTAACAACACGCCACACAGTAAACGATCAAGAACAAAACAGTATAATTTACACCTGAAGAATGAAATAAAATACCAGAGCAAACGGAGGCTCCAGACGTTTGGTTATTGGGTAGAGTTACTGCTCGTGGATAAAAAAACTGTTTTTATGTCTGGCTGTGGCGGCTTTAACAGTCCAGAGTCGCCTTCCTGAGGGAAGTCTGTTTGCTATGGAGGGCGCGCAGCGTAGGTTCACTAGGTTAATTCCCGGAATGGCGGGACTGTCGTATGTTGAAAGACTGGAGTGACTGGGCTTGTATACACTGGAATTTAGAAGGATGAGAGGAGATCTTATCGAAACGTATAAGATTATTAAGGGGTTGGACACGTTAGAGGCAGGAAACATGTTCCCAATGTTGGGGGAGTCCAGAACCAGGGGCCACAGTTTAAGAATAAGGGGTAGGCCATTTAGAACTGAGATGAGGAAAAACGTTTTCAGTCAGAGATTTGTGAATCTGTGGAATTCTCTGCCTCAGAAGGCAGTGGAGGCCAATTCTCTGAATGCATTCAAGAGAGAGCTAGATAGAGCTCTTAAGGTTGGTATGGGGAGAATCTTCCCATACAAGAAAGGATATCTTCTCATCTCCCTCCCCCCCTCCCCTTTCTGCGTTCCGCAGAGTCCGTAACTCCCTGGTCCACTCGTCCCTTCCTACCCAAACCACCCCAACCCCGGGCACTTTCCCCTGCAACCGCACGAGATGCAACACCTGTCCCTTTACCTCCCCCCTCAACTCCATCCAAGGACCCAAACAGTCTTTCCAGTTGAGATAAAGGTTCACCTGCACCTCCTCCAACCTCATCTATTGCATCCGCTGCTCTAGATGTCAACTTATTTACATCGGCGAAACCAAGCGCAGGGTCGGCGATCGCTTCGCTGAACACCTGCGCTCGGTCCGAATTAACCAAACTGATCTCCCGGTAGCCGAGCACTTCAACTCCCCCTCCCACTCCCAGTCTGACCTTTCTGTCATGGGCCTCCTCCAGTGCCATAGTGAGGCCCGCCGGAAATTGGAGGAACAGCACCTCATATTTCGCCTGGGCAGCTTGCAGCCCAGCGGTATGAACATCGACTTCTCCAACTTTAGATAGTTCCTCCTACCTCGACTCCAGCCTATTGCTTCTTCCCAGCAACTATAGGGCTGTCGAACACTGCACAACACTAACCATAATACTAGACATGCATGCAATCAAATCAAACTCAAGTACATGGGCCCCAGAGCTGAGGAAGGATGTGCTGGCACTGGAGAGGGTCCAGAGGAGGTTTACGAGAACGATCGCAGGAATGGGGGCCACAGTTCAAGAACGGAGATGAGGAAAAAACTTTTTTACTCAGAGAGTTGTGAATTTGTGGAATTCTCCGCCTCAGAAGGCAGTGGAGGCCAATTCTCTGAATGCATTCAAGAGAGAGCTGGATAGAGCTCTTAAGGATAGCGGAGTCAGGGGGTATGGGGAGAAGGCAGTAACGGGGTACTGATTGAGAATGATCAGCCATGATCACATAGAATGGCGGTCGGTGCTGGCTTGAAGGGCCGGATGGCCTACTCCAGCACCTATTGTTTATTGTGAATTTGTGGAATTCTCTGCCACAGAGGGCAGTGGAGGCCAATTCACTGGATGAATTTAAAAGAGAGTTAAATAGAGCTCTAGGGGCTAGTGGAATCAAGGGATATGGGGAGAAGGCAGGCACGGGTTACTGATTGTTGATGATCAGCCATGATCACAATTAATGGCGGTGCTGGCACGAAGGGCCGAATGGCCTCCTCCTGCACCTATTTTCTATGTCTCTACGTTTCTTCACGCTGACGTTCTTGTGATTGCTTGGCAGAGAGCAAATTGGAGAGGAATAGCGTGTCTGCTTTCTTGCTGATGATTAAGAACTTCATCCAACATCATCCCATGAACCAGGAGAGTCTGATCCAATGCAATGGGCCAGCCATCATTGGCGCCCTGCTCCAGAAGGTAACTGCTCGCTTTGGAGACCGTTAGTGCCTTGCACCTCCGGGCAATCATGAGTGGTCCATGTAGGCCCGGACACTGTAGGCCCCGACACTGCAGGCCCCGACACTGTAGGCCCGGACACTGTAGGCCCGGACACTGTAGGCCCAAACTCCGTAGGCCCGGACGCCGTAGGCACCGACATTGTAGGCCCCGACACTGTAGGCCCGGACACTGTAGGCCCGGACGCTGTAGGCCCGGACGCTGTAGGCCCGGACGCTGTAGGCCTGGACGCCGTAGACCCAGACACCATAGGCTCAGACACCGTAGGCCCCGACACTGTAGGCCCATACGCTGTAGGCCCGGAAGCTGTAGGCCCGGACGCTGTTCGCCCAGACGCTGTAAGCCCAGACGTTGTAGGCCCAGACGGTGTAGGTCTGGAGTCCCAGGAGCCGTCTGATGGAGGTTGCGTAGCAACCCGCCTCCCGGCCCGGGCGGTCGCCATTGGTGGAGCGGGAGCATGTGGCCGCTGGCTGGGTGAGGTCACGTGGGGCGCGGGGCAGTGACGTAACCTTGCCCCTTATTTGGGAGTGAGATAGTTGGCAACCCTAGTAACTACTCCTCCTCACCCTCTCCCTCTCCCCCACCATTCCCTCCCTCTACCCCACCCTTCACTCTTTCGATACGATGCGATACCATAAGACTTTATTCGGACAAACTCCGTACAGACAGCGCCCGTAGTCGGGATGGAACCCGGGTCTCCGGCGCTGCATTCGCTGTAAGGCGGCAACTCTACCGCTGCGCCACTGTGTTAACGCCTGTGCTTCTCTTTGGTGCAGGTTCCCAGGGAGAGAGTGGACATGAACGTACTCATGGCCTGTCAGTTCCTCCAGGAGCTGGCTGCCAGCGAGGGCAACAATCTCCTGCTTCACTACCTCTACCAGTACCTGCTCTTCGATTTCCGCATCTGGAGCCACAGCGACTTCGCCGTACGATTAGGTAGAGCCTTTGCGTCTCATTCCGGAAACGTTCAGTCCGACAGCAAAACTCCCCTGGTACACGAGGGACCATGTTTGCGGGAAGGGGTGCATCACATAGGGTTGCCAACTGTCCCGTATTAGCCGGGAAATCCCGTATATTGGGCTAAATTGGTTTGTAGGCCCGGACACTGTAGGCCCGGACACTGTAGGCCCGGACACTGTAGGCCCGGACACTCTAGGCCCGGACACTGTAGGCCCGGGCACTGTAGGCCCGGACACTCTAGGCCCGGACAGTGTAGGCCCGGACAGTGTAGACCCCGGACAGTGTAGACCCCGGACAGTGTAGGCCCGGACAGTGTAGGCCCAGACACTGTAGATCCGGACAGTGTAGGCCCAGACTCTGTAGGCCCGGACACTGTAGGCCCGGACACTGTAGGCCTGGACACTGTAGGCCCGGCCGGTGTAGGCCCGGCGGCCCGGGCGCTGCCTAACAGAGGTTGCATAGCAACCCACCTCCTGGCCCGGGTGGCCGCCATTGGTGGAGCGGGAGCATGTGCCCGCTGGCTGGGTGAGACATGGAGCACGGGGCGATGACGTCGCCTTGTAGGCCCGGACAAGAGGCTTACTGTCTATTTACACTGAGCTCAAGGCAGCACAGTGGTGCAGCGGGTAGAGCCGCTGCCTCACAACACCAGGGACCCAAGTTCGATCCTGACCTCGGGTGCCGTCTGTCTGTGTGGAGTTTGCACGTTCTCCCCGTGACCCTGTGGGTTTTCTCTGGCTAATCTGGCTTCCTCCCTCATCCCAAAGGCATGCGGGTTTAAAGGGTTGCCCCTCGTTTGGAGGGTGTGGATGTAAATGTGGGGTAACATAGAACTAGTGTGGGCAGGGATTGCTGGTCGGCACGGACTCGGTGGGACGAAGGACCTGTTTCCACGCTGTAAACTAAACTAAACTAAACCTAGCTTTCCCAAAAGCGCTAAATTCGTAAGGTCATGTGATTGGAGCAGAATTAGGCCATTCGGCCCATCAAGTCTACTCTGCCATTCAATCATGGCTGATCTATCTCTCTCCCTCCTAACCCCATTATCCTGCCTTCTCTCCATAACCCCTGACACCCATGCTAATACAAAGAATGGACAAGCTAGATGCAGGAAAAATGTTCCCTATGTTGGGGGAATCCAGAACCAGGGGCCACACAGTCTAAGAATAAAAGGGAGGCCATTTAAAACTGAGGTGAGAAAAACTTTTTCACCCAGAGAGTTGTGAATTCGTGGAATTCTCTGCCACAGAGGGCAGTGGAGGCCAATACACAGGATGGATTTAAAAGCGAGTTAGATAGAGCTCTAGTGGCTAGTGGAATCAGGGGATATGGGGAGAAGGTAGGCACAGGTTACTGATTGTGGACGATCAGCCATGACCACAATGAATGGCCATGCTGGCTCGAAGGGCCGAATGGCCTCCTCCTGTACCTATTTTCTATGTTTCTATTAATCAATAGACAATAGACAATAGGTGCAGGAGGAGGCCACTCGGCCCTTCGAGCCAGCACCGCCATTCAATGTGATCATGGCTGATCATTCTCAATCAGTACCCCGTTCCTGCCTTCTCCCCATACCCCCTGACTCCGCTATCCTTAAGATCTCTATCTAGCTCTCTCTTGAATTCATTCAGAGACTTGGGCTCCACTGCCTTCTGAGGCAGAGAATTCCACAGATTCACAACTCTCTGACTGAAAAGTTTTTCCTCATCTCAGTTCTAAATGGCCTACCCCTTATTCTTAAACTGTGGCCCCTGGTTCTGGACTCCCCCAACATTGGGAACATGTTTCCTGCCTCTAACGTGTCCAACCCCTTAATAATCTTATACGTTTCGATAAGATCCCCTCTCATCCTTCTAAATTCCAGTGTAGACAAGCCTAATCAAGAATCTATCGATCTCTGCCTTGAATTTCCAGTCGTGATAATTTGAGATGAACATGGCATGGTTTGTTACACATGTTAGAGTGAACAGTCTAACTGGCCTTAACGTTCACAGGACACATACAGTACATGTCTACCATCGTTAAAGAACACAAACAGCGGACCAGAAAGAAGTATGGGGTGCAGTACCTACTGGACTCCGTCCGCACACATTACGGGTGAGTGGGAAGGTTCAACACTAGTTTGGTGTTTCCTATAGTTTAGCTCAGAGATACCGCGCGGAAACGAGCCCTTCGGCCCACCGACTCCACCCCGACCTGCGATCCCCGCACACTAACACCATCCTGCACGCACTGGGGGACAATTTACACTTACACCAAGCCAATTAACCTACAAACCTACAAACCTGCTAGGCTTGTATACGCTGGAATTTAGAAGGATGAGAGGGGATCATATTGAAACATATAAGATTATGAAGGGGTTGGACACGTTAGAGGCAGGAAACATGTTCCCAATGTTGGGGGAGTCCAGAACCAGGGGCCACAGATTAAGAATAAGGGGTAGGCCATTTAGAACGGAGATGAGGAAATACTTTTTCAGTCAGAGAGTTGTGAATCTGTGGAATTCACTGACTCAGAAGGCAGTGGAGGCCAATTCTCTGGATGCATTCAAGAGAGAGCTAGATAGAGCTAGCTCTAGATAAATGGCCTCCTCCTGCACCTATTTTTCATGTTTCGATGTTTCCAGGCAGTGGCGATGAGTTTATCCTGGCATCATGTTCGGTGTGGACATTGTAGTTTCAGTTCAGTTTAGAGATACAGCTCGGAAACAGGCCCTTCGGCCCATCGAGTCCACGCCGACCATCGATCACCCATTCACACTAGTTCTATGTTATCCCACTTTCTCATCCACTCCCTACACACTAGGGGGCGATTTACAGAGGGCCGATTAACGTAAAAGCCCGCACATCTTTGGGATGTGGGAGGAAACCGGAGCACCCGGAGGAAACCCACGTGGTCACGGGGAGAACGTACAAACCCCACACGGACTGAGTGCATAGGGAGTGGAAGAGAAAGTGGCATCATATATGACTGGTGTGATGGACACAAAATGCTAGAGTAACTCAGTGGGACAGGCAGCAACTCTGGATAGAAGGAATGGGTGACGTTTTCGGGTCGAGACCCTTCCACAGACCTGAAGACTGAAGACCAGAAATGTCACCCATTCCTTCTCTCCAGAGATGCTGCCTGTCCCGCTGAGTTACTCCAGCATTTTGTGTCCATCTCAGGTGTAAACCACTGTCTACAGTTCCTTCCTACACACTCGAACGAGTGTGAACGGGTGACCGATGGTCAAAGAAACATAGAAAATAGGTGCAGGGGGAGGTCATTTGGCCCTTCGAGCCGTTCATTGTGATCATGGCTGATCATCCACAATCAGTAACCCGTGCCTGCCTTCTCCCCATATCCCTTGACTCTGCTAGCCCCTAGAGCTCTATCTAACTCTCTTTTAAATTCATCCAGTGAATTAGCCTCCACTGCCCTCTGTGGCAGAGAATTCCACAAATTCACAACTCTCTGGGTGACAAAAGCGTGGACTGGATGTGGGCAGAAGGGCCTGTTCTGCGCTGTGCAGTTCGGTGCTCGAAGGATGAAGGATGGAGGCGTTTGACGATCTCCTTAATGCTGCTCCTTTTTCCCGCAGGGCACAGAAGGATCGCCAGGTGACGGACGAGGTTAAAACTGTGCAGCTCTCCATCTTCAACCTGCTGAAGGATTTCATCTCCAAGACGGTTTCAGCTGAGGAGACGCACAGCATTGTGTCCTACATGGCGGCAGTCAACGATGAGGACCAGGTGAGGGGTGGGGGAGGTAGGGGTTGCCAACTATCTCAGTCCCAAATAAGGGACGAAAGGTGATGTCACCGCCCCGCGCCCCACGTGACCTCAGCCAGCCAGCGGCCACGTGCTCCCGCTCCACCGATGGGAGCCTCCCGGGCCAGGAGGCGGGTTGCTATGCAACCTCCATTAGGCGGCGGCCGGGCCTCTGGGCCTACACTGTCCGGGCCTACAGCGGCCCCCGGGCCTACAGTGTCCGGGCCTACAGCGTCCCCTGGGCCTACAGTATCCGGGCCTACAGTGGCCGGGCCTACAGCGCCCCCTGGGATTACAGTGTCCGGGCCTACAGAGTCCGGGCCTACAGAGTCCGGGCCTACAGTGTCCGGGCCTACAGCGCCCCCCGGGCCTAATTCGGGTCAAGGGCGGTCCCGTACGGTGCAAACCGATTTAGCCCAAAATACGGGATGCCCCGGCTAATACGGGACAGTTGGCCGTCCTAGTGGGCGGCCTCTGCTCACAAGGCATCCTGCATGTTTGCTGTCCTCCTTGGAGCCAAACCAAGAGTTGAACACATCACCGCTCAACCACACTGAGAACAGCTCCTGTGAGGGTGGGAAAGCAAAGGACAATGGGGACCCAGCGTTGGGGGACCACAGTGGGGGAGGGGAGGATCAAAAGGAGGAGCCGGGGGGCTTTGTATCTCTGTCAGCACCGGAGGTAGCCGCTATTTGTATACATTAGGTATGCAAGCAAGGAATCTCCCTATGCCTTGTCACATTTGGCAATAAAGTATTACTATTCCTATTCCCCTCTGTCTAGGTTAGTTTAGGTTAGTTTAGTTGAGTTTAGTTGAGTTTAGTTGAGTTTAGTTTAGTTTAGCTTAGTTTAATTTAGTTTAGTTTAGAGATACAGCGTGGAAACAACAAGTAGTGGACCTTTCTGTCATGGGCCTCCTCCAGTGCCATAGTGAGGCCCACCGGAAATTGGAGGAACAGCACCTCATATTTCGCCTGGGCAGCTTGCAGCCCAGTGGTATGAACATCGACTTCTCCAACTTTAGATAGTTCCTCTGTCCCTCTCTTCCCCTCCCCCTTCCCAGATCTCCCTCTACCTTCCTGTCTCCACCTATATCCTTCCTTTGTCCCGCCCCTGACATCAGTCTGAAGAAGGGTCTCAACCCGAAACGTCACCCATTCCTTCTCTCCCGAGATGCTGCCTGACCTGCTGAGTTACTCCAGCATTTTGTGAATAAATACCAGCGTGGAAACAAGCCCTTCGGCCCACCGAGTCCACACAGACCAGCGATCCCCGCACACTAACACTATCCTACACACACTAGGGACAATTTACATTTACACCAAGCCAATTAACCCACAAACCTGCAAGTCTTTGGAGTGTGGGAGGAAACCGAAGATCTCGGAGAAAACCCACGCAGGTCACGGGGAGAACGTACAAACTCCGTACAGACAGCACCCGTAGTCAGGATCGAACCCGGGTCTCTGGTGCTGTGAGGCAGCAACTCTACCGCTGCACCACCGTGCTGCCCTTCAGGCTGCTCATTGGCCCTTCCATAAGCTAGGGTACCGTCTGATTCACCTCTATCCCATTGCGGACATTGGACGTTGTCTCTGGAACTGGAGCGCTACAGTGCTGAGAACTATATTCTGCACTCTGTATCTTCCCCTTTGCTCCACCCAATGTACCTGGGATCTCAAATGTTTGGGCCCAGAATGTTCTAGGACCAGAGGGCACAGCCTCAGAATTAAAGGATTCAGCTCTCGGAAGGAGATGAGGAGGAATTTCTTTAGTCAGAGGGTGGTGAATCAGTGAAATTCATTGCCACAGATGGCTGTGGAGGCCAAGTCAGTGGATATTTTTAAGTTGGGGATGAATAAATTCTTTATTAGCACGGGTGTTAGGGGTTATGGGGAGAAGGCAGGAGAATGGGGAGGAGAAAAACTACAGATGCTGGTTTTAATCGAAGGTAGACACAAAATGCTGGAGTAACTCAGCGGGTCAGGCAGTATCTCGGGAGACGTTTCGGGTCGAGACCCTTCATCAGACTGATGTCAGGGGAGGGGGCGGGACAAAGAAAGGATGTAGTCGGAGACGGGAAGACTAGTGGGAGAACTGGGAAGGCGGAGGGGATAGGTTTGGAGGGAAAGGTAGATCAGCCATGATTGAATGGCGGAGTAGACTTAAGGTCATAAGGTCATACGTGATAGGAGCAGAATTATGACATTCGGCCCATCAAGTCTACTCCATCATTCCTGGGATCATTGTTCTGAACCTCCTCTGGACCCTCTCCAGATCCAGCAAGCCCTTCCTCAGATACGTGGCCCCAAAATTGCTCACTATACTGATGGGCCAGATTGGCCTAATTCTGCTCCTATCGCTTATGAATAGGATCTTAGACAATAGACAATATATGCAGGAGTAGGCCATTCGGCCCTTCGAGCCAGCACCACCATTCAATGTGATCATGGCTGATCATTCTCAATCAGTACCCCGTTCCTGCCTTCTCCCCATACCCCCTGACTCCGCTATCCTTAAGAGCTCTATCCAGCTCTCTCTTGAATGCATTCAGAGAATTGGCCTCCACTGCCTTCTGAGGCAGAGAATTCCACAGATTTACAACTCTCTGACTGAAAAAGGTTTTTCCTCATCTCTGTTCTAAATGGCCGACCCCTTATTCTTAAACTGTGGCCCCTTGTTCTGGACTCCCCCAACATTGGGAACATGTTTCCTGCCTCTAACGTGTCCAACCCCTTAATAATCTTATACGTTTCGATAAGATCGTATCTAGCTCTCTCTTGAATGCACTTGTCTTGCAGCTCTGCGGGATTCTGGACGTGCTGCTCAGCCTGCTGAAGGGAGGGCAGTCTCGGGACCAGCTCTACGCCTTGCTCTTTGACCCGGGCCACGTGGAGGTCTTCTACTCCCTGATCCTGCAGAAGAAGTACTCCGATGAAGTCCGGGAGAAAATCTTCAGGGTGAGTTGCTGTCGACCAAAACGCGCATCAACGGTGACGCTGTGGAGAAAAGGGGGTCGCAGGACAAAAGACCGCGGGGTAAAGTTAGACGTGACCTTTCGAGAAGGGCGGCGCGGTGGCGCAGCGGTGGAGTTGCTGCCAGAGAGCCGGGCTCCATCCCGACTACGGGCGCTGTCTGTACGGAGTTTGCACGTTCTCCCCGTGACCGCGTGGGTTTTCTCCGGTTTCCCTCCCACACTCCAAAGACGTGCAGGTTTGTAGGTTAATTGGCTTGGCGTGAATGTAAATTGTCCCGAGTCTGGCCAGGCCTAGCCGTGGTGGCCTCCGCCACTGCTCCACCGCTGTAGGCCGCATGCGGTCCACGTGCTCGGAGCGGAGCCCGGCCCAGCCCAGCCCCGACCTGTACGTCCTTGAGGATCGCTAGAGTTAGTTGTGATCTCGCAAGATTCAGGAGGGGTTCCAGATGAGTGGAAGGTTGCCAATATTACCCCACTGTACAAGAAGGGAGCAAAGCAGAAGTGTGGGAACTAGAGGCCGGTGAGCCTGACTTCAGTGGTTGGTAAGATTTTAGAGTCCATTATAAAGGATGAGGTTACAGAGTACTGAGAAGTTCACGATCATATAGGCCGTTTCCTCCCACACTACAAAGGAGTTTCGCCATCAACATAGGCAGTTATTCCTCTGTTCCAGCTAGCCTCTCCTGCGGAGTTCCACAAGGCTCCATCCTAGGCCCCATTCTCTTCTCTCTATACATGCTCCCCCTTGGCCAAATCATTCAAAGGCACGGCATTTCTTTCCACTGCTATGCCGATGACACTCAGCTTTACCTCCCCCTGAAACCCAACAACCAGTCAAATTTAAACAGCCTCTCACACTGCCTTGAGGACATAAAATGTTGGATGGCACAGAACTTCCTCCAATTAAATGAGAGCAAGTCTGAGATCATCCTATTCGGCCCCCCCGACTCCATCAAATTGATAACAGGCAGTCTTGGAAGTCTATCCTGCCTAGTCAAACCGCATGTCAAAAACCTCGGCATGATATTTGACTCTGCATTAAAATTTGATAAGCAAGTCAACGCTGTGGTAAAAGCCAGCTTCTTCCAACTTCGAACCATAGCTAAAATCAAACCTTTCCTCCAATTCGACGACACAGAAAAAATTATTCACGCTTTCATTTCCTCCCGCCTAGACTACTGCAACTCCCTATACACTGGGATCAGCCAATCTTCCCTGTCCCGCCTGCAACTGGTCCAAAACGCCGCAGCGAGACTCCTGACGGGTACCCGTAAAAGGGACCACATCACCCCGATTCTGGCCTCTCTCCACTGGCTCCCTGTACGGTACAGAATCAACTTCAAGCTCCTCCTATTCACGTATAAAGCCCTAAATGGACACTCCCCCCCTACATCAAAAATCTTCTAACCCCCCTCTCTAACTCCAGGTCCCTCAGGTCGGCCGACTTGGGGCTACTCACTATCCCGCGGTCTAGGCTTAAGCTCAGGGGTGACCGCGCTTTTGCGGTTGCAGCTCCTAGACTGTGGAACAGCATCCCTCTCCCCATCAGAACTGCCCCCTCCATCGACTCCTTTAAGTCCAGGCTCAAAACCTATTTCTACTCCCTACCGTTTGAGGCTCATTGAGGAGGCGCTGTGAACTGTTTGCGTGCTACTGTATGTTTCATTTTTTTCCCCATTGGAACCTAATCAGATGTACAGCACTTTGGTCAACGTGGGTTGTTTTTAAATGTGCTATACAAATAAAATTGACTTGACTTGACTTGACTTGACAAAGACGTACAGGTTTGTAGGTTAATTGGCCTTGGTAAAATTGTAAATTGGCCCTAGTATGTAGAATAGAGCTAGTGTACCGGGTGATCGCTGGTCGGTACGGACTCGGTGGGCTGAAGGGCCTATTTCCATGCTGTATCTTAAACTAGTCCAGGCCAGACCAAACTAACCCCAGCCAAGCCCAGCTAAACTCAGCTAAACTACCAAACTCAACCAAACTCAACTAAACTTAACCAAACTCAACCAAACCCAGCCAAACCCAAACCCAAACCAAACTCAACCAAACCCAAACCAAACTCAACCAAACCCAACCAAACCCAAACCAAACTCAACCAAACCCAAACCAATCCCAACCAAACCCAAACCAAACTCAACCAAACTCAACTAAACTTAACCAAACTCAACCAAACTCAACCAAACCCAAACCAAACTCAACCAAACCCAAACCAAACTCAACCAAACCCAAACCAAACCCAACCAAACCCAAACCAAACCCAACCAAACCCAAACCAAACTCAACCAAACCCAAACCAAACCCAACCAAACTCAACCAAACCCAACCAAACCCAAACCAAACTCAACCAAACTCAACCAAACCCAAACCAAACCCAACCAAACCCAAACCAAACTCAACCAAACCCAAACCAAACTCAACCAAACCCAAACCAAACGCAACCAAACCCAAACCAAACTCAACCAATCCCAACCAAACTCAACCAAACTCAACCAAACTCAACCAAACCCAAACCAAACTCAACCAATCCCAACCAAACTCAACCAAACTCAACCAAACCCAGCAGAACTCAAGCAAACTTAACCAAACTCAACCAAACAGCCAAACTCAACTAATCCCAACCAATCCCAACCAAACTCAACCAAATTCAACCAAACTCAACCAAATCCCAGCCAAATCTGGCCAAACTCAGCTAAACTACCATACTCAACCACTCAGCCAAACCCAATCCCAGCCAAACCCAGCGAAACCCAACCAATCCCAACTAAACCCAACCAAACTCAGCGAATCCCAGCCAAACGCAACCATTCCCAACCAAACCCAACCAAACTCAACCAAACTCAGCCAAACTCAACCAATCCCAACCAAACTCAACCAAACCCAACCAAACCCAACCAAACGACTGACTTAGGTGCAAGCCGATTTGAGTTCCACTGATAGGAAACGTCTTACGCTGATTTTTGTCTTCCTCTGGCCAGCTGATGTACAAGATGCTGAAGTACGAGAAGGTTAACGAGAGGAGCAAACTGCGGCTGAAACTGAAGGATATCGGATACCTGGGTCTGACCTCGTTCCTGAACGATTTCCCTGCCTCAGTCTCCCTCATCCGATGCCTCTCCGAGCAAGTGCTGTGTTCCGGTAAGTAACGCCAGCTCGTCTGCATTAACAAAGTCATCGTGCGGATTCAGGTTTACGAGAATGATCCCAGGAATGAATGGGTAAACATACTGTATGATGAGCATTTGACAGCACTGGGCCTCTACTTACCAACCCAGAGAATCTGTGGAATTCTCTCCCTCAGAAGGCAGTGGACGCCAAGTCTCTGAATGCATTCAAGAGAGAGCTGGATAGAGCTCATCATGATAGCGGAGTCAAGGGATATGGGGAGAAGGCAGGAACGGGGTACTGATTGCGGATGATCAGCCATGATCACAGTGAATGGCGGTGCTGGCGTGAAGGGCCGAATGGCCTCCTCCTGCACCTATTGCCCATTGTCTTTTGTCTTACTGGAGGTTAGAAGGTATGAGGGGGGACCTCATTGAAACTTACCGAATAGTGAGCGGCCTGGATAGTGGATGTGGAGAGGATGGTTGCACTTGTGGGAGAGTCCAGGACGAGAGGTCACAGCCTCATTCCATTAGGAAGGAGATGAGGAGAAATTTCTTTAGTCAGAGGGTGGCGAATTTGTGGAATTCATTGTCACAGATGGAGGTGGAGACCAAGTCAGTGGATCCCTGAACACTAACACTAACACGTATAAGATTATTAAGGGGTTGGACACGTTAGAGGCAGGAAACATGTTCCCAATGTTGGGGGAGTCCAGAACAAGGGGCCACAGTTTAAGAATAAGGGGTCGGCCATTTAGAACGGAGACGAGGAAAAACCTTTTCAGGCAGAGAGTTGTGAATCTATGGAATTCTCTGCCTCAGAAGGCAGTGGAGGCCAAATCTCTGAATGCATTCAAGAGAGAGCTAGATAGAGCTCTTAAGGATAGCGGAGTCAGGGGGTACGGGGAGAAGACAGGAACGGGGTACTGATTGAGAATGATCAGCCATGATCACAATGAATGGTGGTGCTGGCTCGAGGGGCCGAATGGCCTCCTCCTGCACCAATTGTCTATTGTCTATTGACTCCCACACACACTGGGGACAATTTACAATTATACCAAGCTAATTAACCTACAAACCAGCACGACTCTGGAGTGTGGGTGGAAACCGGAGCACCCGGAGAAAACCCAGGTGGTCACGGGGAGAGCGTACGATGTCCCTACAGACAGCGCCTGCAGTCACGATCGAACCCTGGTCTCTGATGCTGTGAGGCAACGACTCTACCAGCTGCGCCACCGTGCCACTGTGTAGCAACTACAAATACTAAAACCACGAGCCAACGTGTTTACAACGAGGGCAGGCAAGCAGCAATGAGAAATGTGTAGGAAATGTGTAGGAAGGAACTGCAGATGCTGGAGTAACTCAGCGGGACAGGCAGCTTCTCTGGAGAGGGACTGAAGAAGGGTCTTGACCCGAAACGGAGATGAGGAAAAACCTTTTTCATTCAGAGAGTTGTGAATCTGTGGAATTCTCTGCCTCAGAAGGCAGTGGAGGCCAAGTCTCTGAATGCATTCAAGAGAGAGCTAGATAGAGCTCTTAAGGATAACGGAGTCAGGGGGTACGGGGTGAAGGCAGGAAAGGGGTACTGATTGAGAATGATCAGCCATGATCACATTGAATGGCGGTGCTGGCTCGAAGGGCCGAATGGCCTGCTCCTGCACCTATTGTCTATTGTCTATTGTCTATTGAAATGTTACCCATTCCTTCTCTCCAGAGATGCTGCTTTTCCTGCTGAGTTACTCCAGCGTTTTGTGTCTAAGCAACAATGAGATCATTAGTTTAGTTTAGTTTAGTTTAGAGATACAGCGCGGAAACAGGCCCTTCGTCCCACAGGGTCCGCGCCGACCAGCGATCCCCGCACGCTAACACTATCCAACACCTACTGGGGCCAATTGGTTTTTACGTTTACCAGGCCAATTAACCTACAAACCTGTACGTCTTTGGAGTGTGGGATGAAACCGAATATCTCGGAGAAAACCCACGCAGGTCACGGGGAGAACGTACAAACTCCGTACAGACGGCACACGTAGTCAGGATCGAACTTGAGTCTCTGGCGTTGCATTCGCTGTAAGGCAGCAACTCTACCGCTGCGCCACCGTGCCGCCCTGAATTCCATTCTTACGTACTTGCAGTGGCACAACAGCTTTGCAAATACAGTGCCCAATAGATAACATCATAAGCAAACAAAAAAAAATCAATAAAAAGATTTAGTTCGTGGAAAACAAAAGAGAGAATCGCAGAGATTTCTGGACGCAGCCCAGACCCTCACACAAACCAAACTCCCTTCCATTGACTCCATCTACACCTCACGCTGCCTCGGCAAGGCCAGCAGCATCATCAAGGATCAGTCACACCCCGGCCACTCCCTCTTCCCCACTCTCCCATCGGGCAAAAGGTACAGAAGTGTGAAACGCACACCTCCAGATTCAGGGGGCAGTTTCTTCCCATCTGTTATCAGGCAACTGAACCATCCCCTCACCAACTAGAGAGCGGTCCTGACCTCTCTTTTATAGACAATAGACAATAGGTGCAGGAGTAGGCCATTCGGCCCTTCGAGCCTGTACGCACCGCCATTCAATGTGATCATGGCTGATCATTCTCAATCAGTACCCCGTTCCTGCCTTCTCCCCATACCCCCTGACTCCTCTATCCTTAAGAGCTCTATCTAGCTCTCTCTTGAATACATTCAGAGAACTGGCCTCCACTGCCTTCTGAGACAGAGAATTCCACAGATTTACAACTCTCTGACTGAAAAAGTTTTTCCTCATCTCCGTTCTAAATGGCCTACCCCTTATTCTTAAACTGTGGCCCCTTGTTCTGGACTCCCCCAACATTGGGAACAGGTTTCCTGCCTCTAACGTGTCCAACCCTTTAATGATCTTATACGTTTCGATAAGATCCCCTCTCATCCTTCTAAATTCCAGTGTATACAAGCCTAGTTGCTCCAATCTTTCAACATATGACAGTCCCGCCATTCCGGGAATTAACCTGGTAAACCTACGCTGCACGCCCTCAATAGCAAGAATATCCTTCCTCAAATTTGGAGACCAAAACTGCACACAGTACTCCAGGTGCGGTCTCACTAGGGCCCTGTACAACTGCAGAAGGACCTCTTTGCTCCTATACTCAACTCCTCTTGTTTTACCTCATTGGGCACCCACCAATTATCTTTAATCGGACTTTACTGGCTTTACCTTGCACTAAACGTCATTCCCTTATCGTATATCTACACACTGTAAATGGCCTGATTGTCTTTCTGCTGACTGGATAGCAGGCATCGTAGGTTTTTCACTCAACCTCGGTACACGTGACAATGAAGCTGATGCCTTCAATGGTGGGGAGTCGGTAGCCATGATTGTCCGGGGCTACGGTCACCACTGTTTAATGTTGCTCTTGTTTCTTTGTTTAGATCCTGTCCCAAACTACAAAGACTTGGTTGCTGTGGTCTACCTGTCCCATAAAGCAGACCTGACCGTACGTCTGGACGTGTGTCGGAAGGCAAGTGAAACAGCCAACTCTTCACAGCCAGTCTCAAAGTGCAGAGTATAGAAGTAGGACAGGCTGGGTCTCTATTCCTTGGAGTGCAGGAGGATGAGGAGTAATCTTATAGAGGTGTATAAAATCACTAGGCGACTTTGTGACTTTTACAGTGAAAAGCTTTGTTTTGCATGCTAGGCCCGGGGGCCGCTGTAAGCCCGGACACTGTAGGCCCGAGGGCCACTGTAAGCCCAGACACTGTAGGCCCGGACATTGTAGGCCCGGACACTGCAGGCCCGGACACTGCAGACCCGGACACTGCAGGCCCGGACACTGTAGTCCCGGACACTATAGGCCCAGGAGCCGCTGTAAGCCCAGACACTGTAGGCCCGGACATTGTAGGCTCGGACACTGCAGGCCCGGACACTATAGGCCCAGGGGCCGCTGTAAGCCCAGACACTGTAGGCCCGGACATTGTAGGCTCGGACACTGCAGTCCCGGACACTGCAGGCCCGGGGGCCACTGTAGGCCCGGACACTGCAGACCCGGACACTGCAGGCCCGGACACTGCAGGCCCGGACACTGCAGGCCCGGGGCCCACTGTAGGCCCGGGGCCCACTGTAGGCCCGGACACTGCAGACCCGGACACTGTAGGCTCGGACACTGCAGTCCCGGACACTGCAGGCCCGGACACTGCAGGCCCGGGGGCCACTGTAGGCCCGGACACTGTAGGCCCGGACACTGCAGGCCCAGACACTGCAGGCCTGGAGGCCCAGCGCCACCTAACGGAGGTTGCGTAGCAACCCGCCTCCCGGCCTGGGTGGCCGCCATTGGTGGAGCGGGAGCAGGTGGCCGCTGGCTGGGTGAGGTCACGTGGGGCGCGGGGCGGTGACGTCACCTTTTGTCCCTTTATTTGGGAGTCAGAACGTCGTCGATCCTCGTTGAGTTGCTCCTCTCCTTTCCTCTTCCAGCTTTTTCATCTGATTTACTCTCATCAAGATATTGTCCGGCAGTTGGCCAAGCAGGCTGGGTGGCAAGACAACCTGACCAAGCTCTACGTCAAGGAGTCGTATGAGTCCCGCGAGGCCAGCCTGTCCAGCTCCCTGACCGGCTACTCCATGGACCTGCTGAAGAACCCGTACCAGAACCAAGAGTCTCTCCAGGAGCCGGGCCAGGAGGCGCTGAAACGCCTGAGCAGCCAGACGGACGACCAGGACTGTGATGTCTTCCTCCCCTTCAGCATGGACCTCAACGACAACCTCTCGGAAGGCCACTCCGACGTTTCCACGTCTCCCGGTTTCCAGCCGGGCAAGATGAAGGGCTTTGACTCCCTGAACTTCAAGCCGTTTGACGTGTCGGAGCACGCCAACGCCGCGGACGTGCCTTGCCCGTGCGAGGCCGTGCCCGCCGAGCTGGTGGAGGAGGCCTTCTACCAGCCCCTGTCCCCCTTCACCGTCCCCTCCTTTGACCTGGGCCTTGAGCCGGGCAGCGGTAGCTCCTTCGCCACCGTGGAGAGCGGGAATCTCACCCCCGCCAGCAAGTCGGAGACGCCCTCCCCCCTCGACACCTTCAAGCCCTTCCCCGGAGCGGGCATCTGGAAGAGCTCCAGCCTGTCCAACGTCCTGGACGACACCAGCTACCAGGACAACCTCCCGAGCGACGATGCCTCCAACAACAGCAACCCACAGGTGACAGCCCGCACTGCACCTTCCCACCACTGCTATCCAACATCATGGCCTCCTAACCCACCCAACATCACCCACCTAACATACCCAACATCACAGCCACCTAACCCACCCAACATCACAGCCTCCTAACCCACCCAACATCACCCACCTAACATACCCAACATCACAGCCACCTAACCCACCCAACATCACAGCCTCCTAACCCACCCAACATCACCCACCTAACATACCCAACATCACAGCGTCCTAACCCACCCAACATCACAGCCTCCTAACCCACCCAACACCATCCTCCTAACCCACCCACCATCACAGCCTCCTAACCCACCCAACATCACAGCCTCCTAACCCACCCAACATCATCCACCCAACCCACCCAACATCAAAGCCACCTAACAATAGACAATAGGTGCAGGACTAGGCCATTCAGCCCTTCGAGCCAGCACCACCATTCAATGTGATCATGGCTGATCATTCTCAATCAGTATCCCGTTCCTGCCTTCTCCCCATACCCCCTGACTCTGCTATCCTTAAGAGCTCTATCTAGCTCTCTCTTGAATGAATTCAGAGAATTGGCCCCACTGCCTTCTGAGGCAGAGAATTCCACAGATTTACAACTCTCTGACTGAAAACGTTTTTCCTCATCTCAGTTCTAAATGGCCTACCCCTTATTCTTAAACTGTGGCCCGTGGTTCTGGACTCCCCCAACATTGGGAACATGTTTCCTGCCTCTAATGTGTCCAACCCCTTAATAATCTTATATGTTTCGATAAGACCCCCTCTCATCCTTCTAAATTCCAGTGTATACAAGCCTAGTTGCTCCAGTCTTTCAACATATGACAGTCCCGCCATTCCGGGAATTAACCTAGTAAACCTATGCTGCACGCCCTCAATATCAAGAATAACCTTCCTCAAATTTGGAGACCAAAACTGCACACAGTACTCCAGGTGCGGTCTCACTAGGGCCCTGTACAACTGCAGAAGGACCTCTTTGCTCCTGTACTCAACTCCTCTTGTTATGAAGGCCAACATTCCATTGGCTTTCTTCACTGCCTGCTGTACCTGCATGCTTCCTTTCAGTGACTGATGCACTAGGACACCCAGATCTCGTTGTACGTCCCCAAACCCACCCTCTTCTCCCCCCTCTTCTCCCCCCCTCTTCTCCCCATCTTCTCTTCCCCTCTTCTCTTCCCCTCTTCTCCCCCCCTCTTCTTCCCCCCTCTTCTCCTCCCCTCTTCTCTTCCCCTCTTCTCCCCCCCTCTTCCCCCTCCCCCTCTCCCCTCTTCTCTTCCCCTCTTCTCTCCTACCTCTTCTCCCCCGCCCCCGGTCTCTCCCCGCCGGTCTTCCTCCCCCCTTCTTTTTCCCCCTTTCTATGCCCCCTTTCTTCTGCCCCCCTCTCTGTGACTCTGTGACACTGTGTCCCTTTGCCCGCATGCCCCCGTGACCGCGCCACTCTAACCTACTCTCGCCACCCTCTCCGTGACCAAGGTGTTGATCCTTTTCCAGAAGCTCCGTCCTGCTGGAGCCGGTTAGAAACATAGACAATAGGTGCAGGAGGAGGCCATTCGGCCCTTCGAGCCAGCACCGCCATTCAATGTGATCATGGCTGATCATCCACAATCAGTACCCTGTGCCTGCCTTCTCCCCATATCCCTTGATTCCACTAGCCCCCAGAGCTCTATCTAACTCTCTCTTAAATTCATCCAGTGATTTGGCCTCCACTGCCCTCTGTGGCAGAGAATTCCACAAATCCACAACTCTCTGAGTGAAAAAGTTCTTCTCACCTCAGTTTTAAATGGCCTCCCCTTTATTCTTAGACTGTGTGGCCCCTGGTTCTGGACTCGCCCAACATTGGGAACAATTTTCCTGCATCTAGCTTGTCCAGTCCTTTTATAATTTTATACGTCTCTATAAGATCCCCTCTCATCCTTCTAAACTCCAGTGAATACAAGCCCAGTCTTTCCAATCTTTCCTCATATGACAGTCCCGCCATCCCGGGGATTAACCTGGTGAACCTACGCTGCGCTGCCTCAATAGCGGCACGGTGGCGCAGCGGTAGAGTTGCTGCCTTACAGCGAATGCAGCGCCGGAGACTCAGGTTCCATCCTGACTACGGGCGTCGTCTGTACGGAGTTTGTACGTTCTCCCCGTGACCTGCGTGGGTTTTCTCCGAGATCTTCGGTTTCCTCCCACACTCCAAAGACGTGCAGGTTAATTGGCTGGGTAAATTTAAAAATTGTCCCTGGTGTGTGTAGGATGGTGTTAGTGTGCGGGGATCGCTGGGCGGCGCGGACTCGGTGGGCCGAAGGGCCTGTTTCCGCGCTGTATCTCTAAATCTAAATCTAAAAAAATCTAAAAAAATAGCAAGGACCTCCTTCCTCAAATTGGGAGACCAAAACTGCACACAGTACTCCAGGTGTGGTCTCACCAGGGCCCTGTACAACTGCAGTAGGACCTCTTTGCTCCTGTACTCAACTCCTCTCGTTGTGAAGGCCAACATGCCAATAGACAATAGACAATAGACAATAGGTGCAGGAGCAGGCCATTCGGCCCTTCGAGCCAGCACCGCCATTCAATGTGATCATGGCTGATCATTCTCAATCAGTCCCCCGTTCCTGCCATCTTTCTTCACCGCCTGCTGGGTTGGGTTTCCCGTTGGGGGATGGATCTTGTCGGCCGTGGGCCTGGACGTGAGCCGGATCGTTTTCTTTCTCCTTGGTAGCAAACGCCCGAGGAGGAGCTCTGCAACCTGCTGACCAACATCATCTTCTCGGTGACGTGGCGCGGAGTGGAGGGATGCGAGGACGTGGCGTGGAAGGAGCGAGGACAGGTCTTCTCCGTCCTGACCAAGCTCGGCGCGGCCTGCGAGCTGGTGTGTCCGCCAGATGAAATCAAGAGAAGGTGGGACTGGCAACTTCACTTCACTTTTCGGTCCCATCTCTTCCCTCTAATCATAAGTTCCAGGAGCAGAATTAGGCCATTCGGCCCATCAGGTCCACCCCGTCATTCAATCGTGGCTGATCTCTCTCTCCCTCCTAACCCCATTCTCCTGTCTTCCCTCCATAACCTCTGACACCCGCACTAATCAAGAATCTATCTGTCTCTGCCATAAAAATAACCATTGATTTGGCCTCCACAGCCTTCTGTGGCAAAGAGTTCTATCTCCCTCTATGCTTTATGGGGTTATGGGGAGAAGGCAGGAGAATGGGGTTGAGAGGGAGAGATAGATACATAGGAAGTCTGTGGTGCAACCACAGCCTAGTCCACCGTGGGGCAGAGATGCTGGGTTGGGCTGGGCTGGGTTGGGCTGGGATGGGTTGGGTTGGGCTGGGATGGGTTGGGCTAGGTTAGCTTGGGTTGGGCTGGGTTGGCTTGGGTTGGGCTGGGTTGGGCTGGGATGGGTTGGGTTGGGCTGGGCAGTGTTGGGTTGGGTTGGGCTGGGCTGGGTTGGGCTGGGTTGGGTTGGGCTGGGTTGGGTTGGGTTTGGTTGGGCTGGGTTGGCTTGGGTTGGTTGGGTTGGGCTGGGTTGGGTTGGGTTGGGCTGGGCTGGGTTGGGCTGGGTTGGGCTAGATTGGGTTGGGTTGGGTTGGGCTGGGTCGGGTTGGGCTGGGTTGGACTGGGTTGGGTTGGGTTGGGCTGGGTTGGGCTGGGTTGGGTTGGGTTGGGTTGGGCTGGGCTGGGCTGGGTTGGTCTACACTGGGTTGGGTTGGGATGGGCTGGACTGGGTTGGGTTGGGCTGGGCTGGGTTGGGTTGGGTTGGGTTGGGTTTGCGCTGGGCTGAGTGTGTGGCTGCTTCTCTTCCACCCACAGCCTGCTGGAGATGATGTTGGAGTCCGCCTTCACCGACATTAAAGACGCCACCAATAACACATTGACCGGCCACGTCCACAACGCTCTGAAGCTGCTCCGGCTTCTTCAAGACTTCCTCTTCTCAGAAGGACAGAGCAATCCAACGCTGTGGAGTGAAAAGGTAAATAGTGAGAAGGGGGTGGGTGGGCAGATTGGGGGGTGGTGTGGTTAGAGAGTGGGAGAGTGGTCCTGAACTCCCATCTACGTCATTGGAGACCCTCGGTCTCTCTGTAATCGGACTTTACCTTGCATTGAACGCTACATCCCTTCAAGCGTCAAGATAGACACAAAGTGCCGGAGTAACTCAGCGAGTCAGGCAGCATCTACGGGGAAAAGGAATGGGTGACGTTTCAGGTCAAGACCCTTCTTCAGTCTATCCTCAGTATAAACCAGCATCTGCAGTCCCGACCGACACAAGAGTCAAGAGTGTTTTATTGTCATATGTCCCAAAACAGATCATTGAAATTCTTACTTGCAGAAGCACAACAGATATGGAAACATAAAAGCTGTAATAACCATCATGTATCTGTACACTGTAAACGGCTCGGTAGTAATCATGTATGGTCTTTCTGCAGGTTGTATAGCACGCAACAAAAGCTTTTCACCGTACCTCGGTACACGTGACACTAAACTAAATTGAACTAAACCAATCCCTGATTTTTATCTATGTTGGTAAAAAAACTGCAGATGCTAGCCTAAATCGAAGGTAGACTCAAAAAACTGGAGAAACTCAGAGGGACAGGCAGCATCTCTGGAGAAAAGGAATTTCTCCTGGTCTCCCACGATGGGGAGACACAAGGAGACACTTTGTGTTTATCTTGACCCTTGAAGGGATGTAACGTTCAATGCAAGGTAAAGTCCGATTACAGAGTCCAAGGGTCCCCAATGAGGTAGATGGGAGTTCAGCACCACTCTCCAGGAGATGTACAATCAGTATGGATAGAAATTCATACTGTATCTCTAAATCTAAATCTAAATCTAAATGAGGAATTGTAAGGGTAAAAAGACCCTAATGGGAGTTATCTATAGGCCCCCAAACAGTAGCCTCGACATAGGGTGCAAGTTGAATCAAGAGCTAAAATTGGAATGTCACAAATGTAATGCGACGGTGGTTATGGGAGATTTCAACATGCAGGTAGACTGGGAAAATCAGGTTGGTAATGGACCCCAGGAAAGAGAGTTTGTGGAGTGCCTCCGAGATGGATTCTTAGAACAGCTTGTACTGGAGCCTATTCGGGAGAAGGCAATTCTGGACTTAGTGTTGTGTAATGAACCTGATCTGATAAGGGGACTCGAGGTAAAAGAACCATTAGGAGGCAGTGACCACAATATGATAAGTTTTACTCTACAAATTGAGAGGGAGAAGGGAAAATCGAAAGTGCCAGTATTACAGTATAGCAAAGGGGATTACAGAGGCATGAGGCTGGCCAGAATTGACTGGAAGGAGGCCCTAGCAGGGAAGACGGTGGAACAGCAATGGCAGGTATTCCTGGGAATAATGCAGAAGTTGCAGGATCAATTAATCCCAAAGAGCAGGAAAGATTCTAAGGGGAGTAAGAGGCACCCGTGGCTGACAAGGGAAGTCAAGGACAGCATAAAAATAAAAGAGAAGAGGTATAACATAGCAAAGAAAAGTGGGAAGTCAGAGGATTGGGACTCTGTTAAAGAGCAACAAAAGTTAACTAAAAAGGCAATACGGGGAGAAAAGATGAGGTACGAGGGTAAACTAGCCAATAATATAAAGGAGGATAGTAAAAGCTTTTTTATGTATGTGAAGAGGAAAAAAATAGTCAAGGCAAATGTGGGTCCCTTGAAGACAGAAGCAGGGGAATTTATTATGGGGAACAAGGAAATGGCAGACGAGTTGAACCGGTACTTTGGATCTGTCTTCACTAAGGAAGATACAAACAATCTCCCAGATGTTCTAGTGGCCAGAGATCCTAGGGTGACGGAGGAACTGAAG
This sequence comes from Rhinoraja longicauda, assembly GCF_053455715.1. Lineage (NCBI taxonomy): Eukaryota > Metazoa > Chordata > Chondrichthyes > Rajiformes > Arhynchobatidae > Rhinoraja > Rhinoraja longicauda. The sequence goes on from NC_135956.1 coordinate 89,474,145, forward strand.
GAAATCCACATTAGGCAGGAAATGGTGTTGGGTAGACTGATGGGACTGAAGGCTAATAAATCCCCAGGGCCTGATGGTCTGCATCCCAGAGTACTTAAGGAGGTGGCTCTAGAAATAGTGGAAGCATTGGTGATCATTTTCCAATGTTCTATAGATTCAGGATCAGTTCCTGTGGATTGGAGGGTAGCTAATGTTATCCCACTTTTTAAGAAAGGAGGGAGAGAGAAAACGGGAAATTATAGACCAGTTAGTCTGACATCAGTGGTGGGGAAGATGCTGGAGTCAATTATAAAAGACGAAATTGCGGAGCATTTGGATAGCAGTAACAGGATCGTTCCGAGTCAGCATGGATTTACGAAGGGGAAATCATGCTTGACAAATCTTCTGGAAATCTTTGAGAATGTAACTAGGAAACATGAAGAAAAAAAATCCTCTTCTCTGTTCTAAACGGCCTACACCTTATTCTTAAACTGTGGCCCCTGGTTCTGGACTCCCCCAACATCGGGAACATGTTTCCTGCATCTAGCGTGTCCAATCCCTTAATAATTTTATATGTCCGGGTAAAATGCTGTCTACGGTGGGTGCATCAGTAGAAGTTGGTGAGAGTTGTAGGGGACATGCCAAACTTCCTAAGCCTTCTAAGGAAGCAGTTGCAGGTGACATTGACTCCGAGGAATTTGAAGTTTTCGACCATTTCTACATCGGCGCTATCAATGCAAACTGGGGTATGTGAACCCCTTTGCTTCCTGATCTTATAAGATCACTACTCATCCTCCTGCGCTCCAAGGAAAGAAGTCCTAGCCTGCTCAACCTCTCCCTCTGACTCAGGCCCCTGATGAATCTATGTGCCCTGGTAGGCCCATTGTTATCTGGGTAGGGTTGCCAACTATCTCACTCTCAAATAAGGGACAAGGTGACGTCACCGCCCCCGCGCCCCACGTGACCTCACCCAGCCAGCGGCCACGTGCTCCCACTCCACCAATGGCGGCCGCCCGGGCCTGGAGGCGGGTTGCTACGCAACCTCTGTTAGGCGGCGCCTGGGCCCCCGGGCCTACAGTGTCCGGGCTTACAGTGTCCGGGCCTACAGTGTCCGGGCCTACAGTGTCCAGGCCTACAGTGTCCGGGTCTACAATGTCCGGGCCTACAGTGTTCGGGCCTATAGTGTCCAGGTCTATAATGTCCGGGCCTACAGTGTCCGGGCCTACAATGTCCGGGCCTACAGTGTCTAGGCCTACAATGTCCAGGCCTACAGTGTCCGGGCCTACAGTGTCCGGGCCTGCAGCGCCCCTCGGGCCTAATACGGGACAAGGGCGGTCCCATACGGGACAAACAAATTTAGCGCAAAATACGGGATGTCCCTGCTAATACAGGACAGTTGGCAACCCTACCTGGTAGGCCCATTGATGTCTGGGGAAGGTGTGATCTCAAGAGAGGTACAGTGTGGGGAACGTTGGAGCTGGTAAAACGTACGAGGTGGTGTGTGAATGTCAAACTGGTCTTCTTGTTTCCAGATCTTGGAAGGGAGCATCAACCTCCTGGACAAACTGGCCGTCTGGTTCCATTCGGACAACGGCACGCCAGACCTGAAGGAAATGGCCCAGATCGGCCTCAGGTTGATCCTGGGCTACATCGTCCAGGACGACATGCAGGTGCGTACGTAACCTCAGCCTAGGTGTTGCCAACTATCTCACTCCCAAATAAGGGACAAAGGGTGACGTCACCGCCCCGCTCCCTACTTGACCTAGTATGAGCGTTGCTAGTATGAGCGTGTTCTCTGCTACCTGTACAGGTGTGTGCCATGGCATGCAGGGTTGCGTGTTGTCTGCCACCTGTACAGGTGTGTGCCATGGTGCGGGGTTGCTAGTGTGAGCGTGTTCTCTGTTACCTGTACAGGTGTATGCCATGGCATGTGCGGGGTTGCTAGTTTGTGCGTGTTCTCTGTCACCTGTTCAGGTGTGTGGCATGGCGTGCGGTTTCTAGTTTGTGTGAGTTCTCTGCTACCTGTACAGGTGTGTGGCATGGCGTGTGGGTTTGTGTGTTCTCTGCCACCTGTACAGGTGTGTGCCGTGGCATGCAGTTGCTAGTTTGAGCGTGTTCTCTGCCACCTGTACAGGTGTGTGCCGTGGTGTGCGGTTTCTAGTATGAGCGTGTTCTCTGCTACCTGTACAGGTGTATGCCATGGCGTGTGCGGGGTTGCTAGCGTGAGCGTGTTCTCTGCCACCTGTACAGGTGTGTGCCATGGCGTGCGGGGTTGCGTGTTCTCTGCTACCTGTACAGGTGTGTGCCATGGCGTGCGGGGTTGCTAGTATGAGCGTGTTCTCTGCTACCTGTACAGGTGTGTGCCATGGTGTGCGGCGTTGCTAGTTTGTACGTGTTCTCTGCTACCTGTACAGGTGTGTGCCATGGCGTTCATTTGCTAGTTTGTGCGTGTTCTCTGCCACTTGTACAGATAGGTGCCTTGGTGCGGGTTGCTAGTATGTGCGTGTTCTCTGCCACCTGTACAGGTGTGTGGCATGGCGTGCGGGGTTGCCAGTATGAGCATGTTCTCTGTTACCTGTACAGGTGTGTGCCATGGTGCAGGATTGCTAGTGTGAGCGTGTTCTCTGCCACCTGTACAGGTGTGTGCCGTGACGTGTGCGGGGTTGCCAGTGTGAGCGTGTTCTCTGCCACCTGTACAGGTGTGTGCCATGGCGTGCTGGGTTGCGTGTTCTCTGCTACCTGTACAGGTGTGTGCCCTGGCATGTGGTTTCTAGTATGAGCGTGTTCTCTGCTACCTGTACAGGTGTGTGCCATGGCGTGTGGGGTTGCGTGTTCTCTGCTACCTGTACAGGTGTGTGCCATGGCGTGCGGGGTTGCCAGTATGAGCGTGTTCTCTGCCACCTGTACAGGTGTGTGCCATGGTGCAGGGTTGCCAGTGTGAGCGTGTTCTCTGCTACCCGTACAGGTGTGTGCCATGGCACGTGCGGGGTTGCCAGTGTGAGCGTGTTCTCTGTTACCTGTACAGGTGTGTGCCATGGCACGTGCGAGGTTGCCAGTGTGAGCGTGTTCTCTGTTACCTGTACAGGTGTGTGCCATGGCACGTGCGGGGTTGCCAGTGTGAGCGTGTTCTCTGCTACCTGTACAGGTGTGTGCCATGGCACGTGCGGGGTTGCCAGTGTGAGCGTGTTCTCTGCTACCTGTACAGGTGTGTGCCATGGTGCAGGGTTGCCAGTGTGAGCGTGTTCTCTGCTACCTGTACAGGTGTGTGCTATGGCACGTGCGGGGTTGCCAGTGTGAGCGTGTTCTCTGCTACCTGTACAGGTGTGTGCCATGGCACGTGCGGGGTTGCCAGTGTGAGCGTGTTCTCTGCTACCTGTACAGGTGTGTGCCATGGTGCAGGGTTGCCAGTGTGAGCGTGTTCTCTGTTACCTGTACAGGTGTGTGCCATGGCGTGCGTGAAGCTGCACAGCTTGCTGCAGACCATGCCCATCCACAAGGAGGAGGCGTGCTACCTGCTGGGCCGGCTGGACCTGCCGCTGCGCCACTCCATCCAGCAGCGGTCGGACATCTTCTCCTACCTGATGCCCATTGTGCGCACCCTGATGGACGAGTGCTACCAGCTGCTGGAGCTCCAGTACGAGCTGCCCTCCTTGCCGCCCACCAACGGCAGCCCCACCTTCTACGAGGACTTCCACACCTTCTGCGCCACAGCCGAATGGAGGAGCTTCATGGAGAAGAATGTGAGTATCTCCCTGCCTCCGTCCATTACAGTCACACCGCGCGGTCAATGGAACATAGAGACATCGGTGCAGGAGGAGGCCATTCGGCCCTTCGAGCCAGCGGTCCCTTCTCTACCCGAGACACAGCCTGTCCCGCTGAGTTACTCCAACACTAGGTGTCCATCCAAGAGCAGAGACAAAGAAATAGTTCGGAAAGAACCGCAGATGCTGGTTTATATCGAAGGTAGACACAAAGTGCTGGAGTAACTCAGCGGGACAGGCAGCATCTCAGGAGAGAAGGAATGGGTGACGTTTCAGGTCGAGACCCTTCTTCAGACCGAAAAAGAAATAGGCCATTCGGCCCTTCAAGCCAGCACCACCATTCGATATGATCATGGCTGATCCATCCAAAAATCAATCCCCCTTTCCTGCTTTCTCCCCATATCCCTTGATTCCGTTAGCCCCAGGGGCTAAATCTAACTCTCTCTTGAAAACACCCAGTGAATTGGCCTCCACTGCCTTCTGTGGCAGAGAATTCCACCAGGTCACAGGTGGAATTCTCTGCCTCAGAAGGCAGTGGAGGCCAATTCTCTGAATGCATTCAAGAGAGAGCTAGATAGAGCTCTTAAGGATAGCGGAGTCAGGGGGTATGGGGAGAAGGCAGGAACTGGGTACTGATTGAGAATGATCAGCCATGATCACATTGAATGGCGGTGCTGGCTCGAAGGGCCGAATGGCCTCCTCCTGCACCTATTGTCTATTGTCTATTGAGAACGTGCAAACTACTACAAAGGGGTAGTTTACGGTCGGCACAGACTCCGGGCCGAAGGGCCTGTTTCTGCACTGCGTCTCTCTACGGCTCCATGAATATGTTATGCACGGTGGCGCAGCGGGTAGAGCTGCTGCCTCACAGCGCCGGAGACCCGGGTTCCATCCCGACTACGGGCGCCGTCTGTACGGAGTTTGTACGTTCTCCCCGCGACCTGCGTGGGTTTTCTCCAAGATCTTCGGTTTCCCCCCCCGCGCTCCAAAGACACACAGGTCTGTCGGCTAATTGGCTTGGGATAAATGTAAGATTGTCCCTGGTGTATGTAGGATAGTGTTAGTGTGCGGGGATCGCTGGGCGGCGCGGACTCGGAGTGATAAAGGTGCCCCTCGGGTTTGTTTTAAATCTTGCCAGAGTTATCGAGTGACACAGTGTAGAAACAGGCCCTTCGGCCCAACTTGCCCACACCGGCCAACATGTCCCATCTACCCTGGTCCCACCTGCCTGTGCTTGGTCCATATCCCTCCAAACCCGTCCTATCCATGTACCTGTCCAATTGTTTCTTAAACAATGGGATAGTCCCAGCCTCAACTACATCCTCTGGCAACCTGTTCCATACACCCACCGCCATTTATGTGAAAAAGTTACCCCTCAGATTCCTATTAAATCTTTTCCCCTTCACATTAAGCCGATGTCCTCTGGTCCTCGATTACCCTACTCTGGGCAAGAGACTCTGTGCATCGACCCGATCTATTCCTCTCATGATTTTATACACCTCTATAAGATCACTCCTCATCCTCCTGCGCTCCAAGGAATAGAGACCCAGCCTGCTCAACCTCTCCTTATAGCTCACACCCTCTAGTCCTGGCAACATCCTCGTGAATCTTCTCTGTACCATAGAAACATAGAAACATAGAAAATAGGTGCCGAAGGAGGCCATTCGGCCCTACGAGCCAGCACCGCCATTCAATGTGATCATGGCTGATCATCCACAATCAGTAACCCGTGCCTGCCTTCTCCCCATATCCCTTGATTCCACTAGCCCCTAGAGCTCTATCTAACTCTCTCTTAAATCCATCCAATGAATTGGCCTCCACTGCCCTCTGTGGCAGAGAATTCCACAAATTCACAACTCTCTGGGTGAAAAAGTTTTTTCTCATCTCAGTTTTAAATGGCCTCCCCTTTATTCTTAGACTGTGTGGCCCCTGGTTCTGGACTCGCCCAACATTGGGAACATTTTTCCTGCATCCAGCTAATCCAGTCCTTTTATAATTTTATACGTCTCTATAAGGTCTCCTCTCGTCCTTGTAAACTCCAGTGAATACAAGCCCAGCCTTTCCAATCTTCCCTCATATGACAGTCCCGCCATCCCGGGGATTAACCTGGTGGAGCTACGCTGCACTGCCTCAATAGCAAGGACGTCCTTCCTCGAATTACCCTTTCCAGCTTGACAACATCTTTCCTATCCCAGAACTGTGCTTCGCATTGACATCTGCCGGCTGAACCACTTGCAGAGGTCTTGCGAAAGGTCTCTTCGTGTGCGCGTGTTGTGTCGGGTGTGATTTTTCTCTTTGTCGTGTGTTCTCGAAGGTTCTAAAAGCCATGGCTCAATATGAGGCGGACACGTTTGACGCCAGCCATAAGCTGATGTCCAACTTCTGGAACTCCTGCTACGACTCTCTGATGAGCAGCGCTCTAAGGCGAGAGCACGAGCGGGGAGAGAGTCGCGCCAAGTTCCAGGTAACTTTACGAGCGGCCGACACTGCCAACACCCCTTCCCCCCCCCCCCCCCCGTCCAGCAGTAGAAACAAGCACCTGCAGACGCCGGTTCAAGATGCAAAAATGCTGGAGTAACTCGATCCGTGCGGTCACGGTGGCGCGGCGGTAGAGTTGCCGCCTTACAGCGAATGCAGCGCCCGAGACCCGGGTTCGATCCCGACTACGGAGTTTGTACGTTCTCCCCGTGACCTGCGTGGGTTTTCTCCGAGATCTTCGGTTTCCTCCCATACTCCAAACACGTGCAGCTTTGTAGGTTAATTGGCTTGGTATAAGTGTAAAAATTGTCCCAGGAATTGTCTGAAATTGTCTGAAGAAGGGTCTCGACCCGAAACGTCACCCATTCCTTCTCTCCCAAGATGCTGCCTGACCTGCTGAGTTACTCCAGCATTTTGTGTCTATCTAAAAATTGTCCCAAGTGGGTGTGGGATAGTGTTAGTGTGCGGGGATCGCTGGTCGGTGCGGACCTGGTGGGCCGAAGGGCCTGTTTCCGTGCTGTATCTCTAAACTAACTCAGCGGGTCAGGCAGCTTCTCTGGGGAGCATGGATAGGTGATGTTTAGGGTCGGGACACTTAGAGTCATCGAGTGGTACAGTGTGGAAACAGGCCCTTCGGCCCACTTGCCCACAGCGGCCAACAAGGACAGGTTTAGTAGGATATGGGCCAAAGGATATGAGCAAGCAGGTGGGATGAGTGTAGGTGGGTCGGAAGGAATGGCAGATGTTGGTTGATACAGAAGATAGACACAAAATGTTGGAGTAACTCATCGGTCAGCCACAAAACATCACCTTTTCCTTTTCTTCAGAGATGCTGCCTGACCCGCTGCGATACTCCAGCATTTTCATAAGTAATAGGGGCAGAATTAGGCCATTCGGCCCATCAAGTCTACTCCGCCATTCAATCATGGCTGATCTATCTCTCCCTCCAAACCCCATTCTCCTGCCTTCTCCCCATAAACTCCTGACACCCATAATAATCAAAAATCTAGGGTGCTGCACCAATGCAGGAGAGGTTTGGGCCCAACAGGCCCACGTGGTCTAGTACAAAGTAAAACACACAATAGACACATTTGTGCAGGTGAGGTTCTTCAGATCTGTCCGCACGGTGGCGCAGCGGTAGAGTTGCTGCCTTACAGCACTTGCAGCGCCAGAGACCCGGGTTCCATCCCGACTACGGGCGCCGTCTGCGCGGAGTCTGTACGTTCCCCCCGTGACCCGCGTGGGTTTTCCCCGGGTGCTCCGGTTTCCTCCCGCACTCCAAAAACGTTCAGGTTTGTAGGTTAGTTGGCTCGGTGTGTGTGTGTGTGTGTGTGTGTGTGTGTGTGTAAACTGACCCTAGTGTGTCCAGGGTAGTGATGTGTTCTGCCCGTTGCCTCCGGCAGGAGCTGATGCTGCAGCCCTTCCTGAAGCGAGTGCGGGCAGAGAATGCGCGCTACGGCAACGTGCTGAAGCAGATCAACAGCCACCACCGTGCCGTGCTACGCCAGTGGAGCGCCCTGAGGCGCCTCCTCACCTGCCCACGTGGTGCCTGGGCCCAGCGGTAAGCTCACACCCTCACTGCATTAGACAATAGACAATAGACAATAGACAATGGACAGTAGACAATAGACAATAGTCAATAGACAATAGACAATAGACAATAGACAGTAGACAATAGACAATAGACAATAGACAATAGACAATAGACAATAGTCAATAGACAATAGACAATAGACAGTAGACAGTAGACAATAGTCAATAGACAATAGACAGTCAATAGACAAAATACAATAGACAATAGTCAATATACAATAAACAATAGTCAATAGACAATAGACAGTCAATAGACAATAGACAGTCAATAGACAATAGACAATAGACAATAGGTGCAGGAGGAGGCCATTCAGCCCTTCGAGCCAGCACCGCCATTCAATATGATCATGGCTGATCATTCTCAATCAGTACCCCGTTCCTTCCTTCTCCCTTTTCCCCCTGACTCCGCTATCCTTAAGAGCTCTATCTAGCTCTCTCTTGAAAGCATTCAGAGAATTGGCCTCCACTGTCTTCTGAGGCAGAGAATTCCACAGATTCACAACTCTCTGACTGAAAATGTTTTTCCTCATCTCAGTTCTAAATGGCCTACCCCTTATTCTTAAACTGTGGCCCCTTGTTCTGGACTCCCCCAACATTGGGAACATGTTTCCTGCCTCTAACGTGTCCAACCCCTTAATAATCTTATACGTTTCGATAAGATCCCCTCTCATCCTTCTAAATTCCACTAGGCCATTTGGCCCATCGAGTCCACTCCACCATTCAATCATGGCTGATTTGTGCCTCCTAGTCCCACTTTCCTGCCTTCTCCCCATAACCCCATGAGGAGCGGTAGAGTTGCTGCCTTACAGCGAATGCAGCGCCGGAGACCCGGGTTCGATCCCACCTACGGGTGCCGTCTGTACGGAGTTTGTACGTTCTCCCCGTGACCTGCGTGGGTTTTCTCCGAGATCTTCGGTTTCCTCCCACACTCCAAAGACGTGCAGGTTTGTGGGTTAATTGGCTTATAAATGTAAAAATTGTCCCCAGTGTGTGTAGGATAGCGTTAGTGTGCGTCTTATTTCTGTGCTGTACAGCTCTATGACTCTATACTTGATCAATGGATATTTCTAAGGCAGATATCTGTAGATTCTTGATTAGTACGGGTGTTAGGGGTTATGGGGAGAAGGCAGGAGAATGGGGTTAGGAGGGAGAGATCGATCAGCCGTGATTGAATGGCGGGTATCACAAAATGCAGGAGTAACTCAGCAGGTCAGGCAGCATCTCAGGAGAGAACGAATGGGTGACGTTTCGGATCGAGACCCTTCTTCAGATTGATGTCAGGACAAAGGCAGGATATAGGTGGAGACAGGAAGATAGAGGGAGAACTGGGAAGGGGGAGGGGAAGAGAGGGACAGAGGAGCTGTCTAAAGTTAGAGAAGTCAATGTTCATACCGCTGGGGTGCAAGCTGCCCAAGCACAAATTCCTCCAATTTCCGTTGGGCCTCACTATGGCACTGGAGGAGGCCCATGACAGAAAGGTCAGACTGGGAGTGGGAGGGGGAGTTGACGTGCTCAGCCACCGGGAGATCAGGTTGGTTAAGGCAGACCGAGCGAAGGCGTTGAGCGAAACGATCAGAGTAGACTTGATGGGCAGAATGACCTAACACTTGTGAATGTTACCTTCCAACCAACATGAATTACGTATTCTCATTACTCCACAGCAACCCCTCTGAAATAACATGGAAGCTCTCAAGTGTGGAGACTTACTCCAGAATGAGACTCAAGTTGGTTCCAAACTACAACTTTGACAAGCATTCGGATGCCAGCGCCTTGAGAGATAATCTAGGTAATCAAAGCTTCCTCTTTGTTTTTGGACCAGTGCTCAAGTATGTTCTCAAGGATGTCCCACTAGCTGAAATGGAGTGTATTTAGATTGTTGTATCCAGTTCTGGCGGCACGGTGGCGCAGCGGTAAGGCTACTGCCTCACAGCGCCGGAGACCCGGGTTCAATCCCGACTACGGGCGCCGTCTGTACGGAGTTTGTACCTTCTCCCCGTGACCTCCCACACTCCAAAAACGTGCAGGCTTGTAGGTTAATTGGCTGGACAAATGTAAAAATTGTCCCTAGTGGGTGTAGGATAGTGTTAGTGCGTGGGGGTCGCTGGGCGGCGCGGACTCGGTGGGCCGAAGGGCCTGTTTCCGCGCTGTATCTCTAAATCTCTAAGTCTAAAAAAAAATCCCCTCTCGTCCTTCTAAACTCCAGTGATTAAGGTTTTAGTGCAAGGTAAAGCCAGCAAAGTCGCAGGTGAGTGGCCGATGAAAGTGCGGGGAAGTGACTGATCTGCTTTGGTTGTCCACAGGCAGCGATCATAGCCGGACCCCTGCCGACTCCCCCCCTCTGTCCGTGGCCAAGGAGGCCAGGGTGTGTACGCAGGAGGATGACCAGCTGGGTGACGAAGACCTGATGTTCCTCAACAACCTGTGAGTGTTGTGTGGGTGGGGGAGACCGTCGGCCACGGCGGTGCGGAGGTAGAATCGCCGCCTCACAGCGAGGGCAGCGCCGGAGACCCGGGTTCCATCCCGGCTGTACGGAGTTTGTACGCTCTCCCCCTGACCTGCGTGGGGTTTTCTCCGAGATCTTAAGGATAGCGGAGTCAGGGCACTTGGGGAGAAGGCAGGAACGGGGTACTGATTGAGAATGATCAGCCATGATCACATTGAATGGTGGTGCTGGCTCGAAGGGCCGAATGGCCTCCTCCTGTACCTATTGTCTATTGTCTATCTTCCGTTTCATCCCACACTCCAAAGACGTGCAGGATTGTAGGTTAAATGGCTGGGCAAATGTAATAATTGTCATAGTCACAGATACAGGCCCTTCGGCCCAACTTGCCCAAACTGGCCAACAATGTCCCAGCCACCCTAGTCCCACTTGCCTGCGTTTGGTCCATATCCCTCCAAACCCGTCCTATCCATGTACCTGTCCAACTGTTTCTTAAACGATGGGATAGTCCCAGCCTCAACTACCTCCTCTGGCAGCTTGTTCCATACACCCACCACCCTTTTGTGTGATAAAGTTACCCCTCGGATTCAGATTTAGATTTAGATTTAGAGATACAGCGCGGAAACAGGCCCTTCGGCCCACCGGGTCCGTGCCGCCCAGCGATCCCCACACATTAACACTACCCTACACACACTAGGGACAATTTTTACATTTACCCAGCCAATTAACCTACATACCGGTACGTCTTTGGAGTGTGGGAGGAAACCGAAGATCTCGGAGAAAACCCACGCAGGTCACGAGGAGAACGTACAAACTCCGTACAGACGGCCCATCAAATTTATTCCGCCATTCAATCATAGCTGATCTATCTCTCCCTCCTAACCCAATTCTCCTGCCTTCTCCCCATAACCCCTGACACCCGTACTAATCAAGCTTCTATCTCTGCCTTAAAAATATCCACTGAGTTGGCCTCCACAGCCTTCTGTGGCAAAGAATTCCACAGATTCACCACCCTCTGACTAAAGAACTTCCTCCTCTTCTCCTTCCTGAAGGAACGTCCTTTTATTCTGAGGCTGTGCCCTCTGGTCCTAGACTCTCGCTCTGGAGGGGAATAGATTTGGGAGAGACCCTTCTTCAGTCTGAGAGTCAAGGGAGAGGGAGACACAGAGATATGGAAGGATAAGGTGTGAAAACAAGACATCAAAGGAGACGAAGTTCAAGAAAATGTAGGATGATCATTGTTCACTTGGGGGAGGTGACAACGAGGCACACAAAGGTATCATTTGTGAAGACAGTCAGGCTGGTCGGAGAACTAGGATGGGGGGATGGATGGAGACAGAGGGGAAAGCAAGGGCTCCCACAACCACAGAGCAGTGCTGAACGACTATCTACCTCATTGGTGTCCCTCGGACCATCCTTGATTGGACCTTGCTGGCTTTACCTGGCACTAAACGTTATTCCCTTAACCATGTGTCTGTACACTGTGAATGCCTCAGAAAGCAGTGGAGGCCAAGTCTCTGAATGCATTCAAGAGAGAGCTAGATAGAGCTCTTAAGGATAGCGGAGTCAGGGGGTATGGGGAGAAGGCAGGAACGGGGTACTGATTGAGAATGATCAGCCATGATCACATTGAATGGCGGTGCTGGCTCGAAGGGCCGAATGGCCTCCTCCTGCAGCTATTGTCTATTGACTATTGTCTATTGAAGGGCTCGATTGCAATCATGTATTGTCTTTCTGGTGACTGGTTAGCACGCAACAAAGGCTTTTCACTGTACCTTGGTACACGTGACAATGAACTAAACTGAACTTAGTTAGAGAATCAGCAGCACAGTGGTGCAGCGGTAGAGTTGCTGCCCTACGTCGCTTACAGCGCCGGAGACCCGGGTTCCATCCCGACTACGGGCGCTGTCTGTACCGAGTCTCCCCGTGACCTGCGTGGGGTTTCTCCGAGACCTCCGGTTTCCTCCCACACTCCAAAGATGTGCAGGCTTGTAGGTGAATTGGCTTGGTGTGTGTGTGTGTGTGTAAATTGTCCCCAGTGTGTGTGTAGGATAGTGTTAGTGTGCGGGGATCGCTGGTCGGCGCGGACCCGGTGGGCCGAAGGGCCTGTTTCCGCGCCGTATCTCTAGAGTAGACTTAACTAAACGAAACTGGAGAAGTCGATGTTCGTACCGCTGGGGTGTCAGCTGCCCAAGTGAAATATAGAAACATAGAAAATAGGAGCAGGAGTAAGCCATTCGGCCCTTCGAGCCTGCACCGCCATTCAATATGATCATGGCTGATCATCCAGCTCAGTAACCCGTACCTGCCTTCTCTCCATACCCCCTGATCTCTTTAGCCACAAGGGCCACATCTAACTCCCTCTTAAATATAGCCAATGTTCTGGCCTCAACTACCTTCTGTGGCAGAGAATTCCACAGATTCACCACTCTCTGTGTGAAAAAAAACGTTCTCATCTCGGTCCTAAAAGACTTCCCCCTTATCCTTAAACTGTGACCCCTTGTTCTGGACTTCCCCAACATCGGGAACAATCTTCCTGCATCTAGCCTGTCCAACCCCTGAAGATTTTTGTAAGTTTCTATAAGATCCCCCCTCAATCTTCTAAATTCCAGCGAGTACAAGCCGAGTCTATCCAGTCTTTCTTCATATGAAAGTCCCGCCATCCCAGGAATCAATCTGGTGAACCTTCTCTGTACTCCCTCTATGGCAAGAATGTATTTCCTCAGATTAGGAGACCAAAACTGTACGCAAAACTCCAGGTGTGGTCTCACCAATGCCCTGTACAACTGCAGCAGAACCTCCCTGCTCCTATACTCAAATCCCCTCGCTATGAATGCCAACATACCATTCGCTTTCTTCACTGCCTGCTGCATCTGCATGCCTACTTTCAATGACTGGTGCACCATGACACCCAGGTCTCGTTGCATCTCCTCTTCTCCTAATCGGCCACCATTCAGGTAATAGTCTGCTTTCCTGTTCTTGCCACCAAGGTGGATGACCTCACATTTATATGAGGGGCTGCTGTTCCTCCGCTTGGCGCTGTGTGCGAGGGGAGTGGGGAGAGGAGGGAGGGAGGGAGGGAGGGAGGGAGGGAGTGAGTGAGTGGGTGAGTGATGGGCCGGTGTTGTTACTGCAGGGTGGAGCCGGAGGAGCCCAGCCTGAAGGAGAAGCTGGTGATCTCGGAGGATTGCGAGCTGATCACGGTGGTGGCGGTGATCCCGGGCCGGCTCGAGGTCACCACCCAGCACATCTACTTCTACGATGGCAGCCCGGAGAAAGAAGAGACAGAGGAGGGTGAGCTTCACTCCAGTCCATCTGCCCGCTTTAAACATACACACAGCAGCGTAGACAATAGGTGCGGGAGGAGGCCAGTCGGCTCGAATGGCCTCCTCCCGCACCTATTGTCTATTGTCTATTGGCCCTTCGAGCCAGCACCGCCATTCACTGTGATCATGGCTGATCGTCCACAATCAGTACCCCGTTCCTGCCCTCTCCCCATACCCCTTGATTCCGCCAGCCCCTAGAGCTCTATCTAACTCTCTTTCAGAAGGCAGTGGAGGCCAAATCTCCGAATGCATTCAAGAGAGAGCTAGATAGAGCTCTCTTAAGGATAGCGGAGTCAGGGGGTATGGGGAGATGGTAGGAACGGGGTACTGATTGTGAATGATCAGCCATGATCACATTGAATGGCGGTGCTGGCTCGAAGGGCCGAATGGCCTAACCCTGCACCTATTGTCTATTGTCCATAAATTCACCCAGTGAATTGGCCTCCACTGCTTTCTGTGGCAGATAATTTTGCAGATTCACCACCTTCTGACTAAAGAAGCTACCTTCATGTTAACAAGCAACTAAAACTGCTGGTGTAGATGCGGGTATATCATTGGGGTTATGTAGTGGGCACCTCCCTTCACTGGCGTTTCATTGAGTTAGGCCCACGACACCTCGGGAAGGCTCAACAGTTGGTTCTGGCGTCTCAGAACAACCCTCCTCAATACCCGCTCTCACCACCTCTGCTACCAGCATGCACCACTAAGCAGCCAACTATGTAAACATCTACTCGCTGTCAGTCGGCACAGACTCAGTGTTTCCTTGCTGTGTCTCTTACAAAAAGAGATAAATTTCAGGTCATAAGGACATAAGGAATAGGAGTAGAATTAGGCCATTCGGCCCATCAAGTCCACTCTGCCATTCAATCATGGCTGATCTATCTCCCCCTGCTAACCCCATTCTCCTGCCTTCTCCCCATAACCTCTGACACCCGAACTAACCAAGAATCTATCTATCTCTGCCTTAAAAATATCCACTGACTTGTCCTCCACAGCCTCCTGTGGCAAAGAATCCCACAGATTCACCACCCTCTGGCTAAAGAAATTTCTCCTCATCTCCTTCCTAAAAGAACGTCCTTTAATTCTGAGGCTGTGCCCTCTGGTCCTCGAATCTCCCACTAGTGGAAACATCCTCTCCACATCCACTCTATCCAGGACTTTCACTATTCTGTACGTTTCAATGAGACCCCCCCCCCTCATTCTTCTAAACTCCAGCGAGTACAGGCCCAGTGCCGACAAACGCTCATCATATGTTAACCCACTCATTCAATAGACAATAGACAATAGGTGCAGGAGGAGGCCATTCAGCCCTTCGAGCCAGCACCGCCATTCAATGTGATCATGGCTGATCATTCTCAATCAGTACCCCGTTCCTGCCTTCTCCCCACACCCCCTGACTCCGCTATCCTTAAGAGCTCTATCTAGATTCCCGGGATCGTTCTCGTAAACCTCCTCTGGACCCTCTCCAGAGCCAGCACATCCCCCCTCAGATCAATCAATAGTCATTTATTTGTCACATACACGTAAATGTGCAGTGAAATGGTGCCCACAAATGCTCACAATATTCCAAATGTGGCCTGACCAGCGCCCTGTGGAGCCTCGGCATGACATCCCTGTTTTACCGTACACAAGCCCTCTGTAAATAAATGGCTGGCGTTGCGTTTGCTTGTGGTCCCGTTGCGTGCTGACTGGCGGTGTGGCTCCTCCAGGGATCGGATACGATTTCAAACGTCCACTCTGCCACCTCAGGGAGGTGCACCTCCGGCGGTACAACCTGCGGAGATCGGCGCTGGAGTTCTTCTTCATTGACCAGTCAAACTACTTCGTCAACTTCAAGAAGAAGGTACGGTGCTCCAAAGGGGCAAGAGCGTTTTACTGTCGCGCGTCCCAGGTACAACAACCACATTCTTACTTGCGGTAGCACAACAGAATACGGCAACATAGTGCACTGTAAACAACATAATAAAGGAGAAAAAGTTCAGGGTGTGTATGCATGTATATATGTATATATATGTCTCAATAGACAATAGACAATAGGTGCAGGAGGAGGCCATTCGGCCCTTCGAGCCAGCACCGCCATTCAATGTGATCATGGCTGATCATTCTCAATCAGTACCCCGTTCCTGCCTTCTCCCCATACCCCCTGACTCCGCTATCCTTAAGAGCTCTATCTAGCTCTCTCTTGAATGCATTCAGAGAATTGGCCTCCACTGCCTTCTGAGGCAGAGAATTCCACAGATTCACAACTCTCTGACTGAAAAAGTTTTTCCTCACCCCCGTTCTAAATGGCCTACCCCTTATTCTTAAACTGTGGCCCCTTGTTCTGGACTCCCCCAACATTGGGAAAACGTTTCCTGCCTCTAACGTGTTCAACCCCTTAACAATCTTATACGTTTCGATAAGATCTCCTCTCATCCTTCTAAATTCCAGTCTATACAAGCCTAGTCGCTCCAGTCTTTCAACATATGACAGTCCCGCCATTTCGGGAATTAACCTAGTAATCCTGAAGAAGGGTCTCGACCCGAAATGTTGCCCATTCCTTCTCTCCTGAGATGCTGCCTGACCTGCTGAGTTACTCCAGCATTTTGTGAATAAATACCTTCGATTTGCACCAGCATCTGCAGTTATTTTCTTACACTATATATGTGTGTGCATATATATGTATGTACGTGTGTGTGTATATGTGTATATATATGTGTGTGTGTATATGTATGTATGTACGTGTGTGTGTATATGTGTATATATATGTGTGTGTGTATATGTATGTATATATTTGTGTGTGTGTGTATATATATATGTGTGTAAATATGTGTATGTATGCATATATATTTATGTATATGTGTGTATGTATAAGAATAAGGTTTAAGAATAAGGGGTAGGCCATTTAGAACTGAGATGAGGAAAAACTTTTTCAGTCAGAGAGTTGTGAATCTGTGGAATTCTCTGCCTCAGAAGGCAGTGGAGGCCGATTTTCTGAATACATTAAAGAGAGAGCTAGATAGAGCTCTTAAGGATAGCGGAGTCAGGGGGTATGGGGAGAAGGCAGGAACGGGGTACTGATTGAGAATGATCAGCCATGATCACATTGAATGGTGGGACTCCCCCAACATTGGGAACATGTTTCCTGCATCTAGCGTGTCCAATCCCTTAATGATCTTATATGCTCCAATAAGATCCCCTCTGATCCTTCTAAATTCCAGTGTATACAAGCCCAGTCGCTCCAGTCTTTCAACATACGACAACAGATAGAGTCACTGCCTCACAGCGCCAGAGACCCGGGTTCGATCCCGACGACGGGTGCTGTCTGTACGGAGTTTGTACATTCTCCCCGTGACCTGCGTGGGTTTTCTCCGGGCGCTCCGGTTTCCTCCCACTTTCCAAAGAGGTTTGTGCGGGTTTGTAGGTTAATTGGCTTCTGTAAAATTGTAAATTGTCCCAAGTGAGTGTAGGTTGGGGATCGCTGGTCGGCGCGGACATGTTGGGCCGAAAGGCCTGTTTCCACACTGCATCTCTAAAGTCAAAAGCCTTAAGTCTCTCCTTCTATTTAATACCCTCTCATCCAGTAAAATAGACACAAAGTGCTGGTGCAATGCAGCGGGTCAGGCAGAATCTGTGGAGAACACGGATAGGTGACGTTTCAAGTCGGGGTCTGACAAAGGGTTCTGACACCCGAAACGTCTCTGATCCATGTTCTCCAGAGTTGCTGCCTGACCCGCTGATTTTCTCCCGGATTTAGAAACATAGAAAATAGGTGCAGGAAGAGGCCATTCGGCCCTTCAAGCCAGCACTGCCTGTTCAAGAACACAGGCTGCTAGTTACACTGAGGAGGGCATTGACATTGACAAGGCACTGAAATTGACACTGAAGAGGCATTGGAATTGACAAGGATTTGATATTGACGAGGTATTGAAATTGACAAGCAATTGATATTGATGAGGTATTGAAATTGACAGGCAATTGATATTGACGAGGTATTAAAATTGACAAGGATTGACAATGATAAGGTATTGCCATTGATGAGCAATCACTTGAATCGACACTTAACTTTATTAAACAATGCAACAAACAGCCTTTAGTATTCTTAGCTTGCAGTAACAAATATATATTTTAGCTGTTAAAGAGAACTTACTCAAGTGCTTGTGACTTTGCTAACTACAGATGCACTGTGCCTGTACTTGCTGGAGTTTAGATGAGAGGGGGGGACCTCATTGAAACCTCATTGATTCAAGAGGATGTTGCCAGGACAAGAGGGTCTGAGCTATAGGGAGAGGTTGAGCAGGGTGGGTCTCTTGCCCAGAGAAGGGGAATCGAGAACCAGAGGACATAGGTTCAAGGTGAGGGGGAAAGATTTGATAGGAACCTGAGGGGTAACCCTTTTGGGTGTATGGAACGAGCAAACGTCGGTTGTCATGCAAGAAACATATTCCTTGGAGCGCAGGAGGATGAGGCGTGATCTTAGAGAAACATAGAGAAACATAGAAAATAGGTGCAGGAGGAGGCCATTTGGCCATTCATTGTGATCATAGCTGATCATCCACAATCAGTAACCCATGCCTGCTTTCGCCCCATATCCCTTGATTCCACTAACCCCTAGAGCTCTATCTAACTCTCTTTTAAATTAATCCAGTGAATATAATAGAGGTGTTTAAAATCATGAATAAATCGGGTAGATGCACAGTGTTTCTGGCCCATTGCTGTGGACCAGGTGCAAGCAGGTGGGACAATAGACAATAGGTGCAGGAGGAGGCCATTCAGCCCTTCGAGCCAGCACCGCCATTCAATGTGATCATGGCTGATCATTCTCAATCAGTACCCCGTTCCTGCCTTCTCCCCATACCCCCTGACTCCACTATCCTTAAGAGCTCTATCTAGCTCTCTCTTGAATGCATTCAGAGAATTGGCCTCCACTGCCTTCTGAGGCAGAGAATTCCACAAATTTACAACTCTCTGCACTCTAATGCAGCTGGGGCATGTTGGCCGGTGTGGACAAGTTGGGGTGATGGGCCTGTTTCCACGCTGTGTCGCTCTATGATCCCTGTTTGATGTGGTTTCTCCTGTGTCTGGGATAATATAATATATTCCTTTATTCGTCCCACACCGGGGAACCTTACAGGTCCGCAACAAAGTGTACTCGCTAATCCTGGCCGCTCGTCCTCCCAACCTCTTCTACTTCGACAGCCGCTCACCTCAGGAACTGCTGAAAGCATCGGGATTAACTCAGGTAAGCTGCTGAGTGACGGGATGCCAGTGACAGGCACAGTTGGGTTCGTTATCGTCAAGTGTACTGAGGTACAGGGAGAAGCTTTGTTTTGCATGCTATCCGGACAAAGCAGATAGTACTGTACAGTAAACCCTCGTTACTACAGACCTCTTTGCAACGGACTTTGGTTATAGTCGACTATCTGTTCAAGAACGCAGGCTGCTAGTTACACTGAGGAGGCCATTGATATTGACAAGGCACTGAAATTGACATTGAAGAGGCATTGAAATTGACAAGGAATTGATATTGACAAGGTATTGAAATTGACAAACAATTGATATTGACAAGGTATTGAAATTGACAAACAATTGATATTGATGAGTTATTGAAATTGACAAGGAATTGATATTGACAAGGTATTGAAATTGACAAGGAATTGATATTGAAAAGGTATTGAAATTGACAAGAAATTGATATTGACGAGGTATTGAAATTGACAAGAAATTGACAATGATGAGGCATTGCCATTGACGAGCAATCACTTGAATCAACACTTAACTTTATTAAACAACTAGACAAAGTGGACCCGTAGGGCCCAAATCTCTCCTGCATTGGTGCAGCACCCTGTCCTCCCCCCCCCCCTCTCCTCAACCCCCCTCCCCACTCCCCCCTTCCCTCTTTCCCCTTCCCTCTTTCCCCCTTCCCTCTTTCCCCTTCCCTCTTTCCCCCTTCCCTCTTTCCCCCTTCCCTCTTTCCCCCCTCCCCTCTTTCCCCCCTCCCCTCTTTCCCCCTCCCCTCTTTCCCCCCCCCCTCTTTCCCCCCTCCCCTCTTTCCCCCCTCCCCTCTTTCCCCCCTTCCCTCTTTCCCCCTTCCCTCTTTCCCCCTCCCCTCTTTCCCCCTCCCCTCTTTCCCCCCTCCCCTCTTTCCCCCTCCCCTCTTTCCCCCCTCCCCTCTTTCCCCCTTCCCTCTTTCCCCCTTCCCTCTTTCCCCCTTCCCTCTTTCCCCCCTCCCCTCTTTCCCCCTCCCCTCTTTCCCCCCTCCCCTCTTTCCCCCCTCCCCTCTTTCCCCCTCCCCTCTTTTCCCCCTCCCCTCTTTCCCCCCTCCCCTCTTTCCCCCCTCCCCTCTTTCCACCCTCCCCTCTTTCCCCCTCCCCTCTTTCCCCCCTCCCCTCTTTCCCCCCTCCCCTCTTTCCCCCCTCCCCTCTTTCCCCCTCCTCTCTTTCCCCCCTCCCCTCTTTCCCCCCTCCCCTCTTTCCCCCTCCCCTCTTTCCCCCCTCCCCTCTTTCCCCCCTCCCCTCCTCCCTCCTCCCCTCCCCTCCTTTTAAACTTTAAAATGTGAATAACTTAAAAAATATAACACCGATTTCAATAAAACTACTTGCATTATCACTAAAGTGACAAT
The DNA here is from genome assembly GCF_053455715.1 of Rhinoraja longicauda. Classification (NCBI taxonomy): domain Eukaryota; kingdom Metazoa; phylum Chordata; class Chondrichthyes; order Rajiformes; family Arhynchobatidae; genus Rhinoraja; species Rhinoraja longicauda. Next base: position 89,494,323 of record NC_135956.1, read on the forward strand.
GGTGAGTGAGGTGGGCCGACAATTGTTATGCTATGGTGTACCGTTTTGGCTGAAGTTCAGTCACAAACAGGATAACAAACGAGAGTTTTAGTATATCGATGCAACAAACAGCCTTTAGTATCCTTAGCTTGCAGTAACAAAAATATATTTTAGAAACAGAGGAAATAGGTGCAGGAGGAGGCCATTTGGCCCTTCGAGCCAGCACCGCCATTCATTGTGATCACGGCTGATCATCCACAATCAGTAACCCGTGCCTGCCTTCTCCCCATATCCCTTGATCCCACTAGCCCCTAGAGCTCTATTTAACTCTCTTTTAAATTCATCCAGTGAATTGGCCTCCACTGCCCTCTGTGGCAGAGAATTCCACAAATTCACAACTCTCTGGGTGCAAAAGTTTCTTCTCACCTCAGTTTTAAATGGCATCCCCTTTATTCCTAGACTGTGTGGCCCCTGGTTCTGGACTCCCCCAACATTGGGAACATTGTTCCTGCATCTAGCTTGTCCAGTCCTTTTATAATTCTATACGTCTCTATAAGATCCCCTCTCATCCTTCTAAACTCGGATTAACCTTTTAGCTGTTAAGGAGAACTCACCACCAACTCAAGTGCTTGTGACTTTGCTAACTACAGAGGCACTGCGCCTGCACTCGCTGGAGTTTAGATGAGAGAGGGGGGACCTCATTGAAACGTATCGAATAGTGAAAGGCCTCGAGAGAGAGTGAATGTGGAGAGGATGTTTCCACTAGTGGGAGAGTCTAGGACTAGAGGGCACAGCCTCGGAATTAAAGGACATTCCTTTAGGAAGGAGTTGAGGAGGAATTTCTTTAATGAGAGGGTGGTGAATCTGTGGAAATCTGTGGAAATGCGGAGATTGACAGATTCTTGATTAGTGCAGATGTCGGGGGTTATGGGGAGAAGGCAGGAGAGTGGGGTGAGGAGAGAGAGATAGTTCAGCCATGATTGAAGGGCGGAGCGGACGTGACGGGCCGAATGGCCTAATTCTGCTCCTGTCACTGATGAACGTGCAATAAATGCCAGGTATTTATTCACAAAATGCTGGAGTAACTCAGCAGGTCAGGCAGCATCTCAGGAGAGAAGGAATGGGTGACGTTTCGGGTCGAGACCCTTCTTCAGACTGACGTCGGGGGGGCGGGACAAAGGTAGGATATAGGTGGAGACTGGAAGATAGAGGGAGATCTGGGAAGGAGGAGGGGAAGAGAGGGACAGAGGAACTATCTAAAGTTGGAGAAGTCAATGCTCATACCACTGGGCTGCAAGCTGCCCAAGCGAAATAGGAGGTGCTGTTCCTCCAATTTCCGGTGGGCCTCACTATGGCACTGGAGGAGGCCCATGACAGAAAGGTCAGACTTGGAGTGGGAGGGGGAGTTGAAGTGCTCAGCCACTGGGAGATCAGGTTGGTTAAGGCGGACTGAGCGACTGAGTGTAATAAATGCCGTTATTCTCTTTCAGAAATGGGTTCAGCGAAAGATCTCCAACTTTGAGTACTTGATGCAACTGAACACCATCGCAGGGAGGACATACAATGACCTGTCCCAGTACCCAGTGGTGAGTGTACTCCCGAGGGACGGTGAGGTTCAGTAACCCTTCCACTCTGGCCCCCCACTAGTCACCTCAGCGAGAGAGGGACCGTTTAATTGTCAGACAGACCGGCAATGGAACAACAAAACCAAGAGTGTGTTATTGTCACGTGTCCCAGGCGGAACAATGTCATTCTTACTTGCAGCAGCACAACAGGATATGTAAACATAGTATACACAGTAAACAATATAATAAACAAGAAACGAGAGAAAATAGTTCAATGTGTGTATATACACATCTGCGAGCACATATATAACAAAATAACTGCAGATGCTAGTACAAATCGAAGGTATTTATTCACAAAATGCTGGAGTAACTCAGCAGGTCAGGCAGCATCTCAGGAGAGAAGGAATGGGTGACGTTTCGGGTCGAGACCCTTCTTCTGAAGAAGCGTGTGTCTGTATTTAGGTATGTGTGTTCTCAATATTGGGGAAGTCCAGAACCAGGGGCCACAGTTTAAGAATAAGGGGTAGGCCATTTAGAACAGTTTTTCAGTCAGAGAGTTCCGGTAAATCTGTGGAATTCTCTGCTTCAGAAGGCAGTGGAGGTCAGTTCTCTGAATGCATTCAAGAGAGAACTAGATAGAGCACTTAAGGATAGCGGAGTCAGGGGGTGTGGGGAGAAGGCAGGAACGGGGTACTGATTGAGAATGATCAGCCATGATCACATTGAATGGCGGTGCTGGCTCAAAGGGCCGAATGGCCTCCTCCTGCACCTATTGTCTATTGTCTATATATAGATATATATATAATACACACACACAGACACACACACACACACACACACACACACACACACGCACACACACACACACACACACACACACACACACACGCGCACACACACACACACACACACACACACACACACACACACACACACACACATATATACATATATATGTATATATATATATATATGTATATACATATTAATATATAGACACTGGACATTTTCTTCTTGTTTATTATATTTACAGTGTACTATGTTTACATATCCTGTTGTGCTGCTGCAAGTAAGAATTTCATTGTTCTATCGAGGACACATGACAATAAAACACTCTTGGTTTTGTGTTTCCATTGCCGGTAAGTCCTACAATCAAACTCTCTCTTGCTGAGGTGACTTCTTCTGAAGAAGAAGGGTCTCGACCCGAAACGTCACCCATTCCTTCTCTCCAGAGATGCTGCCTGACCCGCTGAGTTTCTCCAGCATTTTGTGTCTATCTTCGTTGTAAACCTGCATCTGCAGTTGCATCCGACACAACCTACACACCTGCAGGCATATGGGGTGTGGGAGGAAACCGGAGCACCCAGAGAAAACCCACGTGGTCAGAAGGTCAGAAGGAATAGGAGTAGAGTTAGGCCATTCGGCCCATCAAGTCTACTCCACCATTCAATCATGGCTGGTCTATCTCTCCCTCCAAACCCCATTCTCCTGCCTTCTCCCCATGACCCCTGACACCCGCACTAATTACTGCCTCGATCTCTGCCTTAAAAAATATCCACTGACTTGGCCTCCACAGCCTTCTGTGGCAAAGAATTCCACAGATTCGCCACCCTCTGACTAAAGAAATGTTCTCCTCATCTCCTTCCTAAAAGAACGTACTTTAATTCTGAGGCTATGACCTCTAATCCTAGACTCTCCCACTAGTGGAAACATCCTCCCCACATACACTCAATCCAAGCCTTTCACTATTCGGTACGTTTCAATGAGGTCCCCCCTCGTCCTTCTAAACACCAGCGAGTACAGGCCCAGTGCCAACAAACGCTCATCGTATGTTAACCCACTCATTCCTGGGATCGTTCTTGTAAACCTCCTCTGGACTCTCTCCAGAGCCAGCACATCCTTCCTCAGATATGGGGCCCAATACCTGTGGTCACGGGGAGAACGTGCAAACTCCACACAACACCAAGGGTGGTCTCGGGCTCTGGCTCTGTGAGGCAGCGGTTCTACCCGCTGCGCCACTAGTGCCGCCCCTGTGAACTGTGGCGATATATATATATATATTTTTTTTTTGATGAGCTTCATTCTGTTTGACTCAGTTTCCATGGATCATCTGTGACTACACATCTGAGGAGTTAGACGTGAATAATCCAAGTGTTTTCCGAGATCTCTCTCGACCCATTGGCGTGGTGAACGACAAGCATGCGAAGGACGTGAAGGAGAAGTGAGGTCCCTTTCTTTATTTGCTTGGACAGCTATCATGGATAGGTGGAGGGGCAGGTAGCATAGAGGAAGCAGCAGGCTTGCCAACTTTCTCACTCCCAAATAAGGGACAAAAGGTGACGTCACCGCCCCGCGCCCCACGTGACCTCACCCAGCCAGCGGCCACGTGCTCCCGCTCCACCAATGGCGGCCGACCGGGCCGGGAGGTGGGGTTGCTACGCAACCTCCGTTAGGCAGTGCCCGGGCCTCCAGCGGCTCCGGGGCCTACAGTGTCCGGGCCTACAGTGTCCGGGCCTACAGTGTCCAGGCCTACAGTGTCCGGGCCTACAGCCCCCCCCGGGCCTAATACGGGACAAGTGCGGTCCCATACGGGACAAACCAATTTAGCCCAATATATGGGATATCCCGGCTAATACGGGACAGTTGGCAACCCTAGGAAGCAGGGACTCTGCAGAAGGACATGGACAGGTTGGGAAAGTGGGCAGAGACGTGGCAGATGGAATATAGCGTAGCAAAGTGTGGAGTCATGCATTTTGGTCGTAGGAATTAAGGCGTAGACTATTTTTGATCTGCGGAGAGGATTCATAAATTGGAGCTGCAAAGGGACTTGGGAGTGCAGGTTGCCAAAAGATTAATTTGCAAGTTAAATCGGTGGTAAGGCAGGCAGGCAGAGCAATGTTGACATTTGTGGCCTGTTTCCACACTGTGACCATGACTCATTAATTTTAGTTTTAGTTTAGATTATTGTCACGTGTACCGAGGTACAGTGAAAGCTTTCGTCGCGCGCTAACCAGCCAGCGGAAAGACAATACACGATTACAATCGAGCCATTCACAGTGGACAGATACGTGATAAGGGAATAACGTTTAGGGCAAGGTAAAGCCAACAAAGTCCCATCAAGTATAGTCCGAGGGTCTCCAATGAGGTAGATAGTAATTCAGCACTGCTCTCTGGTTGTGGTAGGATGGTTCAGTTGCCTGATAACCGCTGGGAAGAAACTGTCCCTGAACCTGGGAGGTGTGCGTTTTCACCACTTCTGTACCTTTTGCCTGATGAGGAGTCCTGGACTACTATCTACCTCTTTGGTGACCCTTAGACTAATCGGAACTTTACTGACTTTATCTTGCACTTATCTTTATTCCCTTCATCACGTATCTGCACGCTCGAATAACTCGATTGTAATCATGCGTTGTCTTTCCGCTGACTGGTTAGCACGCAACAAAAGCTTTTCACTGTACCTCGGTACACGTAACAATAAACTGAAGTGGAACTGATGGAGAGGGGAGAAGAGGGAGTGGCCGGGGGTGAGACTGGTCCTTGATGATGCTGCTGGCCTTGCCGAGGCAGCGCGAGGTGTAGATGGAGTCAATGGAAGGGAGGTTGGTTTGTGTGATGGTCTGGGTTGCGTCCACAATTCTCTGCAATGTCTTGCGGTCTTGGGTGGAGCCGTTCCAACTGCGCTGTGACGCTTCCCGATAGAATGCTTTCTATGGCGCATCAGTAGAAGTTGGTGAGAGTTGTTGGGGATGGCAGTGTGCTCAGTGGCTCGGGATCTGACTCGGGATTTCTCTCCCGCCCGCTCAGATTTGAAAGCTTTGAAGACCCAACGGGCAACATTGATAAGTTCCACTACGGCACGCATTATTCCAACGCTGCTGGCGTGATGCATTACATGATCCGCACTGAGCCGTTCACCACCTTACACATCCAGCTCCAGAGCGGCAGGTAAGCACACGACCAACTTCCTTTTAGTTTAGTTTAGTTTAGCGATACGGCACGGAAACAGGCCCTTCGGCCCACCGGGTCCGCGCCGACCAGCGATATAGACAATAGACAATAGGTGCAGGAGGAGGCCATTCGGCCCTTCGAGCCAGCACTGCCATTTAATGTGATCATGGCTGATCATTCTCAATCAGTACCCCGTTCCTGCCTTCTCCCCATACCCCCTGACTCCGCTATCCTTAAGAGCTCTATCTAGCTCTCTCTTGAATGCATTCAGAGAATTGGCCTCCACTGCCTTCTGAGGCAGAGAATTCCACAGATTCACAACTCTCTGACTGAAAAAGTTTTTCCTCGTCTCAGTTCTAAATGGCCTACCCCTTATTCTTAAACTGTGGCCCCTTGTTCTGGACTCCCCCAACATTGGGAACATGTTTCCTGCCTCTAACGTGTCCAACCCCTTAATAATCTTATATGTTTCGATAAGATCTGTTGAAAGACTGGAGCAGCTGGCTAAACTTGAATTTAGAAAGATGAGAGGGGATCTTATTGAAACATATAAGATTATTAAGGGGTTGGACACGTTAGAGGAAGGAAACATGTTCCCAATGTTGGGGGAGTCCAGAACCAGGAGCCACAGTTTAAGAATAAGGGGTAGGCCATTTAGAACTGAGATGAGGAAAGGGTTGGGGAGATACAGACAATGTATAATTGCCCCGTGGCAAGTGGGGCTGGTTTAGGAGGGGCATCTTGGGAGATGGGCTGGTTTCCGTGCTGTGTGACTCTGTCTTGTATCGTTCATCGTTGCGATCCACCCACGTGTAGTGACATTCTGCACCGCGGAACAGGGAGGTTAAACAGCTGGAGCAAGGCGGCCATCTTGTGTCTGTGACGATGGTCGTTTATGACTCTGTCCCTCCAATTAGCGCTTGGCCTAACTGTGTTACTGTTGGACGTTTGTGGTCTCCGCAGGTTTGACTGTGCCGACCGTCAGTTCCACTCCGTCCCCGCCGCCTGGCAGGTGCGGGTAGACAACCCCGTCGATGTGAAGGAGCTGACTCCAGAGTTCTTCTACTTCCCAGAGTTCCTGGAGAACCGTAACGGTAGGCAACGCGCCAGGCACACTATGGCAGTGACCAACAGTGCCGGCTCTTGCAGTGAGGATCAAACCCGGGCCTCTGGCGCTGTGAGGCTGCAACTCTATCGCTGTGCCACCGTGACGCCCCAGCACCTACCACCAACCTATCCCCTCTCCACCTCATCTCCATCTCCTCTCCAATCCTCTCCCCTCCCCTCTCCTCTCCTCTCCTCTCCTCTCCTCTCCTCTCCTCTCCTCTCCTCTCCTCTCCTCTCCTCTCCTCTCCTCTCCTCTCCTCTCCTCTCCTCTCCTCTCCTCTCCTCTCCTCTCCTCTCCCTCTCCTCTCCTCTCCTCTCCTCTCCTCTCCTCTCCTCCTCTCCTCTCCTCTCCTCTCCTCTCCTCTCCTCTCCTCTCCTCTCCTCTCTCCTCTCCCCTCCCCTCCCCTCCCCTCCCCTCCCCTCCCCTCCCCTCCCCTCCCCTCCCCTCCCCTCCCCTCCCCTCCCCTCCCCTCCCCTCCCCTCCCCTCCCCTCCCCTCCCCTCCCCTCCCCTCCCCTCCCCTCCCCTCCCCTCCCCTCCCCCCCCTCCCCTCCCCTCCCCTCCCCTCCCCTCCCCTCCCCTCCCCTCCCCTCCCCTCCTCTCCTCTCCTCTCCCCTCCTCCCAGAGGAGGTTAACAAGAATGATCCCAGGAACTAGTGGGTTAACATGTGATGTGCGTTTGACGGCACTGGGCCTGGGCCTGCACTCGCTGGAGTTTTGAAGGATGAGGGGGGTGGGGTGGGACCTCATTGAAACACACAGAATAATGAAAGGCCTGGATAGAGTGGATGTGGAGAGGATGTTTCCACTAGTGGGAGAGTCTAGGACCAGAGGCCACAGCCTCAGAATAAAAGGACATTCCTTTAGGAATTTCTTTAGTCAGAGGGTGGTGAATCTATGGAATTCTTTGCCACAGAAGGCTGTGGAGGCCAGTGGATATTTTTTAATGGCAGAGATAGATAGATTCTTGATTAGTACGGGTGTCAGAGGTCATGGGGAGAAGGCAGGAGAATGGGGTTGAGAGGGAGAGATAGATCAGCGATGATTGAATGGCGGAGTAGACTTGATGGCCGAATGGCCTAATTCTGACCCTATCACATGACAATATGACCTCTTCTCCCCCCCACGCCCGTGTGTGTCTCTGTTTCACTCTCTCAGTGCCTTTATCACCAACGCCTGTCCTCTGTGTCTCCCCCCCCCCCCCCCCCCCCTCCAGAGTTCGACCTCGGTTGCCTCCAGATGACCAACGAGAACGTGGCTGACGTTGTCCTTCCCAAGTGGGCAATGTCTCCGGAAGACTTTGTTTACAAGCACAGGAAAGCACTGGTAACTACAGCCGTGGGGTCACGCAGGCCGCTCGGCCCATCTCCTCCATGCCAGCCTCGTTTCTACAGCTGAATGGGCTATCTCGTTCTCTACGTGCAGGAAGGAACTGCAGATGCTGGTTTACATCGAAGATAGACACGCAATGCTGGAGTAACTCAGCGGGACAGGCAGCATCTCTGGAGAGAAGTCAAGTCAATTTATTTGTATAGCACATTTAAAAACAACCCACGTTGACCAAAGTGCTGCACATCTGACTAGGAAAAAAAATAAACATACAGTGGCAGGCAGCCAGACACAACGGCGCGGCCATCTTGAACAAAATGTTAATTCAATCACCCACAGTCCAACAACAAAAGCATTAATAAGCATCAAAATTACACCCCCAAATAACCCCCAAAAACACAGTCCAACAATAAAAGCGCTAAACAGGCATTCAAATTACCCAACCCCAAAAACCCCCAAGAACACAGTCCAACAATAAAAGCATTAAATAGGCATTCAAATCACACAACCCCAAAACCCCCAAGAACACAGTCCAACAATAAAAGCATTAAATAGGCATTCAAATCACACAACCCCAAAACCCCCAAAAACACAGTCCAACAATAAAAGCGCTAAACAGGCATTCAAATCACACAACCCCAAAAAACCCCCAAAAACACAGTCCAACAATAAAAGCATCAAACAGGCACTCAAACCACCCAACCCCAAAAACACACAAAAAAAGAAACATCCATCAAAGAAACATCCATCACAGTGAGTCTCCTCCAGTCCTCTCTCTCCTCACTGTGATGGAAGGCCACAATGTCTTTCCCTTCTCCCGCTGTGCCTCGCCCGCAGCCAGGTTGTTGTGGTTGCAGGCCGCACCGGACGGTCCACAGCGGGCCAAGCCCAAGGCGCGTCGCGTCGCAGCCGCTCCCGCAGCCTCCGAAGACGGCCGGCTCCGCCGATGATAAGTCCGATCCGGGGCGGGCGAACACGCTGCTGCTGCCGCTGTTGCTGCACGTCGGGGCGGTCGTGGCTCCCGACATTGAAGCCCCCGCCCAGCAGAGAAATATCCCGCGGCATATCTTAGGCCGCGCCGGACGGTGAAATGTCCGCGACCCAAGCCCCGCGATTCGGGGCGGGCGAACCCGCTGCCGCTGCCGGAGCTCCCGATGTCGGCATCCACGCGGCCCGAGCCTAAGGCGAGTCGCAGCCGCTCCCGCAGCCTCCGAAGACGGCCGGCTCCGGTGATGGTAAGTCCGATCCGCGGGCTCTGCGAACCAGAGCCCTGGAGGCCGCCAGCTCCAGGAGTTGGGCCGATGGTAGGCCGCAGCAGGAACGGAGACACCACCCAGAAAACAAAGGTCGGGTCTCCGTTCGGAAGGGACACCTATTTACAATGTTACAGTTCCCCCCCTCCCCCCCACATACACACATAGTACACAAACACAAAAACACCACATCACAACTACAATTAAGACCAAAAAAAACAACAAAAACACAAAGACAAATGGACCGCAGGTGAGCCGCAGCTGCTAGGGCAGCGCCGCCATTTTGTTAAAGACCTTAAGAAGGGTCCCGACCCAAAACATTACCTATTCCTTCTCCCCAGAGATGCTGCCTGTCCCGCTGAGTTACTCCAGCATTGTGTGAATATCTCCCATAATCTAGGGCCATTGATTAATTCCCAGCCTGTCATTTACTGAGGGATCATTCTACATTTAAAGCCCCTGGATCCTATTCTGAACCTGGTCCGCAGAGGGTTTCAGCTCAGTTTATTGTCCCGTGTACCGAGGTACAGTGAAAAGCTTTTGTTGCGTGCCAACCAGTCAGCAGAAAGACAATGCATGATTACAATCGAGCCATTTACAGTGAACAGATACGTGATAAGGGAATAACGTTTAGTGCAAGGTAAAGCCAGCAAGGTCCGATCAAGGATAGTCCGAGGGTATCTACCAATGAGGTAGATAGTAGTTCAGCACTACTCTCTGGTTGTGGTAGGATGGTTCAGTTGCCTGATAACAGCTGGGAAGAAACGGTCCCTGAATCTGGAGCTGTGCGTTTTCACACTTCTGTACCTCTTGCCTGATGGGAGAGGGGAGAAGAGGGAGTGGCCGGGGTAGACACAAGGAACTGCAGATGCTGGAATTTTGTGAAGAACACAAGTGCTGGAGTAACTCAGCGGGTCAGGCAGCATCTGTGGAGAGAATGGCAGACAACGTTTTGGGTCGGGACCTTCCTTCAGACTGGTTGCAGTGGGGAGGGTGGTCGAAAGCTGGAAAAGAGAGGTGGTGCAAAATCTGTCAGGGTGGCCCAGCGGTAGAGTTGCCGCCTCACAGCGCCGGAGACCTGGGTTCCATCCCAAACTACGGGCGCTGTCTGTGCGGAGTTTGTACGTTCTCCCCTTAATCAAGAATCTATCGATCTCTGCCTTAGAAATATCCACTGCCTTGGCCTCCACAGCCTTCTGTGGCAAAGAATTCCACAGATTCACCACCCTCTGACTAAAGAAATCCCTCCTCATCTCCTTCTTAAAAGAAGTTCCTTTCATTCCGAGGCTGTGACCTCTGGTCCTAGACTCTCCCACTAGTGGAAACATCCTCTCCACATCCACTCTATCCAGGCCGCTCACTATTCTGTACGTTTCAATGAGGTCTCCCCTCATCCTTCTAAACTCCAGTGAGTACAGGCCCAGTGCCAACAAACGCTCAACAAACAACTTTGTGTTGGTCCTCCCTTTTGTCTTGATGATGGAGCTTCCATCCCTAAGGAAGTGGTTGCAAACGTCAGGTATTCCCCTGGATTTGATCTGACAATTTTAGTTTAGTTTAGTTTAGAGATAGAGCGCGGAAACAGGCCCTTCGGCCCACTGCGTCCGCGCCGACCAGCGATCCCCGCACACCAACGCGATCCTACTTACACTCCGGACAATTTTACATTTGTACCAAGCCAATTAACCTACAAACCTGCACGTCTTTGGAGTGTGGGAGGAAACCGAAGATCTGGGAGAAAACCCACGCAGGTCACGGGGAGAACGTACAAACTCCGTACAGACAGCGCCCCTAGTCGGGATGGAACCCGGGTCTCCGGCGCTGTGAGGCAGCAGCTCTACCCGCTGCCCCACCGTGTAACCTAGACTATGATCTGTCTCTGTTTGACTTTGTACGCAGGAGTCTGAACACGTCTCTGCAAACCTCCATGATTGGATCGACCTGATCTTTGGCTACAAGCAGAGGGGACCTGCAGCCGTTGAAGCTCTGAACGTCTTTTATTACTGCACATATGAAGGTAGGGCAACAGCACCGGTCACATCTGTAGCATCTCCAGTAAGGGGTGATCAGGACCCATGGAGGCAACCGAGCAGCCAAAACATTATGACCACTGACAGGCGAAGTGAATAACGTTGATTATCTTGTTACAATGGCACCTGTCAAGGGGTGGGATATATTAGGCAGCAAGTGAACAGTCAGTTCTTGAAGTTCACGTGTTGGATGCAGGAGAAATGGGCAGGAGTAAAGACCTGAGCGACTTTGACAAGGGCCAAATTGTTATGGGCCAGACGACTGGGTCAGAGCATCTCTGAAACGGCAAGGCTTGTGGGGTGCTCCCGGCCAGCAGTGGTGAGTACCGACCGACAGTGGTCCGAGAAGGGACAAACCACAAACCGGCGACAGGCAGGGTGTTGGGCGCCCAAGGCTCATCGATGGGCGAGGGCAACAAAGGCTATCCCGTCTGGTCCGAACCCACAGAAGGTCGATTGTGGCACAAGTCACAGAAAATGTTAATGGTGGTCACGGGAGGAATGTGTCACAATACACAGTGCATCACACCCTGCTGTGTATGGGGCTGCACACGGAGGACCAACAGCATATTAGGCAGGTGGTCATAATGTTTTGGCTCGTCAGGTCACAATGTTTTGGCTGATCGGTGTACAATCATGTGGGGATGATAAATTATTATTATTATAAGAATTGGAACTGAATTGGTGCTTGTGGAGGCTTCATTCATCTATTTGCCGCCTTTCCCACTTGTCTTCCTGATCTGGCTCCCAGATTGTTGGAATGGTAGAGATACAGGCCCTTCGGCCCACCGAGTCCGCGACGACCAGCGATCCCCACACACTAGTTCTATCCGACACCCTGGGGACAATTTAGCTGTCTGTGCGTAGTTTGCACGTTCTTCCCTTGACCTGCGTGGGTTTCCTCCGGGTGCTCTGGACAATAGACAATAGACAATCGGTGCAGGAGGAGGCCATTCGGCCCTTCGAGCCAGCACCCCGTTCCTGCCTTCTCCCCATACCCCCTGACTCCGCTATCCTTAAGAGCTCTATCCAGCTCTCTCTTGAATGCATTCAGAGAATTGGCCTCCACTGCCTTCTGAGGCAGAGAATTCCACAAATTCACAACTCTCTGGGTGAAAACGTTTTTTCCCTCCTCAGTTTTAAATGGCCTCCCCTTTATTCTAAGACTGTGTGGCCCTGGTTCTGGACTCGCCCAACATTGGGAACATTTTTCCTGCATCTAGCTTGTCCAGTCCTTTTACAATTTTATATGTTTCTATAAGATCCCCTCTCATCCTTCTAAACTCCAGTGAATACAAGCCCAGCCTTTTCAATCTTTCCTCATATGACAGTCCCGCCATCCCAGGGATCAATCTCGTGAACCTATGCTGCACTGCCTCAATTACAAGGATGTCCTTCCTCAAATTAGGAGACCAAAACTGTACACAATACTCCAGATGTGGTCTTACCAGGGTCCTGTACAACTGCAGAACCTCTTTACTCCTATACTGAAATCCTCTCGTTATGAAGGAAAACATTCCATTAGCTTTCTTCACTGCCTGTTGTACCTGCACGCCAACTTTCAGTGACTGGCGTACAAGGACACCCAGGTCTCGCTGCACCTCCCCCTTGCCTGACCTAACTCCATTGAGATAATAATCTGCCTCCTTGTTTCTGCCGCCAAAGTGGATAACCTCACATTTATCTATAATATACTGCATCTGCCACGCATCTGCCCACTCTCTCAACCTGTCCAGGTCACCCTGCAGCCTCATAGCATCCTCCTCACAGTTCACACTGCCACCCAGCTTTGTGTCATCCGCAAACTTTCTGGTGTTGCTTCTAATTCCCTCTTCCAAATCATTAATATATATGGTGAACAGTTGCGGCCCCAACACCGAGCCTTGCGGCCCTCCACTCGCCACTGCCTGCCATTCTGAAAAGGACCCGTTTACTCCTACTCTTTGCATCCTGTCTGCCAACCAATTTTCTATCCATGTCAATACCCTACCCCCAATACCGTGCCCTAATTTTGCTCACCAATCTCCCGTATGGGATCTTATCAAAGGCTTTCTGAAAGTCTAGATACACTACATCCACTGGCTCCCCTTCATCCATTTTACTTGCCACATCCTCAAAAAATTCCAGAAGATTAGTCAAGCATGATTTCCCTTTCATAATCCATGCTGACTTGGACTTATCCTTTTACTGCTATCCAAATGCGCCGTTATTACCTCTTTAATAATTGACTCCAGCATCTTTCCCACCACCGATGTCAGGCTAACTGGTCTGTAATTCCCCTGTTTTCTCTCTCGCTCTTTCCTTGGAAAGTGGGATAACATTAGCTGTCCTCCAATCCACAGGAACTGATACTGAATCTATTGAACATTGGACATTCAGATAATAATCTGCCTTCCCGTTCTTGCCACCAAAGTGGATAACCTCACACTTATCCACATTAAACTGCATCTGCCATGCATCCGCCCACTCACACAACCTGTCCAAGTCACCCTGCAACCTCATAGCATCTTCCTCACAGTTCACACTGCCACCCAGCTTTGTATCATCTGCAAATTTGGAGATGTACATTTAATTCCCTCATCTAAATCGTTAATATGGATGATAATCTATACACTAAAACTCTCGTTTGTTTGTTTGTTTGTTTGTTCCTGAACTACAGCCAGAACGGTACACGATAGCGCGACCATTTTAGGCCCACCTTACTCACCGTCGTCCCTTTGGTGCTAATGGGAGAAGTTTCATTGAAATCAGTGTTATATTTTTAAAATTGTTCACATTTTAAAGTTTAAATCTATCTCCTAGGGAGGGAGGGGGGAGGGAGGCAGGATAAGGGGGTTGAGGGGGATGGAGTGGGGGGGAAGGGGGGAGGGAGGAAGGGGAGGGGGGGAGGATATGGGGGTTGAGGGGAGAGGGGGAGGGGAGGGTAGGGAGGGAGATTAAGGGGGGTGGAGTGGGGGGGAGGGGAGGGAGGATGGGGAGGGGTGGAGGATAAGGGGGGTGGAGGGGGGAGGAGAGGGTGCTGCACCAATGCAGGAGAGGTTTCGTCCACTTGGTCTAGTATAGATTAAATGCTTAGAGCAACCGGAGGATCTTGTGTGTGTGTGAGTGTTGTTTTTATAACGGGTAAGCGGCGTTGTCTCTGGCGTTAATGCGATCCTCGCTGCACAGGGGCCGTGGATCTGGACGCCATCGCTGATGAAACGGAGCGGAAGGCCTTGGAAGGAATCATCAGTAACTTCGGGCAAACCCCCTGCCAACTCCTGAAGGTAAACGCTAATCGTGCCGTTAACCTCGTCCCAACACAGGCAAGGGCGGCACGGTGGCGCAGCGGTAGACTCGCTGCCTCACAGCGCCAGAGACCCGGGTTCCATCCTGACCACGGGTGCCGCCTGTACGGAGTTTGTACGTTCTCCCGGTAAAGGAGGTCGTGACCATAATATGATGTTTCAATCTGCAATCCGAGAGGGAGAAGGTTAAATCGGAAGTGTCAGCGTTGCAGTTGAACAAAGAGGACTATGAAGGAAGGCATGAGAGAGGAGCTGGCCAAGGTCGACTGGAAAGGGATCCTAGCAGGAATGACGGTGGAACAGCAATGGCAGGAATTTCTGGGCATAATCCAGAAGACGCAGGGTCATTTCATTCCAAAGAGGAAGAAAGATTCTAATGGGAGTAGGAGGCAACTGTGGCTGACAAGGGAAGTTAGGGATGGAATAAAACGAAAAGAAAAGATGTATAACACAGCAAAGAGTAGCGGGAAGCCAGAGGATTGGGAAACTTTCATAGGACAACAGAAGGTAACAAAACGGGCTGAAAAGATGAAGTACGAGGGGAAGCTGGCCAAGAATATAAAGAAGGACAGTAAAAACTTCTTTAGATATGTTAAGAGAAAAAGAGTATCAAAGTCAAATGTGGGTTCCTTGAAGGCAGACACGGGTGGAATTATTATGGGTAACAAGGAAATGGCAGAAGAGTTGAACAGGTACTTCGGATCTGTCTTTATTAAGGAAGACACAAACAATCTCCCAGATGTACTGGAGGACAGAGGATCTAGGGGGGTAGAGGAACTGAAAGAAATTTGCATTAGGCGAGAAATAGTATTGGTAGACTGATGGGACTGAAGGATGATAAATCCCCTGGGCCTGATGGTCTGCATCCCAGGGTACTCAAGGAGGTGGCTCTAGAAATAGTGGATGCATTGGTGATCATTTTCCAATGTTCAATAGATTCAGGATCAGTTCCTGTGGATTGGAGGATAGCTAATGTTATCCCACTTTTCAAGAAAGGAGCGAGAGAGAAAACGGGGAATTACAGACCAGTTAGTCTGACATCGGTGGTGGGGAAGATGCTGGAGTCAATTATTAAAGAGGTAATAACGGCGCATTTGGATAGCAGTAAAAGGATAAGTCCAAGTCAGCATGGATTTAGGAAAGGGAAATCATGCTTGACTAATCTTCTGGAATTTTTTGAGGATGTAACAAATAAAATGAACAAGGGAGAGCCAGTGGACGTAGTGTATCTAGACTTTCAGAAAACCTTTGATAAGGTCCCACACAGGAGATTGGTGGGCAAAATTAGAGCACATGGTATTGGGGGTAAGGTATTGACATGGATAGAGAATTGGTTGGCAGACAGGAAGCAAAGAGTAGGAATAAACGTGTCCTTTTCAGAATGGCAGGCAGTGGCGAGTGGAGGGCCGCAAAGCTCGGTGTTGGGGCTGCAACTATTTACCATATATATTAATGATTTGGACGATGGAATTAGAAGTAACACTAGCAAGTTTGCAGATGACACAAAGCTGGGTGGTAGTGTGAACTGCGAAGAGGATGTTAGGAGATTGCAGGGTGACCTGGACAGGTTGAGTGAGTGGGCAGATGCGTGGCAGATGCAGTATAATATAGATAAATGTGAGGTTATCCACTTTGGCGGCAAAAACAAGGAGGCAGATTATTATCTCAATGGTGTCAGGTTTGGGAAAAGGGAGGTGCAACGAGATCTGGGTGTCCTTGTACACCAGTCACTGAAAGTAAATGTGCAGGTACAGCAGGCAGTGAAGAAAGCTAATGGCATATAAGAAAATAACTGCAGATGCTGGTACAAATCGATTTACACACAAAATGCTGGAGTAACTCAGCAGGTCAGGCAGCATCTCGGGAGAGAAGGAATGGGTGACGTTTCGGGTCGAGACCCTTCTCTGAAGAAGTCCTTCTCTCCCGAGATGCTGCCTGACCTGCTGAGTTACTCCAACATTTTGTGAATAAAAAGCTAATGTTGCCCTTCATAACAAGAGGATTTGAGTACAGGAGTAAAGAGGTCCTCCTGTAGTTGTCTAGGGCCCTAAGAAATATGGATTATGGAAGAATATGAAATATGGAAGAATTTATGGATAGGACAAGTTTGGAAGGACATGGACCAAGGTGGGACTAGTATAGCTGGGACATTGTTGGCCGGTGTGGGCAAGTTGGGCCGAAGGGCCTGTTTTGCACACTGTATCACTCTGTGACTCTAAAACATGTGACAATAAACAACCTAAACGTTCCCTAGCAGGAGCGGAGTTTAGTCAACGGAGGATGAAGTGAAACGAGGGCAGTCTACGTCTAACAACAGTGGACACGATCGCTCGCGTGATTATTAACCGTTCATCTTTCTTTCTGCAGGAGGCCCATCCACTGCGTCTTACCGCTGAGAATTCTGTCAGGAGGGCCGCCAAGTTCGACAGCTACACGGTCAACGTCTTTAGTCAGCTGGGCCAACTGAAGTCGTTCTTTGTTGAGGTAAATGGTTATCTATTGCCTGGGATTGCGTGTAATTCTGGGCGCCCCATTACCAGGAAGGATGGGGAGGATTTGGAGGTTGACCAGAACGATGCCAGTGTAGACGGGCTATTGCATGCTAGCCAATCGTAGTGCTTGTTAGTAGTAATCCCGCCTAGTACGTGCTGTATAATATTAAGAACTCGCCGACGTCAGGCAGTGGATGTAGCAGCTCGGAGCTGTAATGTATTGCAGGTCCAATGCTGTAAGTGCTTCAATAAAATGATGCGTTGTATCTTAGCGTGTACTTAAGTACTTTGTTACATGGTGTCATGGAAACATAGAAACATAGAAAATAGGTGCAGGAGTAGGCCATTCGGCCCTTCGAGCCTGCACCGCCATTCAATATGATCATGGCTGATCATCCAACTCAGTATCCCGTACCTGCCTTCTCTCCATACCCCCTGATCCCTTTAGCCACAAGGGCCACATCTAACTCCCTCTTAAATATAGCTTATGAACTGGCCCCAACTACCTTCTGTAGCAGAGAATTCCACAGATTCACCACTCTCTGTGTGAAAAGAAACTTTCTCATCTCGGTCCTAAAAGACTTCCCCCTTATCCTTAAACTGTGACCCCTTGTTCTGGACTTCCCCAACATCGGGAACAATCTTTCTGCATCTAGCCTGTCCAACCCCTTAAGAATTTTGTAAGTTTCTATAAGATCCCCCCTCAATCTTCTAAATTCCAGCGAGTACAAGCCGAGTCTATCCAGTCTTTCTTCATATGAAAGTCCTGCCATCCCAGGAATCAATCTGGTGAACCTTCTCTGTACTCCCTCCATGGCAAGAATGTCTTTCCTCAGATTAGGAGACCAAAACTGTGCGCAATACTCCAGGTGTGGTCTCACCAATGCCCTGTACAACTGCAGCAGAACCTCCCTGCTCCTATAGGGAGGTTCTAATAGGGAGGTGTCAGAAGTAGGATACGAGGCGGGCTTGAAGCCGCCATCAGTCCTGCCAGTCCTACAGCCAGGATTCGAGGGTTTCAGCTACAAGGTTGAGGTTGGACAAACTAATCTGTGGAACTCATCGCCACAGAGGGCTGTGGGGGCCAAGTCAGTGGACATTTTTAAGGCAGAGATAGACAAGTTCTTGATTAGAACGGGTGTCAAGGGTTACGGGGAGAAGGCAGGAGAACGGGATTAGGAGGCAGAGATCAGTCCTGACTGAATGGCGGAGTGGACTCGATGGGCCGAATGGCCTAATTCTACCCCCATAGCTTGTGAACTTGTGAACTTGGTTTGGGAGGGAAAGATCGATCAGGCATGATTGAATGACAGGGGAGAGTTAATGGGCCGAATGACCTAATTCTGCTCCTATCACATGAACATGATTGATTTCACTGGAATGTTGGGGGTTGAGGAGAAACCTGATAGAAGTGGTGAAGATATGAGTGACACAGAGAGGGTAGATAGCCAGAACCTGTTCCTCACGATGGGCAGAGCTTTACCGAGACGAGGAAAAACCTTTTTCACCCAGAGAGTTGTGAATCTGTGGAAGTCTCTGCCACATAAGGTAGTGGAGGCCAATTCTCTGGAAGCTTTCAAGAGAGAGTTAGATTTAGCTGTTAGGGCTAATGGAATCAAGGAATGTGGGGAGAAAGCAGGAATGGGGTACTGATTGTGGATGTTTGGCCATGATCATATTGAAACGTATAAGATTATTAAAAGGGGTTGGAAACATGTTCCCAATGTTGGGGGAGTCCAGAACCAGGGGCCACAGTTTAAGAATAAGGGGTAGGCCATTTAGAACGGGGATGAGGAAAAACCTTTTTCAGTCAGAGAGTTGTGACTCTGTGGAATTCTCTGCCTCAGAAGGCAGTGGAGGCCAATTCTCTGAATGCATTCAAGAGAGAACTAGATAGAGCTCTTAAGGATAGCGGAGTCAGGGGGTATGGGGAGAAGGCAGGAACGGGGTACTGATTGAGAATGATCAGCCATGATCACATTGAATGGCGGTGCTGGCTTGAAGGGCCGAATGGCCTACTCCTGCACCTATTGTCTATTGTCTATTGTCTATTGAATGGCGGTGCTGGATCGAAGGGCCGAATGGCCTACTCCTGCGCCTATTTTCTATGTTTCTATGTTCAGGATTAGAGGGACAAAGTCTCAAGGAGACGTGTGGAGCACATTTTTTCTTTCCACAGAGGGTGGTGGGTGCCTGGAACACACTGCCAGCAGTGGTAGTGGAGGCAGGTGTGTTGGAGGCATTCAAGAGGCTTCTAGACAGGTTCATGGATATGCAGGGAATGGTGGGATATGGGTTATGTGCAGGCACAGCAGATTAACTTGGCATCATGTTGAACATGGACTTGGTGGGCTAAAGGGCCTGTTAGAGTCAGAGTCATAGTGTGATACAGTATGGAAACAGGCCCTTCAGCCCTACTTTCCCACACCGGCCAACAATGTCCCAGCTACACTAGTCCCACCTGCCCGCGTTTGGTCCATGTCCCTCCAAATCTGTCCTGTCCATGTACCTGTCCAATTGTTTCTTAAACATTGGGACAGTCCCTGCCTCAACTACCTCCTCTGGCACCTCGTTCCGTACAACCACCACCCTCTGTGTGCAAAGGTTACCCCTCAGATGCCTATTAAATCATTTCCCCTTGAACTAGGGTTGCCAACTATCTCATTCACAAATACGGGACAAGGTGACGTCACTGCCCCGCGCCCCACGTGACCACACCCAGCCAGCGGCCACGTGCTCCCGCTCCACCAATGGCAGTCGGGAGGCGGGTTGCTAGGTAACCTCTGTTAGGCAGCGCCCGGGACTCCGCACCTACACTGTCTGGACCTACACTGTTCGGGCCTACAGCGTCCAGGCCTACAGCGTCCGGGCCTACAGCGTCCGGTGCCTACAGCGTCCGGGCCTACAGTGTCCGGGCCTACAGAATCCGGGCCTACAGTGACCAGGCCTACAGCGTCCGGGCCTACAGTGTCCGGTGCCTACAGCGTCCGGGCCTACAGCGTCCGGGCCTACAGTGTCCGGTGCCTACAGTGTCCAGGCCTACAGCGTCCGGGCCTACAGCGTCCGGTGCCTACAGTGTCCAGGCCTACAGCGTCCGGGCCTACAGCGCCCCTGGGCCTACAGCGCCCCTGGGCCTAATACGGGACAAGGGCGGTCCCATACAGGACTAGCCAATTTAGCCCAAAATTCGGGATGTCCCGTCTAATCTCTGTAAAGCGTCTTTGAGTATATGAAAAGCGCTATATAAATAAAATGTATTATTATTATTATTATTATTAATACGGGACAGTTGGCGACCCTACCTTGAACCAATGTCCTCTGGCCTACTCCTGTGCTGTACGGGCCTATGTAATAGTGGAATGTGCACGTGTCTAAACAACACGATGTGTTTTCTTGCAGGGTATCAGTGATGCTATTCCACTGGTACAGGCTGTGGTGCCGAAAAATCAAGCCCACACTTTCATCACGCAGGGATCTCCAGATGTCCTGGTGAGTAAATAGTGTTCATAGAAACATAGAAACATAGACAATAGGTGCCGGAGGAGACCATTTGTCCCTTCGAGCCTGCACCGCCATTCAATATGATCATGGCTGATCATCCATAGAAACATAGAAAATAGGTGCAGGAGTAGGCCATTCGGCCCTTCGAGCCTGCACCGCCATTCAATATGATCATGGCTGATCATCCAGCTCAGTAACCTGTACCTGCCTTCTCTCCATACCCCCTGATCCCTTTAGCCACAAGGGCCACATCTAACTCCCTCTTAAATATAGCCAATGAACTGGCCTCAACTACCTTCTGTGGCAGAGAATTCCACAGACTCGCCACTCTCTGGGTGAAAACGTTTTTTCTCGCCTCAGTTTTAAATGGCCTCCCTTTTATTCTTAGACTGTGTGGCCACAGGTTCTGGACTCCCCCAACATTGGGAACATTTTTCCTGCATCTAGTTTGTCCAGTACTTTTATAATTTTATACGTTTCCATAAGATCCCCTCTCATCCTTCGAAATTCCAGTGAATACAAGCCCAGTCTTTCCAATCTTTCCTCATATGACAGTCCCGCCATCCCGGGGATTAACCTGGTGAACCTACGCTGCGCTGCCTCAATAGCAAGGATGTTCTTCCTAAAATTAGGAGACCAAAACAGCACACAATACTCCAGGTGTGGTCTCACCAGGGCCCGATACAACTGTTCATAAGCCATAGGAGCAGAATTGGGCCATTCGGCCCATCAAGTCTACTCTGGCATTCAATCATGGCTGATCTATCAAAGATGGACACAAAATGCTGGGGTAACTCAGCGGGTCAGGCAGGATTTCTGCAGAGACAACGGATTATGTAGGTATGTAGGTTAATTGGCTGGGCAAATGTAAAAATTGTCCCTAGTGTGTGTAGGATAGTGTTAATGTGCGGGGATCGCTGGGCGGCGCGGACCCGGTGGGCCGAAGGGCCTGTTTCCGCACTGTATCTCTAAATCTAAAAAAAATCTAAATCTAAACCCACTCATTGCTGGGATCATTCTTGTCAAACTCACCTGGACTCTCTCCAGAGCCAACACATCCTTCCTCAGATATGGGGCCCAAAACTGATCACAATAGTATCGGGAAAGATCAACATCTCCAAATAAACACAATGCGCTGGAGTAACTCAGCGGGTCAGGCAGCATCCCTGGAGGAAAAGGATGGGTGCCAATCCCTCTTCAGATTTAAGAAGGGTCCCGACCCGAAACGTCACCCATCCCTTTGCTCCAGAGACGCTGCCAGGCCCGCTGCGTTACTCCAGCACATTGTGCCCATCTTCGGTATAAACCAGCAGTTGGTTCTGCAGTTCCTTCCCACCCCAAATATCATCAGGTACCCTCTGCCGAAACAAAAATCAGAAATAAATGCCCGTTAAAACATTTTCAGCATTTAAGAGATACTTGGACAGGAAAGCTCGTGAGAGACGTGGGCCAAACGTGGGTAAAAGGGATTAGCTTGGGGCGGTCACGGTGGCGCAGCGGTAGAGTTGCTGCCTTACAGCGAATGCAGCGCTGGAGACCCGGTTCCATCCCGACTACGGGCGCCGTCTGTACGGAGTTTGTACGTTCTCCCCGTGACCTGCGTGGGTTTTCTCCGAGATCTTCGGTTTACTCCCACACTCCAAAGACGTGCAGGTTCGTAGGTTAATCGGTTTGGTGAATGTAAAATTGTCCCTAGTGTGTGTAGGATAGTGTTAATGTGCGGGGATCGCTGGTCGGCGCGAACCCGGTGGGCCAAAAGGGCCTGTTTCCGCGCTGTATCTCTAAACTAAACTGAACTAATCAGGTTCCCTCTTCCTAAACAAAAATCAGAAATAAATGCCCGTTAAAACATTTTTGGCATTTCAGAGACACTTGGACAGGTAGTATAAGAAAATAACTGCAGATGCTGGCACAAATCGAAGGTATTTATTCACAAAATGCTGGAGTAACTCAGCGGGTCAGGCAGCATCTCGGGAGAGAAGGAATGGGTGACGTTTCGGGTCGAGACTGGAAAGGTCACCCATTCCTTCTCTCCTGAGATGCTGCCTGACCTGCTGAGTTACTCCAGCATTTTGTGAATAAATACACTTGGACAGGTACATGGACTGGAAAGCTCGTGGGAGACGTGGGCCAAACGTGGGCAAAAGGGATTGGCATTTTGGTCAGATTGGGCTGAAGGGCCTGGTTCTGTGATGGTCATCTCTGTGGCTCATTTTGTTTTCATTTCTCTCAGGTAACAGTGAGCATGAATGGTCTGATAGGAATTCATGGTTGGCTACCTTACGACAAAAACATTTCAAATTACTTCACCTTTACCAAGGACCCCGTCATCTCCAATGTAAAGTAAGTCAACTTCTCGTCTTCGGCTTGCACAACTCCATCTTTCAGCGAACCCATCCACCCAACATCGAGAGAGCAGCATGATCAAGGACCAGTCACTCGCACCCCGGCCACTCCCTCCTCTCCCCTCTCCCATCAGGCAAGAGGTACAGAAGTGTGAAAACGCACACCTCCAGATTCAGGGACAGTTTCTTCCCGGCTGTTATCAGGCAACTGAACCATCCTACCACAACCAGAGAGCGGACAGAAAGCAAAGAGTGGGGATAAATGGGTCCCTTTCAGAATGGCAGGCAGTAACTAGTGGGGTACCGCAAGGTTCGGTGCTGGGACCGCAGCTATTTACAATATACATTAATGACTTGGATGAAGGGATTAAAAGTACCATTAGCAAATTTGCAGATGATACAAAGCTGGGTGGTAGTGTGAACTGTGAGGAAGATGCTATGAGGTTGCAGGGTGACTTGGACAGGTTGTGTGAGTGGGCGGATGCATGGCAGATGCAGTTTAATGTGGATAAGTGTGAGGTTATCCACTTTGGTGGTAAGAATAGGAAGGCAGAGTATTATCTGAATGGTGTCAAGTTAGGAAAAGGGAACGTACAACCAGATCTGGGTGTCCTAGTGCATCAGTCACTGAAAGGAAGCATGCAGGTACAGCAGGCAGTGAAGAAAGCCAATGGAATGTTGGCCTTCATAACAAGAGGAATTGAGTATAGGAGCAAAGAGGTCCTTCTGCAGTTGTACAGGGCCCTAGTGAGACCGCACCTGGAGTACTGTGTGCAGTTTTGGTCTCCAAATTTGAGGAAGGATATTCTTGCTATTGAGGGTGTGCAGCGTAGGTTTACTAGGTTAATTCCCGGAATGGCGGGACTATCATGTTGAAAAACTGGAGCGACTAGGCTTGCATACACTAGAATTTAGAAGGATGAAAGGAGATTATTAATTGGACACGTTAGAGGCAGGAAACATGTTCCCAATGTTGGGGGAGTCCAGAACAAGGGGCCACAGTTTAAGAATAAGGGGTAGGCCATTTAGAACTGAGATGAGGAAAAACCTTTTCAGTCAGAGAGTTGTGAATCTGTGGAATTCTCTGCCTCAGAAGGCAGTGGAGGCCAATTCGCTGAATGCATTCAAGAGAGAGCTAGATAGAGCTCTTAAGGATAGCGGAGTCAGGGGGTATGGGGAGAAGGCAGGAACGGGGTACTGATTGAGAATGATCAGCCATGATCAAATTGAATGGCGGTGCTTGCTTGAAGGGCCGAATGGCCTCCTCCTGCACCTATTGTCTATTGTCTATTGTCTATAACAGGCCTGAACTACTATCTACCTCATTGGTGACCCTCGGACTATCCTTGATCGGACTTTGCTGGCTTTACCTTGCACTAAACATTATTCCCTTATCTTGTATCTATCTATACACTGTAAATGGCTCGACTGTAATCATGCATTGTCTTTCTGCTGACTGCATAGCGCGCAACAAAAGCTTTTCACTGTACCTCGGTACACGTGACAATAAACTGAACTAAACTAAACTAAGCTATTGTCAGGCAACTGAACCATTCTATCACCAATGAGAGAGTTGTCCTGAACTACTGTTGGACTATCTTTGATCGGACTTTACTGGTTTTACCTTGCACTAAATGTTATTCCATTATCATGTATCTGTCTGTACACTGTAGACGGCTCGATTGTGATCATGTATTGTCTTTCCGCTGACTGGTTAGCACGCAACAAAAGCTTTTCACTGTACCTCGGTACACGTGACAATAAACTAAACTACACAGTCTTGAGCTACCAACTACCTCATTGGAGACCCTCGGACTATCTTTAATCGGACTTTACTGGACATTATCTTGTATTTAACGATATTCCAGGATCCCAGGCATGAGTGGGTTCGCCTATGATGAGCGTTTGTTGGCACTGGGCCTGTACTCGCTGGAGTTTAGAAGAATGAGGGGGGACCTCATTGAAACCTACCGAATAGTGGAAGGCCTGGATAGCGTGGATGTGGAGAGGATGTTACCACTAGTGGGAGAGTCTAGGACTAGAGGTCACAGCCTCAGAATTAAAGGACGTTCTTTTAGGAAAAAGATGAGGAGAAATTACTTTAGTCAGAGGGTGCTGAATCTGTGGAATTCTTTGCCACAGAAGGCTGTGGAGGCCAAGTCAGTGGATATTTTTAAGGCAGAGATAGATAGATTCTTGATTGGTACGGGTGTCAGGGGTTATGGGGAGAAGGCAGGAGAATGGGGTTAGGAGGGAAAGATAGATCAGCCATGATTGAATGGCGGAGTAGACTTGATGGGCCGAATGGCCTGAAATGTTGGCCTTTGTAACAAGAGGAGTTGAGTATAGGAGCAAAGAGGTCCTTCTACAGTTGTACCGGGCCCTGGTGAGACCGCACCTGGAGTACTGTGTGCAGTTTTGGTCTCCAAATTTGAGGAAGGATATTCTTGCTATGGAGGGCGTGCAGCGTAGGTTCACCAGGTTAATTCCCGGAATGGCGGGACTGTCGTATGTTGAAAGGCTGGAGCGATTGGGCTTGTATACACTAGAATTTAGAAGGATGAGGGGGGATCTTATTGAAACATATAAGATAATTAGGGGATTGGACACATTAGAGGCAGGAAACATGTTCCCAATGTTGGGGGAGTCCAGAACAAGGGGCCACAGTTTAAGAATAAGGGGTAGGCCATTTAGAACGGAGATGAGGAAGAACTTTTTCAGTCAGAGAGTGGTGAAGGTGTGGAATTCTCTGCCTCAGAAGGCAGTGGAGGCCAGTTCGTTGGATGCTTTCAAGAGAGAGCTAGATAGAGCTCTTAAGGATAGCGGAGTGAGGGGGTATGGGGAGAAGGCAGGAACGGGGTACTGATTGAGAGTGATCAGCCATGATCGCATTGAATGGCGGTGCTGGCTCGAAGGGCTGAATGGCCTACTCCTGCACCTATTGTCTATTGTCTATTGTCTATTCTGCTCCTATCCCTTACGACCTTGTGACCTATGATTCACATTGTTGCTTTTATCATGTATCTGTACATTGTGATAGTGATTGTGATCACGTGCTGTCTTTCCGCTGACTGGTCAGCACGTAACAAAAGCTTTTCACTGTACCTCGGTACGGGTGGCAATCGACTAACCCTGGACGTTGGCTTTCTGTTGTCGCAGGACTCAGCGTTTCCTGTCGGGCCCGCTCGCTCCTGGTATCGATTTGTCGCCAAAGATCCTGGTGGTCTCCCACGATGGGAAGCTGCTGTTCAGCGGGGGGCACTGGGACAACAGTCTCCGCGTAACGTCCCTGAGCAAAGGCAAAGTGACCGGACACGTCACCAGGCACATCGGTTAGTAATGGCCAAACGCCGTGGCTCAATGCACCGTGGCGGCACGGTGGCGCAGCGGTAGAGTCGCCGCCTTACAGCGAATGCAGCGCCGGAGACCCGGGTTCCATCCCGACTACGGGCGCCGTCTGTACGGAGTTTGTACGTTCTCCCCGTGACCTGCGTGGGTTTTCTCCGAGATCTTCGGTTTCCTCCCACACTCCAAAGACGTGCAGGTTTGTAGGTTAATTGGCTTGGCAAATGTAAAAATTGTCCCTAATGGGTGTAGGATAGTGTTAATGTGCGGGGATCGCTGGTCGGCGCGGACCCGGTGGGCCGAAAGGGCTTGTTTCCGCGCTGTATCTCTAAATCTAAATTAAACTCTATGCCGCCCCACTCACTCTATGTCAAACACATCCCTTAAACGGCTTTGTATGCATTTGACTGAATCACGTTTTTTCTCCCTACAGACATAGTGACCTGTCTAGCACTGGACCTCTGTGGCATTTACCTGATCTCTGGATCAAGAGACACCACCTGCATGGTGTGGCAGGTCATACAACAGGTAAAATGCTTCCCGTTTATGCATCAGGGTGAGAAATAGGGACTTTTTAGGCTTGGCCCATCAAGTCTACTCTGACATTCAATCATGGCTGCTGTATCTCTACCTCCTAACCCCATATGCATCAGGACGAGAAATAAAGACATTTTAGGGTTGGATTTAAGTTTATTCATGTTCATAAGTGATAGGAGCAGAATTAGGTTATTCGGCCCATCAAGTCTACTCCGCCATTCAATCATGGCTGAACTATCTCCCCCTCTCAACCCCATTCTCCTGCCTTCTCCCCATAAACCCTGACACCCACACTAATCAAGAATCTATCTATCTCTGCCTTAAAATATCCATTGACTTGGCCTCCACAGCCTTCTGCGGCAACGAATTCCACAGATTCACCACCCTCTGACTAAAGAAATTCCTCCTCATCTCCTTCCTAAAGGAACATCCTTTCATTCCGAGGCTGTGACCTCTCAGTCCTCGACTCTCCCAGTAGTGGAAACATCCTCTCCACATCCACTGGTCTATAATTTCCCGTTTTCTCTCTCCCTCCTTTCTTAAAAAGTGGGACAACATTAGCTACCCTCCAATCCACAGGAACTGATCCTGAATCTATAGAACATTGGAAAATGATCACCAATGCGTCCACGATTTCTAGCGCCACCTCCTAAAGTACTCTGGGAAGCAGACCATCAGGCCCTGGGGATTTATCAGCCTTCAGTCCCATCAGTCTACCCAACACCATTTCCTGCCTAATGTGAATTTCCTTCAGTTCCTCCGTCACCCTAGGATCTCTGGCCACTAGAACATCTGGGAGATTGCTTGAGAAGGCAGGAGATAGGGGTTGAGAGAGGGTAAGATTATTGAATGGGGACTAGACTTGACGGGCTGAATGGCCTAATTCTGCTCCGATGATTTATGAACATAAAGTGATCTTATTTAATAAAAGTATTTAAAGAATCTTATTTAACAATAAACAAAACCAAAGACCTGAAATACTCAGCAGATCAGGAAGCATTTGTGGAGAATGGACCAGAGTTAACGTTTCATGTCAATGACTCTCTGGAGGATTCAGATTGCAGGGGAATGGGGTTGAGAGGTAGATCGGCCCTCAGTGAATGGCGGAGTGGACTTGATGGGTTGAATGGCCTAATTCAGCTCCATGGCTGATGAAGAGTCCCTTGCATAGAACCAGTTTAACGGACTGCACCTTGATAATGCTGGGCTCGGTGCCAGGGAGGTGACAGTTTTGCCAGGCTGCCAGGCAGTTTTGGTCTCCAAATTTGAGGAAGGATATTCTTGCTATTGAGGGCGTGCAGCGTAGATTTACTAGGTTAATTCCCGGAATGGCGGGACTGTCATATGTTGAAAGACTGGAGCGACTGGGCTTGTATACACTGGAATTTAGAAGGATGAGAGGGGATCTTATCGAAACGTATAAGATTATTAAGGGGTTGGACACGTTAGAGGCAGGAAACATGTTCCCAATGTTGGGGGAGTCCAGAACCAGAGGCCACAGTTTAAGAATAAGGGGTAGGCCATTTAGAACGGAGATGAGGAAAAACTTTTTCAGTCAGAGTTGTGAATCTGTGGAATTCTCTGCCTCAGAAGGCAGTGGAGGCCAATTCTCTGGATACTTTCAAGAGAGAGTTAGATAGAGCTCTTAAAGATAGCGGAGTCAGGGGGTATGGGGAGAAGGCAGGAAAGGGGTACTGATTATGGATGATCAGCCGTGATCACAGTGAATGGTGGTGCTGGCTCGAATGGCCGAATGGCCAACTCCTGCACCTATTGTCTTTTGTAAGTTTGCCCTTTATGTGGTGGCTATTTGCATACCTCAGCACGGGTCTGCAGGCAAACAGTTTCACTCTGACTTGTCACGTGTGACGATAGAATATTCAATTCGATTTGATTGAATAATCCGTGCCCATTGATCGTGTCTGCGTGTGTTGTCAGGGTGGATTTGCGAGCGGCCTGGCCCAGAAGCCGGTGCAAGTGCTGTACGGACACGATGACGCGGTGACCTGCGTGGCCATTAGCACTGAGCTGGACATGGCAGTGTCAGGCTCCAAGGTAAGGTGCCCTCAGCCTCAACACTTGCGTCACTCGGCTACGCCATTCATGAAACCACTTCCATTCACTGCCTCGAAGATCGGCCTGGTTTAGTTTAGTTTAGAGATACAGCGCGGAAGCAGGCCTTTCGGCCTACTGGGTGTTTCCGCGCCCTATCTCTAAACTAAGCTGCTCGTGGACCCCCGATCCCCACACACTAACACTACCCTACACCCACTGGGGGCAATTTTTACATTTATACCAAGCCAATTAGAAACATTGAAACATAGAAAATAGGTGCAGGAGTAGGCCATTCGGCCCTTCGAGCCTGCACCGCCATTCAATGTGATCATGGCTGATCATCCAACTCAGTATCCTGTACCTGCCTTCTCTCCATACCCCCTGATCCCTTTAGCCACAAGGGCCACATCTAACTCCCTCTTAAATATAGCCAATGAACTGGCCTCAACTACCTTCTGTGGCAGAGAATTCCACAGATTCACCACTCTGTGTGAAAAAAAACTTTCTCATCTCGGTCCTAAAAGACTTCCCCCTCATCCTTAAACTGTGGCTCCTTGTTCTGGACTTCCCCAATAACGGGAACAATAATAAGATTAACCAACAAACCTGCACGTCTTTGGAGTGTGGGAGGAAACCGAAGATTTCGGAGAAATCCCACGCAGGTCACGGGGAGAACGTACAAACTCCGTACAGACGGCGCACGTAGTCGGGATGGAACCCGGGTCTCCGGCGCTGCATTCGCTGTAAGGCAGCAACTCTACCGCTGCGCCACCGTGACCGCCCGAATGTCACATATGCACCCAGTCTCCATCCATCCCCCAACCCTGAGAAAGGTTGTTTATCCTCCATCTCTGATCTCACGCCAATGTTCCACTCAATTTAGTTTGGTTTATAAGTTCATAAGGTACAGGTAAAATGTCTCCCGTTTATCATAAGGCCATAAGTGATAGGAGCAGTATCTGACCATTCGGCCCATCGAGTCTACTCTGCCAGTCAATCATGGCTGTTCTATATCGGCGAAACCAAGCGCAGGCTCGGCGATCGCTTCGCTGAACACCTGCGCTCGGTCCGCATTAACGCAACTGATCTCCCGGTGGCCCAGCACTTTAACTCCCCCTCCCATTCCCAGTCTGACCTTTCTGTCATGGGCCTCCTCCAGTGCCATAGTGAGGCCCGCCGGAAATTGGAGGAGCAGCACCTCATATTTCGCCTGGGCAGCTTGCAGCCCGGTGGTATGAACGTCGACTTCTCCAACTTCAGATAGCTCCTCTGTCCCTCCCTTCCCCTCCTCCTTCCCAGATCTCCCTCTATCTTCCTGTCTCCACCTATATCCTTCCTTTGTCCCACCCCCGACATCAGTCTGAAGAAGGGTCTCGACCCGAAACGTCACCCATTCCTTCTCTCCCGAGATGCTGCCTGACCTGCTGAGTTACTCCAGCATTTTGTGAATAAATGGCTGTTCTATCTCTCCCTCCTAACCCCATATGCATCAGGACGAGAAATAAAGACATTTTAGGGTTGGATTTAAGTTTATTCGTATTCATAAGTGATCGGAGCAGAATTAGGCCATTCGGCCCCTCAAGTCTACTCTGCCATTCAATCATGGCTGATCGATCTCTCCCTTCTAACCCCATTCTCCTGCCTTCTCCCCATAACCCCTGACACCGGAACTAATCAAGTATCTATATATCTCTGCCTTAAAAAATATTCATTCACTTGGCCTCCATAGCCTTCTATAGACAATAGACAATAGGTGCAGGAGGAGGCCATTCGGCCCTTCGAGCCAGCACCGCCATTCAATATGATCATGGATGATCATTCTCAATCAGTACCCCGTTCCTGCCTTCTCCCCATACCCCCTGACTCCGCTATCCTTAAGAGCTCTATCTAGTTCTCTCTTGAATGCATTCAGAGAATTGGCCTCCACTGCCTTCTGAAGCAGAGAATTCCACAGATTCACAACTCTCTGACTGAAATTTTTTTTCCTCATCTCCGTTCTAAATGGCCCACCCCTTATTCTTAAACAGTGGCCCCTTGTTCTGGACCAGCAAAGATGGACCGCAGCTTTTGTTTTGTTCCGCAGGACGGCACCGTGAACATACATACCGTCCGGCGGGGCCAGTTCACCCGGACCCTGAGGCCCCCGTGTGAGACCACTCTCCCCGTCACCATCAGCACCCTGGTGGTTGGATGTGAGGGTCAGATTGTCATCCACAGCACCATAGACAGCAGGCCCGCACCAAAGGTAACGCCGCATGGCGCACAAACTGTGCTTCGGGGCGTCATGGTGGTAGGGATGCTGCCTTACAGCTTGCCAGCTCTCCAGGGTCAGAGATGTAGGGGGGAGGTCGGGGCAGGCTCGGACTTTAGCGTAGGGTATTTGGCCCTTCGAGACCGTGGCGCCTTCACGCCCGCGTTGGTTTTGCGTACAGCCTCTCACCGCTAGAGACCCGCCAACAGCTTCACAGACAAGGTCCAGCCACAAGACAATAGCAACTCCAAGGTCAGACGCACTCCCTGACCTTATCAGCACACAGGTTATGATTGTGTAGGAAAATAACTGCAGATGCTCAAGTCAAGTCAAGTTTATTTGTCACGTACACATACACGATGTGCAGTGAAATGAAAGTGACAATGCCTGCGGATTGTGCACAAAAAAAAAGAATTACAGTTACAGCATATAAATTAAAGTTAATACAGAAAAGACAAAATTTAGTCCCTGGAGTTATAATAGTTAACAGTCCTGATGGCCTGTGGGAAGAAACTCCGTCTCGCCCTCTCTGTTTTCACAGCGTGACAGCGGAGGCGTTTGCCTGACCGTAGCAGCTGGAACAGTCCGTTACTGGGGTGGCAGGGGTCCCTCACAATCTTACTTGCTCTCGATCTGCACCTCCTGATGTATAGGTCCTGCAGGGGGGCGAGTCTAGTTCCCATGGTGCGTTCAGCCGAACGCACTACTCTCTGCAGGGCCATCCTGTCCTGGGCAGAGCTGTTCCCAAACCAGACTGTGATGTTGCCGGACAGGATGCTCTCTACAGCCCCAGAGTAGAAGCAATGAAGGATCCTCAGAGACACTCTGAATTTCCTCAGCTGTCTAAGGTGGTAAAGGCACTGCTTTGCCTTACCCACCAGTGCGGCAATGTGTGTTGCCCATGTCAGATCCTCTGTGATGTGGACTCCCAGGTATTTAAAACTGCTCACCCTATCCACAGTAGACCCATTTATTTCCAGTGGCGTGTACGTCCTTGGATCAGGCAGCATCTCAGCAGCCTTCTCTCCAGAGATGCTGCCTGACCCAGATGCTGAGTTACTCCAGCAATTTGTGATAACCGTGGGTTATGATCGGTGAGAGTGTGGGTTACACTCTTAGTAGGGGCTTCTGGAATAAACGGGACTCAAGGTGTCTGGCTCACCTCAGTGTCTTTTGCTCGTTGCCTTCTGTCGTGAGAATCAGTAGATCCTACGCTGCCATTCAATGTGATCATGGCTGAACATCCACAATCAGTACCTCGTTCCTGCTTTCTCCCCATATCCCTTGATTCCGTTAGCCCTAAGAGCTAAATCTAACTCTCTCTCCAATACATCCAGTGAATTGGCCTCCACTGCCTTCTGTGGCAGAGAATTCCACAGATTCACAACTCTCTGGATGAAAACAATTTTCCTCATCACAGTCCTAAATAGCCCACCCCTTATACTTGTACTGTGATCCCCTGGTTCTGGACTCCCCCAACATCGGGAACATTTTTTCCTGCATCTAGCCTGTCTAATCCCTTAATAATTTTATATATTTCTATAAGATCTCCTCTCATCTAAATTCCAGTGAATATAAGACCAGTCGATCCATTCTTTCATTAGATGTCAACCCCGCCATCCCGGGAATTAACCTGGTGAACCTACGCTACACTCCCTCAATAGCAAGAATGCACTACCTCAAACTAGGAGACCAAAACTGCACACAGTACTCCAGGTGCGGTCTCATCAGGGCCCTGTTCAACTGCAGTAGGACCTCCTTGCTCCTATACTCAAATCCTCTCGCTATGAAGGCCAATTTGCTTTCTACTGTACATCCTTGGACAATGTTTCTTGGAGCGCAGGATGATGAGGGGTGATCTTATAGAGGTGTACAAAACCATGAGGCGGTTGCAGGGTGAAGGTGGAAACTCCACACACACACTCACACACACACAGACAGCACCCAAGGTCAGGATCGGACGTGGGTGTGTGGCGCTGGCTGTGAGGATTTGATTATTTTCGAAGGATTTGTTTGGCGAGGACAAACGAAAGCAGTCAGAATTTGCTTTTTGGACTTCTGTCGGAAAGCAGAGACTCTCTTTGTTGAAAGAGTCCTCTAATTGGGGAGGATTTGTTCGTGTTTTCTGAAAGTCGTAGGAGCGGCAGTGGCTGGCGGAAGGCCAAGTTGCACTTGAACTGGTGGGAGCTGAGTCTGGAGCGGTGTTTGTGGTCTGTAGCATCGGAAAGCTCCCTCCCACACCGACTTTGCCCGGTCCAGGTGTGCCGGGTAAGTACGGCAATAGTGCATTGGATTTTCGTTGAAGCCGGGAGGGCGACCGAGACCTGGGGAAGAAGCCTCCGGAAGCTCCATTTTCTACGACGGGAGGATTGGCACGGACTTTTCCCTATCTTATCAGGAGGAGACTGCTTCTGTTGCTTTGCCAGGAAAGCCTTCACAAGACTTTAAACTGCTGCAAATGCGTGGAGGTGCAGCAATAGCAGAAAGACTGCTTTGACTTATAAAATACTGAGACGTTTTGTTTTGCTCCACGCCCTAAAGATGGCGGCCCCCAAGAATTATGCAGCTGCCGTACAGTCGGCAGTCTCCGTGACTAAGGGCCATGAGTTGTTGGGGCGTATACACGGGGTGAAAGTGACCTTGCAGGGCAACATTACCTTCAAGGCTGTGCTAACCGCGCTGGGGGAGACTGTTGGCAAGAAGGCCATAATCGCAGGCGCGGTGGTCAGTGGGAAGGCTGTTGTCATCCTAAAGAATGAGCAGTCGGTGGCTACCGCATTGGAAAGGGGGATCACGGTAGCTGGGATTTACATGGCGGTGGACCCATGGGGACGGCCCGTGCTGCCGGTCATGCTGTCCAACGTTCCCCCTTATGTTCCGGACGCGCTCCTGCTCCCACATGTAACTAAGCTGGGGGAGGTGCGGTCTGGGCCCACCAAACTGTTGCATAGGTTGGATGATCCCGAAATGCAGCATGTATTAACGTTCAATCGCCGCGTGTACATACAGCTGGCACAGGGGATTGATATGGAGGGGAGTTTTGAGGTTGAATGGGAAGGATTCTGCTATCGCGTGTTTTGGAACACGGGCCAAGCACGCTGCCATGCATGCAAAGAGGTGGGGCATTTCCGCAGGAATTGTCCCAAGCACCGGGCTGCCAGCTCCACCAAGGTGGCCCAGGAAGGCAGTGCTGGCCCATCTGGGGCTGCTGGTTCTACCACGGTGGCCCGTGATGACTTTGTTCCCTTGCTCCCATCCTCCATTCCCCCACCACCCCCATGTCCCGTACCTGTGGCGGAGGATGCCGGTGCAGTGTGGGGGGTGGATGAGGGGCACTGGGAGAGACAGAAGAGTAAGAAAGCTAAAAGGAAGAAGAAGAACGTTCAAGCGGGACGCCAGGCAGAAGGTCACCTTAATGAGGGTCCCCCGGCAGTAGATATTATCGAGCTCGCCTCTGAGCCTGAGGGTCTGAGGGCTGGAGAGGATGAGCAGGTAGATGGCGGGGCGGAGGAACAGGCTTCAGCAATGGAGCTGACTGTACCACCGCACGCTAGTGGTTATAAGAGGAGGAGGCACGGGTCCTCTGACACGGAGAACGGCCCTGAAGGTCAGGGGCGACCTGAAGGGATTTGTTTCTCCCCTGTTGAGGCAGAGTACCCAGTACACGCTTCCTCTGGGCAGGAGGATGCCTCTGTAGTGCAGGGACCACCTGAGAGTGGTGACACACTACCCCAGGGGGCTGTTCCCCCAGGGATTGCGTCCGCTGGCTTAGAGGGTGACCAGGGGAAGATTGATGGGGGGGACTTGAGTGTGGGGGTGGGTCCCCAGCCCATGCTCCCCATTGAGGCTACGAGTCCTATTGAGGGATGTGCTGCCCCATCGGCTGAGGGAGCAGGGGAGACTCCGGGAACATCGCCCCCTGAGGGCCAGAGCAAGGTGGTTCCCCTGGTGGTGGGGGACGGGGACTCTCTGGGTGACGGTGCTGGGCCGGGTGCCCTGGGTGCGAAGGAGGACATGGTCGTCTCGGATCGTGTCCTTCGGTCGGACTCCAGACGTACCCTCTCACTGCCCGCCCCGGAGACTTCCTCCAACATCACTGCCCCCAATCCGGTTACAGAGGGCGGTGGGGGTGCGCAGGAGCCTGGCCATTTACCAGGCAGCTTGCCACAGTTAGAGGTACCGGTACCTGCCCCCGTCACTGATCCTGGGGGTGGGATGGTGACGGAGGAGGGACCGGGTGATGTGGCCGACCCGCCCACCTCACAGGGAGGGGTGAGCGAGGCGGCTGGGAGTCAGAACTATCCAGACTCGGGCTCAGACATTGAGTGGGAGGAGGAGGGGGACGTGGAGTCCAGCGACAGTGAGTTGATGGACTGTCCCACCCGCAGCCCCGTGTCTCGGCTTGTTGATATCTGGGAACTCCGGAAGTTTCTGAAGGACAGCAGAGGGAAGAGGAATAAGGCAGATCTGGCTGTCGACCTCTGGTCAGACCTGACGGTACCCTTGCAGTCCATTTATGCCATCCTTCAGGAGGAGGGGAACGTGGCAGGTGTATTGAAAAATGAGCGGCGCCAGCTCCAAGAGCTTTTTAAGTCCCTAAAGAAAGGGCAGAGGGCTCGGGGAGGCTCCATTCCGTCAAGGGGGGCTGGTAAAAGTTCTTGTGCGCTTTCAAAATGAAGCTCACTATAGCCAGCCTGAATATTAATGGGGCCAGGGAGTCTCTCCGTAGGTTTCACCATCTCTCGGTGCTGAGGGACGGGAGGTACGCGGTGAGCTTCCTGCAGGAAACACACACTGTGACTAGTGACGAGCCCACCTGGCTCCTGGAGTGGGAAGGGGGGGTCTACATCAGCCATCTCACCTCCATTTCCAGTGGAGTGGCCTTCCTGTTGGCCCCATCTTTCCAGCCGGAGATTGTCAAGGTGCAGGACATTGTACCAGGCCGGTTGTTGTATCTGGCCGTGCCCCTGGATGGCGTGCCGTTACATTTTATTAATGTGTACGCCCCCAAGAGCGGTGCTATGCAGACGCGGTTAACACAAGACGTGACCGCGCTGTTGAACACCATCGATCGGGGGGAGTGTGTTTTCCTGGGGGGTGATTTTAATTGTACCCTTGAGGCGAGAGATCGCTCTGGCATTCAGCGCGATCCGGCAGCGGTCAAGACATTAAGGGAGTTGGTGGATTCTTTTGAGCTAGTAGATGCTTGGAGGAATTTCCATCCCAACTCCGGCGCCTTCTCATACAGGTTTAAGGGGGGTGGTTCCCGTATTGACCGTGTATATGTGTCTAAGGCTTATGTGTCCTGTGTCTCGGCAGCCTCCATGCGGTTGGAGCCGTGCTCGGACCACTGCCTGGTGCGAGTGGACTTTATCCCGACGCGCACACGGGCAGGGTCCGCGTACTGGCACTTCAACAACCGGCTACTGGAGGAGCGCCGGTTCCGGGACTCATTCAAGCAGTTCTGGGCGGAGTGGAGGGAAAGGCAGGGGCGTTTCCCTTCCCTAAGGCAGTGGTGGGATGTAGGGAAGGCTTACGTCCGTCTGTTTTGCCAGGACTACACGAGGGGGTCGACCAAGGGGCGGGACTCCGAGATCGGACGGCTTGAGAGAGAGTTGCTCGACTCGGAGTCTCGCCTGGGTCAGACGGAGGGGGACTCATGTGAGTGGGAGGAGTACCAGGAGAAGAAAGGGGCACTGAGGGACTTGCAGCTGAGGAGGTCCCGGGGCGCGTATGTGAGGTCGCGAGTCCAGATGTTGCACGATCTGGACCGCGCCTCCCCATTTTTCTTCTCCCTGGAAAAGTGCCGAGGTGCCCGCAGGCAGTTTGTCGAGTTGCTTGCGGACGATGGCTCCTCCATCACGGATCCGGAGAGGATCGGTGCCTCAGTTAGGTCGTTCTATGACACTCTGTTCTCCGAGGGAACATCTAGTGAGGAGGCACAAGGGGTGCTGTGGGAGGGCTTACCCGTAGTGTGCAAAGAGGTGGCTGAGCGCCTCGATGATCCCCTAACTCTGGAGGAGTTGACTGGTGCCCTGCACCAGCTCAGTAGGGGCAAGTCTCCGGGGCTGGATGGGCTGACTGTGGAGTTTCTTCGAGCCTTCTGGGGTGACCTGGGGGGCGACTATGTGAAGGTGTTGGGGGAGAGCCTGGCGACCGGGGAGATGCCCTTCTCGTGGCGCAGGGCAGTCGTCGTCCTGCTGCCCAAGAAGGGCGATCTCCGCCTCTTGAAGAACTGGCGCCCGGTCTCTCTTCTCAGTACGGGTTACAAAGTCTTTGCACGGGCATTGGCCAATCGCCTGGGGCCCATGCTGTCCCATGTGATCCACCCTGACCAGTCCTACACAGTCCCGGGCCGGTCCATCCAGGACAATATCCATCTGGTCCGGGACCTGATCCATCTGTGCCAGAGGGCTGGTCAGTCAGTTGCCTTTCTCTCCCTTGACCAGGAGAAAGCGTTTGACCGGGTGGGACACGACTACCTTCTCGGGACTCTGCGGGCGTTTGGATTCGGACCCCATTTTGTGGCCCGGGTCCGGCTCCTATACGCTGCCGCAGAGTGCCTGGTCAAGGTCAATGGCTCTTTGTTGGCTCCCATTCACTTTGGAAGGGGGGTTCGTCAGGGATGCCCCATGTCCGGCCAGCTTTATTCCCTCTGTGTGGAGCCATTCCTGTGCCTCCTACGGAGGCGGCTGGCAGGTTTGGATTTGCCGGGGCCGGGGGTGGAGGTGGTTCTCTCGGCCTACGCCGACGATGTGCTACTAATGTTCACCGACCCGGTTGACCTGCGGAGGATGCGTGAGTGCCAGCGGGTGTTCTCAGCCGCATCCTCCGCCAGGATCAACTGGGGGAAGTGTGCTGGGCTCTTGGTGGGTCAGTGGCAGGTGGACTCCCTGCCGGAGGAGATGGCAGCTTTTGCGTGGAGCACCACGCACCTCCTCTATCTGGGGATCTACCTGAGTCCCACTGAGGGGGCTTGGCAGGCGAATTGGCAGGAGCTGGAGGCGAAGGTGGTCGCCCGTGTGGGGCGCTGGTCAGGCCTCCTTGGTGTGTTATCATATCGGGGTAGGGCTTTGGTCATAAACCAGCTGGTGGCCTCTCTGCTGTGGTACCGGCTGGCCACTCTGGTCCCGTCCTCTCGTTTCATCGCCATGATACAGAGGAGGTTAGTTAACTTCTTCTGGGGTGAGAGGAACCACTGGGTCTCTGCTGGGGTTCTGAGTCTCCCGTTGGAGGAGGGCGGTCAGGCGCTGGTCTGCGTCCGCACTCAGGTGGCAGCCCTCCGACTCAGGACCTTGCGGAGGTACGTGTACTCCGAGTGCCCTCCCAGATGGCACACGCTGGCCACGTACTTTTTCTGCCAGGGGCGCTGCCTCCAGGAGGGATCACGGCTCCCGGTAGCGGGCATGAGTCAGCGCGCTAGGCGGAAGTTGCCTGGTTTTTACCGTGATCTCCTGAGAGCCAGGAATTTGGTCACCTTCAGCCAGGGCGCTGCTCCTCAGGGGGAGGGGGGTGCTGTGGTTGTGAGGGGGGCCGGTCCTCACCCTGTCACGGTGGGTGTCGAGGAGAGGCGTGTGCGTGGAGCGATTCCGACTGGGCTTACCCCCGCTCCGTCGGAATTGCTCATCGGGCCCACGGCACGGGTCCCTTCCCGAGAGCCGGCCCCACGCAATATGAGCCGCCTTTCCCAGATGCCCAGCGTGCCGTTCCGTGACGCGGAGAGGCGCGTTTTGTACAGGCTGCTCCTGCACACTCTCCACTTCCTCGCTCTCGTCTTCCGTCCGGACACGCCCTGGCGGTCCGTGTTACCACCTGACGGCGGGAGCGGTCCCCAGTGGAGGTCTCTCTATAAGGGGGTCCTCCCGCTTTACATCGGGGACCTGGGGTGGAGAGTGTTGCATAAGGCTATAGCCTGTAACAGATACTTGAGCCAGTTCACGGTCTCGTCTGCCGCCTGTCACTTCTGCGGTGAGGAGGAGACCGTGTACCATTTGTAAACAGAGTGCGTGAGGTTACAGCCCCTGTTCCAGTATCTGAAGGGGCTGCTCCTCAAGTTCTGGCTCCATTTTAGCCCTACGATTTTAATTTTTGGGCACCCGGTACAGAGGGGGGAGGGTCAGGAGGGAGGAGAGGGTCTCCCTGTCGGTCTGCTCCTGGGCCTGGCCAAGATGGCCATCCGCGGGTCCAGGCAGCAGGCAGTCGACGGCCTCACAGAAGTCGGCTGCCTACCCCTGTTCCGGGCTTACGTCCGTGCCCGCGTGTCCCTGGAGAGGGAACACGCGGTGTCCACGGGGACTCTGGTGGCCTTCCGGGAACGCTGGTCGCCGCGGGGGGTTGAATGTATTGTTGACAGAGATGGCGGGATTTTAATGTGATAATTGTTTAATTTGTAAACTGCCGATACAGGCGGCTTTTGTTTGATCACATTTTGCATAGTATGTTTGTATGTTTTTCTTTGGAATAAAACTTTTATATATTAAAAAAAAAAAAAAAAAGAGGTCAGGATCGAACCTGGGACTCTGGCGCTGTGAGGCAGAAGGCTCTACCCGCTGTGCCACCATGCAGATTGTGGGATTTTGATGTCTCTTGTCTGCCGTCTCCTTTGTTCATTGGCCCTGTGCTTTGTTTTGTTGTTGTCAATCAAGGATAAAATCTTCTTGCACCTTTATTCTGTGAACGGCAAGCACCTGGCATCCGTGATTCTGGATGAGCAGGTGACTACCATGAGTATTGTCGAGGAGTTTGTGGTCCTGGGCACCGACCAATGCTCCCTGCACGTCCGGGACCTTCAAAGGTAGTTTGGTTTATCATTGGCGCGTGCTTAGTTTAGTTTAGTTTAGAGACACAGTGCGGAAACAGGCCCACCGAGTCCGCGCCGACCAGCGATCCCCGCACACTAACACAATCCTACACACACAAGGGACAATATATACTTTTCCCAAGCCAATTAACCTGCAAACCTGCACGTCTTTGTGAGTGTGGGAGGAAACCGGAGCACCCGGAGAAAACCCCACTCAGGTCACTGGGAGAACGTACAAACTCCGTACAGACGGCGCCCGTAGTCGGGATCGAACCTGCGTCTCCGGCGCTGTATGTGCTGCAAGGCAGCAACTCTACCACTGCGCCACCGTGCCGCACTTTCGTTTCGTTCAGAGATACGGCACGGAAACAGCCCCTTCGGACCACCGAGTCCGCGCCGACCAGCGACCCCCTGGTCTGCCGTGCTTTCCCTGAGCCCAAGGCATTCATCATCTTCCAGGTGGACCTTCCCCTGAGTGACCTTCATCAGTGTTCATACCTTCTAGGAGCAGAATTAGGCCATTCGGCCCATCGAGTCTACTCCGCCATTCAATCACGGCTGATCGATCTCTCCCTCCTAACCCCATTCTCCTGCCTTCTCCCCATAACCCCTGACACCCGCACTGATCAAGAATCTGCCAATCTCCGCCATAAAAATACCCCATGACTTGGCCTCCACAGCCTTCTGTGGCAATGAATTCCACCCTCTGACTAAATAAATTCCTCCTCGCCTCTTTTCCAAAGGTACGACCTTTTATTCTGATGCTGTGGCCTCTGGCCCTAGACTCTCCCACTAGTGGAAACATCCTCTCCACATCCACTCAACCCAGGCCTTAAGGACTGTGGATAGGGTTGCCAACTGTCCCTTATTAGCCTGTGACATCCTGTATATTGGGCTAAATTGGTTTGTCCTGTAAGGAACCACCCTTGTCCCGCATTAGGCCCGGAGGGGGGGGGGGGGGGCGCGGCGCTATAGGCCCGGATACTGTAGGCCCGGACAGGGGGCGCCACTTAATGGAGGTTGCTTAGCAACCCGCCTCCCGGCCCGGGCTGCCGCCATTGGTGGAGTGGGAGCACATGACCGCTGTCTGGGTGAGGTCACGTGGGGCGCGGGGCGGTGACGTCACCTTTTGTCCCTTATTTGGGAGTGAGATAGTTGGCAACCCCTAACTGTGGACCAAATATGAATAAATAGAATTGGGCTGCGAATCATTTTGAATGGTATTACGGGACTGAGGGAGTGACATGGCTGCCGACTCACGCTCCTGAGAACGTAAAC
Organism: Rhinoraja longicauda; assembly: GCF_053455715.1. Taxonomy (NCBI): domain Eukaryota; kingdom Metazoa; phylum Chordata; class Chondrichthyes; order Rajiformes; family Arhynchobatidae; genus Rhinoraja; species Rhinoraja longicauda. The sequence goes on from NC_135956.1 coordinate 89,535,424, forward strand.
AAAAATAAGTGACCTTGGTTCTGTGCAGTAAGGTGAATTGATTCCTGTTTTTGTTCTCAGTTTGAAGAGCGCCATGCAACCAATGGTCATGAAGGTCCCGATCCACTGCGTCTCTGTGACCAAAGATAACAGCCATATTCTTGTCGGTTTGAGCGATGGGAAGCTGATCGTGGTGGCATCAGGAAGACCCTCTGAGGTGAGTCCAACTGTAATGGGGTTAGGACCAGCCATGATCGAATGGCGGAGTAGACGATGGGCCGAATAGCCTAATTCTACTCCTATCCCTTCTGACCTTGTATAACATGTAACATTGAACATTAGAACATAGAGCAGAACATTAAACATTGAACAGTACAGCACAGGAACAGGTCCTTCGGCCCACAATGTCCGTGCTGAACATGATGCCAAGACCAACTCGAATCTGCCTGCACGTGATCCATATCCCTCCACAACCTGACACTCCCCCCCCCCCCAACTTCTCCAGAGATCCTGACTGATTACGGGCGCTGTCTGTACGGAGTTTGCACGCTCTCCCCCTCACCTGCGTGGGATTTCTCCGAGATCTTCGGTTTGCTCCCACACTCAAAAGACGTGCAGGTTTGTAGGTAAATTGGCTTGGTAAATGTAAAAGTTGTCCCTAGCGGGTGTAGGATAGTGTTAGTGTGCGTGGATCGCTGGTCGGTGCGGATTGAACCCAAGCGCTTTAAGGCAGCAACTCTACCGTTGCCCCACCGCACTGCACGGCAACACCTCTTGTAACACCTTTTAGGTGAATGGGATAAACGTTATTGATCGTAAATAAATTAGTTTAGTTTAGAGATACAGCGCGGAAACAGGCCCTTGGGGCCACCGAGTCCGCGCCGACCAGCGATCCCCGCACACTGACACTATCCTACACACACTGGGGGCAATTCACTTTTACACCAAGTCTACAAACCTGCACGTCTTTGGAGTGTGGGAGGAAACCGAAGATCTCGGAGAAAACCCACGCAGGTCACGGGGAGAACGTACAAATTCCGTACAGGCAGCGCCCGTAGTCGGGATTGAACGTATAAAATTATGAAAGGACTGGACAAGCTAGATGCAGGAAAAATGTTCCCAATGTTGGGCCACTCCAGAACCAGGGGCCACACACACAGTCTAAGAATAAAGGGGAGGACATTTAAAACTGAGGCGAGAAGAACCTTTTTCACCCAGAGAGTTGTGAATTTGCGGAATTCTCTGCCGCAGAGGGCACTGGAGGCCAATTCACTGCATGGATTTAAGAGTATAAGAAAATAACTGCAAATGCTGGAACAAATCGAAGGTATTTATTCACAAAATGCTGGAGTAACTCAGCAGGCAGGCAGCATCTCGGGAGAGAAGGAATGGGCAACATTTCAGGTCGAGACCCTTCTTCAGACTGATAGAGTTAGATAGAGCTCTGGGGGCTATGGGAATCAAGGGGTCTGGGGAGAAGGCAGGCACGGGTTACTAATTGTGAACGGTCAGCCATGATCCCAATGAATGGCGGTGCTGGATCGAATGGCCAAATGGCCTCCTCCTGCACCTATTATAGACAATAGAGAATAGACAATAGGTGCCATTCGGCCCTTCGAGCCAGCACCGCCATTCAATGTGATCATTATCTATGAACCCGGGTCTCTGGTACTGTAAGGCAGCAACTCTAGCGCTGCCCTGAGCAGGATGTCTCACTTGCGTCCACTTTGTTTGTTTCAGATGCGTTCTGGGCAGTTCACCAGGAGGTTGTGGGGCTCCACCAAACGCATTTCCCAAGTGTCATCCGGGGAAACGGAATACAACAAGACGGACCTTGAACGCAAAGTAAAAACTCCGCATCAGTCGTGAGTTCGCCGAACTCCACCGCCAATCTACTTCCTGTTACATTCAGCAAAACAACAAAAAAACAACCAGCCCTTTATTTCTATTTATTTACAAGAAGAAATGATTGAGCGGGGCTGGAAAGATGGGAGAAGAGGCAGGTTGTGTGCCTTGTTCAGTCACGTGGACAGCTGCTTTCACCAACCAAAGCACCCGGATGAATCGGAAAGATTTTAAAGGGCTCAATGTTTACAAGAAAAGTGGGAAAAAGGGGTCAGATGCCTTAACGAGTCAAGGATTTTTAAACCTTTTCCACAGGGTATTGTCCGTCTTTGGCGATTTCCATCTGCACAGTGCAACCTACTGTAATTTGTCGCGTGATGTGGTGAATGGAGAGGTTCATAACTCGATTAATGTTTTGAGAGGAGGGGAGATTTATTTTCAATAGTTGATCTGTATCTCTGCCTATTTTTGATCACATTGGGAGTGTTATCAACACAAATAGGTCACATGGTTCGAGCTTAAACGTGCTGGAGATTGTGAATCGATTCTCTGACCGGGTGAGGTTTGTCACACGACGATTGTTCTCGTGTTGTCTATGGTCGTTCTGGCTGTGAATTTTCCCACTGTGCATATCTACTGTTGGGCTCTGGACGGAACTCACCGTCTCTGAACTCCAGAGCTGATTTACTCTCCCTTTCTGCCTGATAGAAGTGAGTTTTGGATTGGAAAAAGATATTACTGGGGAGGACTTTGGTGTCATGACAATGCCGTTCTTGTGTTTGATTGAAACCTGCCCCCTTTTTGTTTGCATTGCAACTCCACCAAAAAGACCGAGCTACCCATTTGTCACTCTCTTCATGTTTGGAGGCTACAAGCAAGGTATTAGTATGTTGACCATCGTCCATTCCTTCCTTGTGGCAAGGAAGAATTGTCTGCATTATCCCCTCTTGATGTGTTTTTGACCAGTATCAAAAAGTGCAGTTATCTGTAAAAATGGACACAAAATGCTGGAGCGATTCAATAAACAGTAGGTGCAGGAGGAGGCCATTCGGCCCTTCGAGCCAGCACCGCCATTCAATGTGATCATGGCTGATCATTCTCAATCAGTACCCCGTTCCTGCCTTCTCCCCATACCCCCTGACTCCGCTATCCTTAAGAGCTCTATCTAGCTCTCTCTTAAATACATTCAGAGAATTGGCCTCCACTGCCTTCTGAGGCAGAGAATTCCACAGATTCACAACTCTCTGACTGAAAAAGTTTTTCCTCATCTCAGTTCTGAATGGCCAACCCCTTATTCTTAAACTGTGGCCCCTGGTTCTGGACTCCCCCAACATTGAGAACATGTTTCCTGCCTCTAACATGTCCAACCCCTTAATAATCTTATACGTTTCGATAAGATCCCCCTCTCATCCTTCTAAATTCCAGTGGGTCAGGCAGCATCTCTGGAGAAAAAGAATAGGTCGTCTTTTTCTCTACACTTAGTCTGAAGAAGTGTTCCGAAACGTCACCTATTATCCATTTTCTCCAGAGCTGCTGCCTGTCCCGCTGAGTTACTCCAGCATTTTGTGTCCATCTTTGATGTAAACCAGCATCTGCAGTTCCTCCCTTCACATCTCCATAGTAGGTGATTATTATTACAACAGTGCCTTATCCCAGTTTTAGACCGGAGATGGCACATCATCTCTTCCATCCGGTTTCCAGTTCCTCACCCATTCAACTCTGCCTCACGTTTTATGACTAGTTCTTTCCTTTAGACTTTAGCGATCCAGCGCGGACACAAGCTCTTCGACCCACCGGGTCCGAGCCGACCGGCAAACGCTTAGTGCACCAGCACTAGCCCACACACCAGGGACAATGTACGGTTTTTAACCAAAGCTAATTAACCTACAAACCTGCACGTCTTTGGAGTGTGGGAGGAAACTGATGATCTCGGAGAAAACCCACGCGGGTGACGGGGAGAGCGTACAAACTCCGCACAGACAGAGCCCGTGGTCGGGATGGAACCCAGGTCTCTGGTACTGTTGAGGCAGCAACTCTACCGCTGCGCCACAGTGTCGCCCTTCCCTTCTTTCCTTCCCGAATCTTTCTAAGTTTTAATCTAAAACCACATGATTTTCTCTCAACCTTCCTAAAGTGTTTGTCTTTCATCGAAGGACACTGACCCCAATCCTCGTGCAGTGCGTGTTCATCAAAGGCTCTAGATCTCTGGACGTTCCAAACCTCTGTCCGTGTTGGAATCCACCTTCTTTCAAAACTAAACCATTCCATCGCCATTTCTTGATTTACCTTGACTTTAGACAATAGACAATAGGTGCAGGAGGAGGCCATTCGGCCCTTCGAGCCAGCACCGCCATTCAATGTGATCATGGCTGATCATTCTCAATCAGTACCCCGTTCCTGCCTTCTCCCCATACCCCCTGACTCCGCTATCCTTAAGAGCTCTATCTAGCTCTCTCTTGAATGCATTCAGAGAATTGGCCTCCACTGCCTTCTGAGGCAGAGAATTCCACAGATTTACAACTCTCTGACTGAAAAGGTTTTTCCTCATCTCCGTTCTAAATGACCTACCCCTTATTCTTAAACTGTGGCCCCTTGTTCTGGACTCCCCCAACATTGGGAACATGTTTCCTGCCTCTAACGTGTCCAACCCCTTAATAATCTTATACGTTTCGATAAGATCCCCTCTCATCCTTCTAAATTCCAGTGTATACAAGCCTAGCTGCTCCAGTCTTTTAACATACGACAGTCCCGCCATTCCGGGAATTAACCTCGTGACCCTACGCTGCACGCCCTCAATAGCAGGACTTTCTACTCACTCTTGCTGCAGGACTGTCAACATGCTGTGTGAATATTTCACTGCTCCTGTTAAGGATCTTTGGGAGGGATATGTAAAATTTAAAATGTAAACGGGCAACACGGTGGCGCAGCGGTAGAGTTGCTGCCTCACAGCGCCAGAGACCCAAGTTCCATCCTGACCACGGGTGGCCATAAGGTCAAGTCAAGTCAAGTCAATTTTATTTGTATAGCACATTTAAAAACAACCCACGTTGACCAAAGTGTTGTACATCAGTTCAGGTACTAAGAAACGAACATACAATGGCACACAAACATAACAGCACATACATAAACAGTTCACAGCGCCCCCTCAGAGGGCCTCAAACGCTAGGGAGTAGAAATAGGTTTGAGCCTGGACTTAAAGGAGTCGATGGAGGGGGGCAGTTCTGATGGGGAGAGGGATGCTGTTCCACAGTCTTGGAACTGCAACCGTAAAAGCGCGGTCACCCCTGAGCTTAAGCCTAGACCGCGGGATAGTGAGTAGCCCCAAGTCGGCCGACCTGAGGGACCTGGAGATAGAGTGGTGGGTTAGAAGATTTTTGATATGGGGGGGGGCAAGCCCGTTTAGGGCTTTGTATGTGAATAGGAGGAGCTTGAAGTTGATTCTGTACTGTACAGGGAGCCAGTGGGGAGAGGCCAGGTCATAAGCAACAGGAGTTGAATTAGACCATTCGACCCATCAAGTCTACTCCGCCATTCAATCGTGGCTGATCTCTCTCTCTCCCTCCTAACCCCATTCTCCTGCCAACTCCCCATAACCCCTGACACCCGTGCTAATCAAGAATCTATCTACCTCTGCCTTAAAAATATCCACTGACTTGGTCTCCACTGTCTTCTGTGGCATAGAATTCCACAGATTCACCACCCTCTGACTAAAGAGAGCTGGGTGGGAAAAGGGTGCTGTCTGTACGGAGTTTGTACGTTCACCCAGTGACCTGCGTGGGTGTTCTCCGGGTGCTCCGGTTTCCCCTCACACTCCAAAGACGTACAGGTTTGTAGGGTAATTGACCGGTAAAATTGTCCCGATTGTGTGTGTGTGTGTGTGTAGGATGGTGCTGGGGATCGATGGAAGGACCTGTTTCTGCGCTGTAATCTCTAAATAAAAATATTAAGTAGATTTTTAGGAACTGAAAAAAATGGACCTAAAAATGTGAACATAGCTTCCTGACTCCATCAGGATCCAGATTGAATGGTTACAGGGAAAGACATTGTTTATTAGGGCGGTCACGGTGGCGCAGCGGTAGAGTTGCTGCCTTACAACGCTTGCAGCGCCGGAGACCCGGGTTCCATCCCGACTACGGGTGCTGTCTGCACGGAGTTTGTACGTTCTCCCCGTGACCTCCGAAATCTTCAGTATCCTCCCGCACTCCAAAGACGTGCAGGTTTGTAGGTTAATTGGCTTGGCATAAATGTAAATTGTCCCCAGTTTTTGTGTAGGATAGCGTTAATGCGTGGGGATCGCTGGTCGGTGTGGGCCGAAGGGCCTGTTTCCACGCTGTATCTCTAAACTAAACTAAACTAACATTTGTACAGATTAATTTGAATCAGCCGGACAAAGTGCAATTACATTAGACATCCACAATTTATCCCAACCCATCTTGATCAGTCAGGGAGGTGAGGGGAGATTTAGCGATATTCCCCTTTCCGAATATACTTGAGGATGGGATTGGACTCATCAGGGAAGCCTTGATCTTAAACAAAATTCTGATGCTGACGAATTCAGCTCTGTTTGAAACAGGTGGACATTGGGCTGAGACTGGAGTCACCAGACTCTGTATCCACATCTTCAACAGAGAAATGAAAGAGTGGATGCTGCAAGATAATGAGTGCCTTAATGTACAGTATATCCTCGTTACTGCAGACCTCTTAAGAACGGATTTTGGTTGTAGTGGACTGCATGTTTAAGAACACAAGGCTGCTAGTTATACTGTGGAGGCTGTTGACATTGACAAATCATTGAAATTGCCAAGACGTTGAAATTGTCAAGGCGTAGAAATTGCCAAGGCATTGAAATTGCCACGGCGTTGAAATTGCCAAGGCGTTGAAATCGCCGAGGCGTTGAAATTGCCAAGGCGTTGAAATTGCCAAGGCATAGAAATTGCCAAGGCGTGGATATTGCCAAGGCATTGAAATTCCCAAGGCATTGAAATTGCCAAGGCGTTGAAATTGGCAAGGCGTTGAAATTGGCAAGGCTTTGAAATTGGCAAGCCGTTGAAATTGCCAAGGCGTAGAAATTGCCAAGGCATTGAAATTGGCAAGCAATCGCCTCGATCGGCACTTTATTAAACAAGGTAACTAACAGCCTTTGGTGTTTTTCGCATGCAGTAACAAACATACATTCTTAGCTGTTAAATATAACTTTATGTTTGAAAACAACTCGTGGTTTCGCGGGGTGACCGCTCGGTGGCTGGAGCGAATCCCTTACTCAGTTATAGTGGACAATCGGCAATAATGGACACCGATCTCTCCCCCTCCCACATGGTCTGTTATAACGAGGGGGTTACTATATTTTAGTCTTGCACTTTTCATTGATTGTGAATGCTTCTGAGATGGAGCCGAAGAATTGTACATAAGCCTTAAATCCAAATGAGGTCCTCTTCATTTTTCAGAGAGACTGGCTAATATTTCCATGTCTGCCCCAGTTTGGTACCTCTCTCTGGCACAGTCTCTGTCGCTGTGTTCCACACCAACACCTCTCTGTACACACCATCAAACCATTTCCATTTCTGTGATAGATCTGTACGGCTTGTTAATCCGTTAGTTCCAAGGAGTATTTTGAGTACGTTTCAACTTTTAAAGTAAGTTTGAGGGACAAGGTTTTGTTTTTTTTTTCAATTTCAGTCGGGTTCGTGGGGAAATGAGGCAAGACCCACCTGCAATATTTGGTTTTGTTGCTTCATCTAACGGCAATCCTTCTACCCCGACCTTCACCAGTCCTCCGATCTTCCACTTGCAGAGGGCCAATAGTATCATGTCTTTGGCTATATCATCACCTCTGACTTTCACTCCCAGTTCATTATCATTCTGGTTTGTACATATACATTTGTTTCATTGGGTTTAGTTTAGTTTAGTTTAGGGATAGTGTGGCAACTGGCCCGGTAGCGCACTGAGTCCACTCTGACCAGCAACCCCCCCCCCCCCCCCCCCCCCCCCGTTCACACCAGTTCTATGTTATCCCACTCTCTCATCCACTCTCTGCGTACTTGGAACAATTTACAATTTACAGAAGCCAACTAACCTGCAAGCCTTTGCGCCTTTAGGATGTGGGAGGAAACCGGAGAACCCGGAGAAAACCCACGCGGTCACGGGGAGAACGTGCAAACTCCGTACAGACAGCACCTGTAGTCAGGAACAAACCCAGGTTTCTGGTGTTGTGAGGCAACAACTCTACCGCTGCGCCACTATACGGCCCTTTAGAAACATAGAAAATAGGTGCAGGAGGAGGCCATTTGGCCCTTCGAGCCAGCACTGCCATTCAATGTGATCATGGCTGATCATTCTCAATCAGTACCCTGTTCCTGCCTTCTCCCCATACCCCCTGACTCCGCTATCCTTAAGAGCTCTATCCAGCTCTCTCTTGAATGCATTCAGAGAATTGGCCTCCACTGCCTTCTGAGGCAGAGAATTCCACAGATTCACAACTCTCTGACTGAAAAAGTTTTTTCTCATCTCAGTTCTAAATGGCCTACCCCTTATTCTTAAACTGTGGCCCCTGGTTCTGGACTCCCCCAACATTGGGAACATGTTTCCTGCCTCTAACGTGTCCAACCCCTTAATAATCTTATATGTTTCGTGCCTCTTAGCGCCAGGAACCCGGGTCCCATCCTGACCTCAGGTGGAGTTTGCACGTTCTCCCTGTGATTGTGTGGGTTTCCTCCTGGTTCTCCGGTTTCCTCCCACGTGCCAATGACCTGTGGGTTTTGTAAGTTAATTGGGCCCTCTGTAAATTGCACCTAGCATGTACAGAGTGGAAGAGAAAGTGGGATAACATAGAACTAGTGGCGCAGCGGTAGAGTTGCTGCCTTACAGCGAATGCAGCGCCGGGAGACCCGGGTTCCATCCCAACTACGGGCGCCGTCTGTACGGAGTTTGTACGTTCTCCCCGTGACCTGCCTGGGTTTTCTCCGAGATCTTCGTTTTCCTCCCACACTCCAAAGACGTGCAGGTTTGTAGGTTAATTGTCTGGGCAAATGTAAAAATTGTCCCTAGTGGGTGTAGGTTAAGTGTTAGCGTGCGGGGATCTCTGGTCGGCGCGGACCCAGTGGGCCGAAGGGCCTGTTTCCGCACTGTATCTCTAAACTAAACTAAACTAGTGTGAACGGGTGATTGATGGTCGGCGTGGACTCGGTGGTCTGAAGGGCCTGTTTCCACGATGTGTCTTTCAATCAATTCAATAACGGTTGACAGTCGTGAGATTACACCTCAACAAAGCAGAGCAGGTTGGGAGTGGATTGAGGGAGTAAAATTTGGTTGGAAAGTTGTCACATTATGTGAGGGGGAGGTATTGGACTGCATTAAATATCAGACAATAAGGAGTAGGACAAATTTCACTCAGAATTATGTTTGAAACAGGGGTGAGTTAAAACAGCAACTTGAATTGTAAATTTATTTTTTAAAATGCATCTATTTGTCTTTATTCCACTGCCTGACTGCAAAGAAGACTTTTACTGAATACATTCCAGAGAGATCAAGTTTTTCTGAATCTCAGTGAATCCGTGTAGAGGTGAAATAATTTCCTAACTTTATATTTGTGTGTGTGTGTGTGTGTGTGTGTGTGTAGTGTTTGTGCGTATGTGTGCGAGAGAGAGAGAGAGAGAGAGAGAGAGAGAGAGAGAGAGAGAGAGAGAGAGAGAGTGAGTGTGAGAGATTTTGTTTAAAAAGGGAGAAAATGCCTTAAATGTACAAAGATGCTCCCTGGGTTACGATGTTTCGACTTGCGATAGTTCGGTTTTGCGATGGTGCAGCCAGCCGTAGCAAGCCGCTGGCCACGTGATCACACGTATTACAATGCATTTCGACTTACAATATGTTCGGTTTCCGATGGGTTTCTCGGGACCGAACACCATGGTGTACTGAGGAGCATCTGGTATAAAGCAATGGCCTTTTATTGACTTGCGATTGTTCTCTTACTGCTTGTGACCTGAAACTTTTGCTTTGGAGAAAAACACTGAAAATATACGTGGAAATAATGTATTTTTAAAAAATGCCAGTTTTGGTCGTCTTTTTATTCCTTGGTACTGGTTTTATTGTTGAGATACAGTGAAAACCTTATGTTTGCTTGGTATCCAAATAAATCGGAGAAAACTGTCCCTGAATACGACCAAGCCATTCACAAGTGCAACAGATAGATAGAAAAAATAAAGAGCAAAATACCAGAGTGCAGAATATAGTTCTCAGCATTGTAGCTAGGGGTTGCCAACTATCTCACTCCCAAATAAGGGACAAGGTGACGTCACCGCCCCGCGCCCCACGTGACCTCACCCAGCCAGCGGCCACGTGCTCCCGCACCGCCAATGGCAACCTCTGTCAGGTGGTGCCCGGGCCTCCGGACCTACACTGTCCGGACCTACAGCGTCCGGGCCTACAGCGTCCGGGCCTACAGCGTCCGGGCCCACAGCGTCCGGGCCTACAGCGTCTGGACCTACAGCGTCCGGGCCTACAGCGTCCGGGCCCACCGCGTCCGGGCCTACAGCGTCTGGACCTACAGCGTCCGGGCCTACCGTGTCCGGGCCTACAGTGTCCGCGTCTACAGCGTCCGGGCCTACAGCGTCCGGGCCCACAGCGTCCGGGTCTACAGCGTCCGGACCCACAGCGTCCGGGCCCACAGCGTCCGGGCCCACAGCATCCGGGCCCACAGCGTCCAGGCCTACAGTGTCCGGGCCTACAGTGTCCGGGCCTACAGCGTCCGGGCCCACGGCATCCGGGCCTACAGCGCCCGGGCCCACAGCGTCCGGGCCCACAGCATCCGGGCCCACAGCATCCGAGGCCACAGCACCCCCCCGGACCTAATACGGGACAAGGGCGGTCCCGTACGGGACAAACCAATTTAGCCCAAAATACGGGATGTCCCGGCTAATACGGGACAACCCTAATTGTAGCGCATCAGTTCCAGAGACAAGGTCCAATGTCCGGAATGGGGTAGAGGTGAATCGGACAGTATGGACCATTCGGAAGCCTGATAGGGGTCAAGAGTGTTTATTGTCAATGGAACTATTACATTATTACTTACAGCAGCACAGTAGGTTTGCAAACACAGTACTAAATAGACAACAAGTTCATAAGTTCTTGGAGCAGAATTAGGCCATTCAGCCCATTAAATCTACACCACTATTCAATCATGGCTGATCTATCTATCCCTCTTAACCCCAATCTCCTGCCTTTGCCCCATAACCTCTGACACCCTTAACATAACGTGACATAACATAAAATTAGGGTGGCACGGCGGTAGAGTTGCTGCCTTACAGCGCCGGAGACCCGGGTTCAATCCCGACTACGGGCGCTGTCTGTACAGAGTTTGTACGTTCTCCCCGTGACCTGCGTGGGTTTTCTCCGAGATCTTTAGTTTCCTCCCACATTCCAAAGACGTGCAAGTTTGTAGGTTAATTGGCTTGGTATGAATGTAAATTGTCCCTGGTGTGTGTAGGATAGTGTTAGTGTGCGGGGATCGCTGGTCGGCGTGGATTCGGTGGACCAAAGGGCCTGTTTCCGCGCTGTATCTCTAAACTAAACCATAACTTAACACACAAACATTAAAAAAGTTCAATAATTAAATTACTGTGCTGGGATGGCGGGTACTGACATATGATGACAGAAAAACAAAGCAAAGCCCAAAGTACCGAGTGCAATTAAAGCAGTTTTGTTCGTAGTTCGGTTGAGTTCATATTGTTTAATGGCAATAGACAATAGACAATAGGTGGAGGAGGAGGCCATTCGGCCCTTCGAGCCAGCACCACCATTCAATGTGATCATGGCTGATCATTCTCAATCAGTACCCCGTTCCTGCCTTCTTCCCATACCCCCTGACTCCGCTATCCTTAAGAGCTCTATCTAGCTCTCTCTTGAATGCATTCAGAGAATTGGCCTCCACTGCCTTCTGAGGCAGAGAATTCCACAGATTCACAACTCTCTGACTGAAAAAGTTTTTCCTCATCTCAGTTCTAAATGGCCTACCCCTTATTCTTAAACTGTGGCCCCTTGTTCTGGACTCCCCCAACATTGGGAACATGTTTCCTGCCTCTAACGTGTCCAACCCCTTAATAATCTTATACGTTTCGATAAGATCTCCTCTCATCCTTCTAAATTCCAGTGTATACAAGCCTAGTCGCTCCAGTCTTTCAACATATGACAGTCCCGCCATTCCGGGAATTAACCTAGTAAACCTACGCTGCACGCCCTCAATGGCAAGAATATCCTTCCTCAAATTTGGAGACCAAAACTGCTCACAGTACTCCAGGTGCGGTCTCACTAGAGCCCTGTACAACTGCAGAAGGACCTCTTTGCTCCTATACTCAACTCCTCTTGTTATGAAGGCCAACATTCCATTGGCTTTCTTCACTGCCTGCTGTACCTGCATGCTTCCTTTCAGTGACTGATGCACTAGGACACCCAGATCTCGTTGTACGTCCCCTGTTCCTAATTTGACAGCATTCAGATAATACTCTGCCTTCCTCATGGTTGTTGGGAAGAAGCTGTTCCTGAACCTGGTGGTCATGGTTTTCCGGCTCCTGCACCTTCTTCCCGATGGCAGGAGTGAAATGAGAGCCTGGCCAGGGTGGTGTGGGTCTCTGATGATGCTGGCTGCCTGTTTGAGGTAGCGACTCCAGTAAATCCTTCTGATGCTGGGGAGGTCAGTATCCGTTAAAGGTACAGGCCCACCAAAACAGGAAACATGTTCCCAATGTTGGGGGAGTCCAGAACCAGGGGCCACAGTTTAAGAATAATGGGTAGGCCATTATTGCCATAAATGGGTAGGCCATTTAGAACTGAGATGAGGAAAAACTTTTTCAGTCAGAGAGTTGTAAATCTGTGGATTTACAGATCCACAGATCCCTGGATGCTTTCAAGAGAGAGTTAGATAGAGCTCTTAAGGATAGTGGAGTCAGGGGGTATGGGGAGAAGGCAGGAACGGGGTACTGATTGAGAATGATCAGCCATGATCACATTGAATGGCGGTGCTGGCTCGAAGGGCCGAATGGCCTATTCCTGCACCTATTGTCTATTGACTGCCTGTTTGAGGTAGCGCCTCCTGTAAATCCTTTTGATGCTGAGGAGGTCAGTATCCATGATGGACCGGGCAGTTTAGTTTTGAGGTACCGGCACACCATGTCTGCACTGATCAACGATCACCCTGCACACTAGTTCTATCCGGCACACTAGGGGAAATTTACAGAAGCTAATAAACTTACAATTGCCCCTAGTGTATCTGGACTTTCAAAAAGCCTTTGACAAGGCCCCACACAAGAGATGAGTGTGCACACTTAGAGCACATGGTATTGGGGGTAGGGTATTTGCATGGATGGAGAACTGGTTGGCAGACAGGAAGCAAAGATTGGGGTTCCATTTCTGAATGGCAGGCAGTGACTAAATGGGGTGCCGCAAGGCTTGGTGCTGGGACCCCTGTTATTTACAATATATATTAACAATTTAGACGAGGGAATTAAATGTGACATCTCCAAGTTTGCAGATGACACAAAGCTGGGTGGCAGGGTGAGCTGCGAGGACGATGCTATGAGGTTGCAGGGTGACAGGGACAAGTTGTGTGAGTGGGCAGATGCATGGCAGATGCAGTATAATGTGGATAAATGTGAGGTTATCCACTTTGGTGGCAAGAACAGGAAGGCAGATTATTATCTGAATGGTGTCAGATTAGGAGAAAGGGAGGTGCAACAAGACCTGGGTGGGCTTGTACATCAGTCACCGAAAGTAAGCATGCAGGTACAGCAAGCAGTGAAGACAGCTAATGGCATGTTGGCCTTCATTGCGAGAGGATTTGAGTTTAGGGGCAAGGAGATCCTACTGCACCTGGAGTATTGTGTGCAGTTTTGGTCTCCTAATTTGAGGAAGGACATTATTGCTATTGAGGAAGTGTAGCGTAGGTTCACCAGGTTAATTCCCGGGACGGCGGGACTGACATATGATGAAAGAATGGGTCGACTGGGCTTGTATTCACTGGAATATAAAATGCTTAAAGGATTGGACAGGCTAGATGCAGGAAAAATGTTCCCGATGTTGGTGGAGTCCAGAACCAGGGGTCACAGCTTAAGATTAAGAGGGAGGCCATTTAGGACTGAGATGAGGAAAAACATTTTCAGGCAGAGTTGTGAATCTGTGGAATTCTCTGCCACAGAATGCAGTGGATGCCAATTCACTGGATGTATTCAAGAGAGAGTTAGATTTAGCTCTTAGGGCTAAAGGAATCAAGGGATATGGGTAAAAGCAGGAACGGGGTACTGATTTTAGTTTATCATTCATGATCATATTGAATGGCAGTGCTGGCTTGAAGGGCCGAATGGCCTACTCCTGCACCTATTTTTCTATGTTTCAAACTTGCATGTCTTTGGAGTGTGGGAGGAAACCGGAGCACCCAGAGGAAACCCACGCGGTCACGGGGAGAACGTGCAAACTCTGCGCAGGATTGAACCCAGGTCTCTGCCGCTGTGAGGCAGCAACTCTACCGCCGCGCCACCGTGTCCACTGCTTTTTGTGAGAAGAGGGGGGAAGAAATTGCTCTTGAATCTGGTGGTGCGAGCTTTCAAGCTTTTGTGTCTTCTGCCCAGCGGGGGCAGGGAGAAGAGGGAATGAACGATTAAAAAAGTATTTCATTATAATGGCTGCTTTCCTGAGGCAACGTGAAGTACATGTGTCAGGGGTTATGGGGAGAAGTCGGGAGAATAGGGTTCGGAGGGAGAGATAGATCAGCCATGATTGAGTGGCGGAGGAGACAATGGACAATAGACAATAGGTGCAGGAGGAGGCCATTCGGCCCTTCGAGCAAGCACCGCCATGAAAAAGTTTTTCCTCATCTCAGTTCTAAATGGCCTACCCCTTATTCTTAAACTGTGGCCCCTTGTTCAGGACTCCCCCAACATTGGGAACATGTTTCCTGCCACTAACGTGTCCAACCCCTTAATAATGTTATACGTTTTGATAAGATCTCCTCTCATCCTTCTAAACTCCAGTGTATACAAGCCTAGTCGCTCCAGTCTTTCAACTTATGACAGTCCCGCCATTCCGGGAATTAACCTAGCAAACCTACGCTGCACGCCATCAATAGCAAGAATGTCCTTCCTCAAATTTGGAGACCAAAACTGCACACAGTACTCCAGGTGTGGTCTCACTAGGGCCCTGTACAACTGCAGAAGGTCCTCTTTGCTCCTATACTCAACTCCTCTTGTTATGAAGGCCAACATTCCATTGGCTTTCTTCACTGCCTGCTGTACCTGCATGCTTCCTTTCAGTGACTGCTGCACTTGGACACCCAGATCTTATAGACTTGATGGGCCGAAGGGCCTAATCCTGCTCCTATCACTTATGAACATAAAGTGTAGATGGAGTCGATGGCGGGGAGTCTGGTCTGTGCGACGGACTGGTCTACATCCACGACTGTCTGCAATTTCTTGCGGTCTTGGGCAGAACGGTTCCCAGACCAGGCTGTGACACAACCCAACAGTGAGCTTTCTACGGGTGCATCTGTAGAAGTTTGTAAGAGTCATTGGAGACATGCTGAATTCCGTTAGTCCCCTGAGGAAGTACAGGCATTGGTGAGAAGCTATGATGTTGCGCACAGACTGGGCAGATTTCTAAAGCTGTTGAAATTCATTTTTTGACTTTTGCTAATTCCCAATTCCTCATTTTTGCCGTTTCTTTTCCTCTTTTGGTGTAATTTTGTGATTCCGTCTCTAGTGCCACCTCTCTCGTTTCCTCCTTTTCTTTAAAAAAGTCAAGAGAAAAGTACAGAGAAACATCTGTGCGGCTTTCTGTTCAGTGCTATGAAGCCATAGACAAATTTCCTCCTCTTGATAAGATTAGCCATTCAACTAATTAACTAACGAGTAGAGTAGACAATAGACAATAGACAATGAGTGCAAGAGGAGGCCATTCGGCCCTTCGAGCCAGCACCGCCATTCATTGTGATCATGGCTGATCATCCACAATCAGTAACCCGTGCCTGCCTTCTCCCCATATCCCTTGATTCCACTAGCCCTCTATCTAACTCTCTTTTAAATTCATCCAGTGAATTGGCCTCCACTGCCCTCTGTGGCAGAGAATTCCACAAATTCACAACTCTCTGGGTGGAAAAGTTTCTTCTCATCTCAGTTTTAAATGGCCTCCCCTTTATTCTAAGACTGTGGCCCCTGGTTCTGGACTCCCCCAACATTGGGAACATTTTTCCTGCATCTAGCTTGTCCAGTCCTTTCATAATTTTATACGTCTCTATAAGATCCCCTCTCATCCTTCTAAACTCCAGTGAATACAAGCCCGGTCTTTCCAATCTTTTCTCATATGACAAACCCGCCATCCCGGGGATTAACCTGGTGAACCTACGCTGCACTGCCTCAAATGCAAGGACGTCCTTCCTCAAATTAGGAGACCAAAACTGCACACAATACTCCAGATGTGGTCTCAATAGGGCCCTGTACAACTGCAGAAGGACCTCTTTGCTCCTATACTCAAATCCTCTCGCAATGAAGGCCAACATGCCATTAGCTTTCTTCACTGCCTGCTGTACCTGCATCTTTACTTTCATTACCTGCATGCTTACTGTGGAGTGAGAGGAAGGCTGTACGCTCAGAGGGGGTGAGGCTGGAGTAGGTAAGGGGAGTGGAAAAGTTGAGACGGTTGACGTCATGCCAGCAGTTAGAAATAAAGAGGTCTGGAGAGGGCAGAATCAAATCAAATCAAATTTCTTTGTTGTCACTGTAGTGGTGCATACACTTTGGTGGTAAGAATAGGAAGGCATAGTATTATCTGAATGGTGTCAAGTTAGGAAAAGGGGACGTACAACGAGATCTGGGTGTCCTAGTGCATCAGTCACTGAATGGAAGCATGCAGGTACAGCAGGCAGTGAAGAAAGCCAATGGAATGTTGGCCTTCATAACAAGACAAGTTGAGTATAGGAGCAAAGAGGTCCTTCTGCAGTTGTGCAGGGCCCTAGTGAGACCGCGCCTGGAGTACTGTGTGCAGTTTTGGTCTCCAAATTTGAGGAAGGGTATTCTTGCTATTGAGGGCGTGCAGCGTAGGTTTACTAGGTTAATTCCCGGAATGGCGGGACTATCATATGTTGAAAGACTGGAGTGACTAGGCTTGTATACACTGGAATTTAGAAGGATGAGAGGAGATCTTATCGAAACGTATAAGATTATTAAGGGGTTGGACACGTTAGAGGCAGGAAACATGTTGGGGGAGTCCAGAACCAGGGGCCACAGTTTAAGAATAAGGGGTAGGCCATTTAGAACTGAGATGAGGAAAAACTTTTTCAGAAAGAGAGTTGTGAATCTGTGGAATTCTCTGCCTCAGAAGGCAGTGGAGGCCAATTCTCTGAATGCATTCAAGAGAGAGCTAGATAGAGTTCTTAAGGATAGCGGAGTCAGGGGGTACGGGGAGAAGGCAGGAACGGGGAACTGATTGAGAATGATCAGCAATGATCAAATTGAATGGCGGTGCTGGCTCGAAGGGCCGAATGGCCTCCTCCTGCACCTATTGTCTATTGTCTATTACAACGAAATCCAGGTGCCATGCCTGAGGGGAGCTCAAATATACAAGATATAAAATAACAATAAAATAACAGTAAAAGTGTGAGGAAAATAAAAACTGTTCACTCACGTGCGCACACTGTGACACACACACACACAGATTCACACACGCATGCACAATATGCCTAACGTATGCACACTTATCAGAATGTACGATATTGCACCTTGTCAGAATATAAGGTATTGCACAGAATAGTATTATAAAAATAAGTATTATAAATGAATATATCGATATTGCACAGAGGTAGGTATTGTACAGTATAAATATTGTCTACTTCTGCTTTCAGTGTAGAGTTCAGGGTGGTGAAGGCCTTAGGGTGGAAACTGTTGGTTAGTCTTGCGGTGTGAGTTTTTATGGACCTGTACCGCTTTGCTGAGGGCGGAAGGACAGTTCTGGGACGTTCAAGAGGGGAGGGACCGGTGGAGACGGGAGAAGGGGTCATCACTGGGTGGTAAGGACCCCTTCCCATAGAGAAAGGCTCAGAGGCGGAGGTGACGGAAGAAGAGCTCCACGTCATGGCGGACCCAGAACTCGTTGAGGTGGGGGCAGAGGGGAACAAAGGTGAGACCTCTGCTGAGGACAGACCATAGAAACATAGAAACATAGAAAATAGGTGCAGAGGAGGCCATTTGGCCCTTCGAGCCAGCACCGCCATTCATTGTGATCGTGGCTGATCATCTACAATCAGTAACCCGTGCCTGCCTTCTCCCCATATCCCTTGATTCCACTAGCCCCTAGAGCTCTATCTAACTCTCTTTTAAATTCATCCAGTGAATTGGCCTCCACTGCCCTCTGTGGAAGAGAATTCCACAAATTCACAACTCTCTGGGTGAAAAAGTTCCTTCTCACCTCAGTTTTAAATGGCCTCCCCTTTATTCTTAGATTGTGTGGCCCATGGTTCTGGACTCCCCCAACATTGGGAACATGTTTCCTTCATCTAGCTTGTCCAGTCCTTTCATAATTTTATACGTCTCTATAAGATCCCCTCTCATCCTTCTAAACTCCAGTGAATACAAGCCCAGTCGTTCCAATCTTTCCTCATATGACAGTCCCGCCATCCCGGGGATTAACCTGGTGAACCTACGCTGCACTGCCTCAATAGCAAGGAAGTCCTTCCTCAAATTAGGAGACCAAAACTCACACAATACTCCAGATATGGTCTCACCAGGGCTGTATACAACTGCAGAAGGACCTCTTTACTCCTATACTCAAATCCTTGTTATGAAGGCCAACATGCTATTAGCTTTCTTCACAGCCTGCTGTACCTGCACACTTACTTTCGGTGACTGGTGTACAAGGACACCCAGGTCTCTACACTTCCCCTTTACCTAATCTGACACCATTGAGATAATAATCTGCCTCCTTGTTTTTGCCACCAAAGTGGATAACCTCACATTTATCTACATTATACTGCATCTGCCACGCATCTGCCCACTCACTCAACCTGTCCAAATCACCCTGCAACCTCCTAACATCCTCTTCGCAGTTCACACAGTTCACCCAGCTTTGTGTCATTCCCAAACTTGCTAGTGTTACTTCTAATTCCATCATCCAAATCATTAATATATATGGTAAACAGTTGCGGCCCCAACACCGAGCCTTGCGGCACTCCACTCGCCACTGCCTGCCATTCTGAAAAGGACCCGTTTACTCCTACTCTTTGCTTCCTGTCTGCCAACCAATTCTCTATCCATGTCAATACCCTACCCCCAATACCGTGTGCTCTAATTTTGCCCACCAATCTCCTGTGTGTGACCTTATCAAAGGCTTTCTGAGAAGGCAGTGGAGGCCAATTCTCTGAATGCATTCAAGAGAGAGCTAGATAGAGCTCTTAAGGATAGCGGAGTCAGGGGGTATGGGGAGAAGGCAGGAACGGGGCACTGATTGAGCCTTGATCACATTGAATGGTGGTGCTGGCTCGAAGGGCCGAATGGCCTACTCCTGCACCTATTGTCTATTGTTCATTAAATATGATCAATTGGCCAGATACTGAGTGGATCTCTAGTGCAAATATTCAATCAGTAACATCCAAAGTTTAAAGATCTCAAAGCAGCAACTCTTCATGAAATAGTTATAAATGTCAACTGTCAACTTATCCAAGAGGTTGAACAAAAATAATTGTTTGCAAACATTTTATATACGAAGAAATCGCAGAGAGTTGTGAACACTGCCCAGTCTAACACTCAGAATCTGCTTACTAAAATGGCGCTGAAATGTACTCATGACCCACTACGGTTTTTAGAGTCGAGTGGTCTATCTTACTCCTCTAGTATCTTTGGTGCTGCCTGCCCCGCTGAGTTGCTCCAGCTTTGTCTGTCTATCCTCGTGGTCAGTCAGCATCTGTGGCGGGAGATGCCCCTGGAAAGGCAAGTGGTGACGCAACAGACGGGACCGCGTGACCTCCATCGCCCGTCGCCACGACAACCCGAGGCCCCGGCTCCCGTCGCCACGACAACCCGAGACCCATCACGACGACAACCCGAGACCTGGAGCGCCTGTCACCACAGCAACCCGAGACCTGGAGCGCCCGTCACCACGGCAACCCGAGACCTGGAGCGCCCGTCACCACAACAACCCGAGGCCCCTGGCGCCCGTCACCACGGCAACCCGAAACCCCGGCGCCCGTCACCACGGCAATCCAATCCCCAAAGCGACCTTCACCATGGCAACCCGATCCCCAAAGTGCCTGTCATCACGGCAACCCGAAACCCCGGCGCCCGTCACCACGGCAACCCGATCCCCCAACGCCCGTCACCACGGCAACCCGATCCCCCAGCGCCCATCACCACGGCAACCCGAGACCTGGAGCGCTCGTCACCACGGCAACCCGAGACGTGGAGCGCCCACGTCACCACGGTAACCCGAGGACCCGGCGTCCGTCACCACGGCAACCCGAGACCTGGCGCCCACGTCACAATGCAACCCGAGGCCCTGGAGCGCCCGTCACCACGGCAACCGATCCATGGCGCCTTAATGATAACTCTCCCCCCCCCCTCTAAACATGCGAGCGGGAGGAACGGGGCCGGGTGGGAAAAGAAATAGCAACAGGCCGGCGATGGACTCGGTGGGGTCAGAGCACAAGGGAGAGTGAGCGGCCTAGTGGGCGCTGAGAAGCCTGGTGCGGTTGCCATGGCGACGGTGTCCACAGGGAGACGCCGGGCCCCGGCCTCGGAGAGGAGAGGAGAGCAGAGCAGAGCAGGGAGGCCGAGGACGTCCCGGGAGAGTAAGTCTACAACATCACACTCACACCCTCCCCACAAACCCAACAAAGCCAGGAAGGTTGCTGCAATACTTCAAGGAGAGAGTTAGATCTTGGGGCTGACAGAATCAAGGGATAATTATGTGGGGAGAAGGCAGGAACGGGGTACTGAGTGAGAATGATCAGCCATGATCACATTGAATGGCGGCGCTGGCTCCGAAGGGCCGAATGGCCTCCTCCTGCACCTATTGTCTATGTTTCTATGCTCACTTTTCCCACCCAGTTTTTAAGAGGTTAGAGTTTAAAGAAGATAGACAGAAAAAGCTGGAGTAACTCAAGCGGGACAGGCAGCATCTCTGGAGAGAAGGAATGGGTGACGTTTTAGACAATAGACAATGGGTGCAGGAGGAGGCCATTCGGCCCTTCGAGCCAGCACCGCCATTCAATGTGATCATGGCTGATCATTCTCAATCAGTACCCCGTTCCTGCCTTCTCCCCGTACCCCCTGACTCCGCTATCCTTAAGAGCTCTATCTACCTCTCTCTTGAATGTTTTGGGTCGAGAGTGGTTAGGGATGAAGGGAAACGAGAGATACAGACGGTGACGTGGAGAGACGAAGATCAATGAATGAAAGATATGCAAAAAAGTAACGATGACAAAGGAGACCGGCCATTGTTAGCTGTTTGTTGGGTGAGAACGAGAAGCTGGTGCGACTTGGGTGGGAGAGGGATAGAGAGAGAGGAAATGTCGGGGCTACCTGAGGTGAGAGAAATCAATGTTCATACCACGGGTGTAAGCTGCCCAAGCGAAATATGAGGCGCTGTTCCTCCAATTTGTGTTTGGCCTCACTCTGTCAATGGAGGAGGCCGAGAACAGAAAGGTCCGTGTAGGAATGGGAAGGAGAATTAAAGTGTCCAGCAACTGGGAGATCAGGTTGGTTCACGCCGGCTGAGCGAAGGTGTTCCGCAAAACGATGGCCCAGTCTGCGTTTGGTCTCGCTGATGTATAAGAGTCTACATCTTGAACAACGGATACAGTAGATGAGGTTGGAGGAGGTGCAAGTGAACCTCTGCTGAACCTGAAAGGACTGTTGCGGTCCCTGGACGGAGTCGAGGGAGGAGGTGTAGGGACAGGTGTTGCATCTGCTGCGGTTGCAGGGGAAGGTACCTGGGCAGGGGGTGGTTTGGGTGGGAAGGGATGAGTTAACCAGGGAGTTGCGGAGGGAACGGTCTCTGCGGAAGGCAGAAAGGTAACGGAGATAGAGTTTGGGGAACAGCTTTGCTTTCCATTCCTACCCAAACAGTTTCGTGTCGTTTGTAGGAAGGAACTGCAGATGCTGGCTTACACACAAGGTAGACACAAAAGGAGGCAGTGGAGGCCAGTTCTCTGAATGCATTCAAGAGAGAGCTAGATAGAGCTCTTAAGGATAGCGGAGTCAGGGGGTATGGGGAGAAGGCAGGAACAGGGTACTGATTGAGAATGATCAGCCATGATCACATTGAATGGCGGTGCTGGCTCGAAGGGCCGAATGGCCTCCTCCTGCACCTATTATCTATTGTCAATTGTCTATTGACTGGTATAGTTTTCCTGGACTACTGTTACCATTTTTTCCCTGAGAGAAAGTCATGGTCAGATGCTGTGGGAGGCCTGGGGAACATTGCCCTCTGCTGGTTCATTGCCATGAACTGTCGTTGAATTCCCTGCGATGAATCCCTGTGTTCCAGGGTGCGTTTCTATCGCTCGGACCAGAGGGTGAAATATTGGGATTTGGGGGAAGCTTCGCATCCCCATCACGGTCACGGTGGCGCAGCAGTAGAGTTGCTGCATTACAGCGAATGCAGCGCCGGAGACCTGGGTTCCATCCCGACTACGGGTGCTGTCTGTATGGAGTTTGTACGTTCTCCCCGTGACCTGCGTGGGTTTCTCCGAGATCTTCGGTTTCCTCCCACACTCCAAAGACGTGCAGGTTTGTAGGTTAATTGGCTGCGTAAATGTAAAAATTGTCCCTAGTGGGTGTAGGATAGTGTTAATGTGTGGGGATCACTGGTTAGCGCGGACCCGGTGAGCCAAAGGGCCTGTTTCCGTGCTGTATCTGTATCTCTAGACTAAAATCCTGGTGTAACTCAGGTTACAGGCAGCATCTCCGGATAAAAAGAATGGGTGATGTTTCGGGCCAAGACTCTTCTTCAGACTGTTCCTTGTTTGCTTCGTTGTCACCTTCCTCTCAGCTAACATTGATCTATTCTACACTTTCCATGACCTTCGCCCCCTTTGATCTCTCGTTTTTGCACCCTGCCCTTCCATACTTCTGTGTCTCCCTCTCCCCTGACTCTCAACCCCAAACATCACCCATTCCTTCTCTCCAGTGATGCTGCCTGTCCCGCTGAGTCACGCCAGCATTTTGTGTCTCGATTAGTGTCGTTTTCAAATTGAGGAAGGGTCTCAACCTGAAACATCACCTTTTCCTTTTCTCCAGAGATGCTGCCTGACCCGCTGAGTTACTCCAGCATTTGGTCTTTCTTCGGTGTACCTAGTTTACATTAGGTTTATTATTATCACTTATACCGAGCTGCAGGGAAAAGCTTTGCTTTGCTTGCTATCCAGTCAGTTTAGTGTTGTTTATTCATAGTCGTCGAGTTGTACAGATCAGAAACAGTCCCTTCGGTCCAACTTGCCCATGTCAACCAACATGCCCCACCTAGTCTAGTCCCACTGGCCTGCGTGTATTATTGTCTTGTTTACTGAGCTTCAGTGGAAAGCTTTGCTTTGCATGCCATCCAACACAGTTTAGTTTAATTATACAGTCTTTATTGGTTGCTGCATATTATATTCAGGGACCAATATTTTTGGTCAAGTTACAGGAAATTCAGGATCCAGTTGCATAGATGCGAACTGAGGCCTAGCTGGTGGGGTTTGGAGATGAGCTTGGTGGGGATGTCTGTGTTGAAGGCAGAGCTATAGTCTATGAATATCATCCTCACGTAAGTGCCCTGTCTCTCCAGGTTAGTCAGGAAGGTATGAAGAGCCAGGGGAGTCCAGAACAAGGGGCCACAGTTTAAGAGTAAGGGGTAGGCCATTTAGAACTGAGATGAGGAAAAACTTTTTCAGTCAGAGAGTTGTGAATCTGTGGAATTCTCTGCCTCAGAAGGCAGTGGAGGCCAATTCTCTGAATGCATTCAAGAGAGAGCAAGATAGAGCTCTTAAGGATAGCGGAGTCAGGGGGTACGGGGAGAAGGCAGGAACGGGGTACTGATTGAGAATGATCAGCCACGATCACATTGAATGGCGGTGCTGGCTCGAAGGGCCGAATGGCCTCCTCCTGCACCTATTGTCTATTGTCTATTGAGATGGCGTCCTCTGTGGATCTATTCGCTCTGTATGCAAACTGGGCGGCACGGTAGCGCAGCGGTAGAGTTGCTGCTTTACAGCGAATGCAACGCCGGAGACTCAGGTTCGATCCTGACTACGGGTGCTGCACTGTAAGGAGTTTGTACGTTCTCCCCGTGACCTGCGTGGGTTTTCTCCGAGATCTTCGGTTTCCTCCCACACTCCAAAGACGTACAGGTATGTAGGTTAATTGGCTGGGTAAATGTAAAAATTGTCCCTAGTGGGTGTAGGATAGTGTTAATGTATGGGGATTGCTGGGCGGCACGGACTTGGAGGGCCGAAAAGGCCTGTTTCTGGCTGTATATATATGATATGATATGATATGATATGGTGTGGGTCTAGTGAGGCAGGGATGGTGGCTTTGATGTGGGAGAGGACCAACCTTTCAAAGCACTTCATAATGATCGGAGTGAGGGCAACCGGGCGGTGGTCGTTCAGGCTGCTGATGCTTGCCTGTTTCGGCACCGGCACTATGGTGGCCGACTTCGGGACCGTTGCCAGAGATAAAGACAGGTTGAAGATGTTCGTGGATACTCCAGCAAGCTGGTCAGCACAGTCCTTAAGTACCCGTCCTGGGACTCGGGCCTGGCCTGCAGCTTTGCGTGGGTTGAGGAAGGATATTCTTGCTATTGAGGGCGTGCAGCGTAGGTTTACTAGGTTAATACCCGGAATGGCAGGACTATCATATGTTGAAAGACTGGAGCGACTAGGCTTGTATACACTGGAATTTAGAAGGATGAGAGGAGATCTTATCGAAACGTATAAGATTATTAAGGGGTTGGACACGTTAGAGGCAGGAAACATGTTGGGGGAGTCCAGAACCAGGGGCCACAGTTTAAGAATAAGGGGTAGGCCATTTAGAACTGAGATGAGGAAAAACTTTTTCAGTCAGAGAGTTGTGAATCTGTGGAATTCTCTGCCTCAGAAGGCAGTGGAGGCCAATTCTCTGAATGCATTCAAGAGAAAGCTAGATAGAGCTCTTAAGGATAGCGGAGTCAGGGGGTGTGGGGAGAAGGCAGGAACGGGGTATTGATTGAAAATGATCAGCCGTGATCACATTGAATGGTGGTGCTGATTCGAAGGGCCGAATGGCATCCTCCTGCACCTATTGTCTATTGATCCTCTGCAACGCGCGCTGTGCCTCACGTGTGCTCAGCAATTAGTTTAGAGATACGGCGCGGAAACAGGCCCTTCGGCCCACCGAGTCCGCACCGACCAGCGATCCCCGCACATTAACACTATCCCACACACGCTACGGACAATTTACATGTACACCAAGCCAATTAACCTACAAACCTGTACGTCTTTGGAGTGTGGGAGGAAACCGGAGAACTCGAAGAAAACCCACGCAGGTCACGGGGAGAACGTACAAACTCCGTACAGACGGCACCCGTAGTCGGGATGGATCCCGGGTCTCCAGCGATGCAATCGCTGTAAGGCGGCAACTCTACTGCTGCGCCACCGTGACCACACCAGGGGCAATTTGCAGAGGGCCAATTAACCTAAAATTAAACTCTTTGGGATGTGGAGGAAACTGGAGCACTCAGGGAAAACCCATGTGGGTCACATGGAGAACACACAAAATGGCGGTGCTGGCTCGAAGGGCCGAATGGCCTCCTCCTGCACCTATTAACCATATAACCATATAACAATTACAGCACGGAAACAGGCCCGTTCGGCCCTACCAGTCCACGCCGACCACTTTCTCTGACCTAGTCTCATCTACCTGCTCTCAGACCATAACCCTCCAATCCCCTCCCATCCATATACCTATCCAATTTACTCTTAAATAATAAAAATCGAAGCTCATTCCACACAGCCTCCACCCCTGAGTAAAGAAGTTACCCCTCATGTTACCCCTAAACTTTTGTCCCTTAATTCTGAAGTTATGTCCCCTTGTTGGAATCTTCCCCACTCTCAAAGGGAAAAGCGTCAACTCTGTCCGTCCCTCTTAAAATTTTAAAAACCTCTATCAAGTCCCTCCTCAACCTTCTATGCTCCAAAGAATAAAGACCCAACCTGTTCAACCTCTCTCTGTAGCTTAAGTGCTGAAACCCAGGCAACATTCTAGTAAATCTCCTCTGTACCCTCTCCATTTTGTCGACATCCTTCCTATAATTTGGCGACCAGAACTGCACACCATACTCCAGATTCGGCCTCACCAATGCCCTGTACAATTTCAACATTACATCCCAACTTCTATATTCGATGCTCTGATTTATAAAGGCAAGCATACCAAACGCCTTCTTCACCACCCTATCCACATGAGATTCCACCTTCAAGGAACAATGCACAGTTATTCCCAGATCCCTCTGTTCCACTGCATTCCTCAGTTCCCTACCATTTACCCTGTACGTCCTATTTTGATTTGTCCTACCAAAATGCAGCACCTCACACTTATCAGCATTAAACTCCATCTGCCATCTTTCAGCCCACCCTTCCAAAAGGCCCAAGTCTCTCTGTAGACTTTGAAAATCGACTTCATTATTAACTACACCACCTATCTTAGTATCATCTGCATACTTACTAATCCAATTTGCCACACCATCATCCAGATCATTAATGTAAATGACAAACAACAGTGGACCCAACACAGATCCTTGGGGTACTCCACTAGACACTGGCCTCCAACCTGACATACAGTTGTCAACCATTACCCTCTGGTATCTCCCATTCAGCCATTGTTGAATCCATCTTGCAACCTCACTATTAATACCCAACGATTTAACCTTCTTAATCAACCTTCCATGTGGAACCTTGTCAAATGCCTTACTAAAGTCCATATAGACAACATCCACAGCCTTGCCCTTATCAATTTCCCTGGTAACCTCTTCAAAAAATTCAAGTAGATTAGTCAAACATGACCTTCCAGGCACAAATCCATGTTGACTGTTCCTAATCAGGCCTTGTTTATCCATGTGATTATATATATTGTCCCTAAGTATCTTTTCCATTAATTTTCCCACCACAGACGTCAAACTAACAGGTCTATAATTGCTAGGTTTACCTTTAGAACCTTTTTTAAACAAAGGCACTACATGCACAATGCGCCAATCTTCCGGCACCATCCCCGTTTCTAATGACGTTTGAAATATTTCCGTCATAGCCCCTGCTATTTCTGCACTAACTTCCCTCAATGTCCCAGGGAATATCCTATCAGGACCTGGAGACTTATCCACTTTTATATTTTTCAAAAGTGCCCTTACCTCCTCTTCTTTAATCCTCATAATTTCCATCACTACTCTACTTGTTTCGCTTACCTCACATAATTCAATATCCTTCTCCTCGGTGAATACCGAAGAAAAGAAATTGTTTAATATCTCCCCCATTTCTTCCGGCTCAGCACATAGCTGTCCACTCTGACTCTCTAATGGACCAATTTTATCCCTCGCTATCCTTTTGCTATTGACATATCTGTAGAACCCCTTGGGGTTTACTTTTACATTACTTGCCAAAGCAACCTCATATCTCTTTTTCGCTTTTCTAATTTCCTTCTTAAGATTCCTTTTACATTCTTTATATTCCTCAAGAACCTCATTTACTCCCTGCCGCTTATATTTATTGTATATATCATATCATATCATATATATACAGCCGGAAACAGGCCTTTTCGACCCACCAAGTCCGTGCCGCCCAGTGATCCCCGCACATTAACACTATCCTACACCCACTAGGGACAATTTTTTTTTTTTTTACATTTACCCAGCCAATTAACCTACATACCTGTACGTCTTTGGAGTGTGGGAGGAAACCGAAGATCTCGGAGAAAACCCACGCAGGTCACGGGGAGAACGTACAAACTCCTTACAGTGCAGCACCCGTAGTCAGGATCGAACCTGAGTCGACGGCGCTGCATTCGCTGTAAAGCAGCAACTCTACCGCTGCGCTACCGTGCCGCCATCTTTTTCTATATCTCCCTCTTTTTCCGAACCAAGTGTCCAATTTCCCTGGAAAACCACGGCTCTTTCAAATTATTATTCTTTCCTTTCCACCGAACAGCGACATAAAGACTCTGTACTCTCAAAATTTCACCTTTAAATATCCTCCATTTCTCTATTATATCCTTTTCATAAAACAAAATGTCCCATTTCACTCCTTTTAAATCCTTTCTCATCTCCTCAAAATTAGCCTTTCTCCAATCCAAAATCTCAACCCATGGTCCAGATTTGACCTTCTCCATAATTATATTGAAACTAATGGCATTGTGATCACTAGACCCAAAGTGTTCCTCAACACTTACCTCCGTCACCTGACCCGTCTCATTTCCTAACAGGAGGTCCAACACTGCCCCTTCTCTGGTAGGTACCTCTACGTATTGCTGCAAAAAACTATCCTGCACATATTTTACAAACTCCAAACCATCCAGCCCTTTAACAGAATGTGATTCCGTCTATGTACGGAAAATTGAAATCACCCACAATCACTACTCTGTGCTTACTACTAATATCTGCTATCTCCTTACATATTTGCTCTTCCAATTCTCGTTCCCTATTTGGCGGTCTATAATACACCCCTATAAGTGTTGCTAAGCCTTTCTCATTTCTGAGTTCCATTTCTGAGTTCTATTGTCTCTACCAGTTGCATCACTGTGCTGTTCTGCGTTCAAAACAAATCAACGGAACCTCAGTCTGGGAGCGTCACAAAGCAATGGGTCATGATGACAAACCCATTCCAAGAATGCGATTATTGCATTGCCAGAATCTTCAAGGTTTCAAACTGGTGGAATATCTGATACCAGAGACTAATTAACCTCCAAACCTTTAGGGAAATGGGAGGAAATCGAAGCATCAGGAAGAAACACATACAGTCAAAGGGGGTACATACAGACCCCACAGAGACAACTCCCGAGGTCAGGATTGAACCCGAGTACTAAGGGGGACCAGGGGTGGGGAGGCCAAGGCGGAGAGGGGATGAGTACTGCTTTTGGTAACTCTGTGGCGACTCTTTTGTGTTTTTTTGAATGCTAAAACAAAGAATTTATTTCACTGTACCTAGCCAGGGACAAGTGACGATAAGGTATCATCATCATCATCATCATCATCATCATCATCATCATCATCATCATCATCATCATCATCTAACACACTGTTCTCCAATGTTCTTCTTTGCACTTTCAGTCACACAAGGGCAGCACAAATATGGGTGTGAAAGTGCTCGTGAGAATCAGGACAACAACGAGCTTTGCGTCAGATATGATCGAGTGTTCCCCTGACGACAACGTAAGTACGATTACTGTGGAAGACCACAGAGAGGTTCATTTTAACAGAGAAGAAAAAAGTGGTGAAAATCCAATTAACATTGGAGAATATATCAATTATGAGTACAAAATATCTCTCAGGGCCTGTATTGGAGTTTAGAAGGATGAGGGGGGACCTCACTGAAACTTACCGAATAGTGAAAGGCCTGCAGAGAGTGGATGTGGAGAGAAATAGACAATAGGTGCAGGAGGAGGCCATTTGGCCCTTCGAGCCAGCACCGCCATTCAATGTGATCATGGCTGATCATTCTCAATCAGTACCCCGTTCCTGCCTTCTCCCCGTACCCCCTGACTCCGCTATCCTTAAGAGCTCTATCTAGCTCTCTCTTGAATGCATTCAGAGAATTGGTCTCCACTGCCTTCTGAGGCAGAGAATTCCACAGATTCACAACTCTCTGACTGAAAAAGTTTTTCCTCATCTCCGTTCTAAATGGCCTGCCCCTTATTCTTAAACTGTGGCCCCTTGTTCTGGACTCCCCCAACATTGGGAACATGTTTCCTGCCTCTGACGTATCCAACCCCTTAATAATCTTATACGTTTCGATAAGATCCCCTCTCATCCTTCTAAATTCCAGTGTATACAAGGAAGACCATAGTGAGATTCATTTTAATGGAGAAGAAAAAATTGTGAAAATCCAATTAACATTGGAGAATATATCAATTATGAGTACAAAACATCTCTCAGTCCATCACATGTCAAATGAGCGTTTGACGACACTGGGCCTGTACTGGAGTTTAGAAGGATGAGGGGGGACCTCATTGAAACTTACCGAATAGTGAAAGGCCTGGATAGAGTGGATGTGGAGAGAAATGTTTCCACTAGTGGGAGAGTCTAGGACCAGAGAGAAGAACGTTCCTTTAAAAGGATGAGGAATTTCTTTAGTCAGGGTGGTGAACCTGTGGAATTTATTGCCACGGAAGGCTGTGGAGGCCGTCAGTGGATATTTGTAAGGTAGAGATAGATAGATTCATGATTAGTACAGGTGTCAGGGGTTATGGGGAGAAGGCAGGAGAATGGGGTTTGGAGGGAGAAAGAGATCAGCCGTGATTGAATGGCGGGTGGACACAAAATGCTGGAGTAACTCAGCGGGTCAGGCAGCATCTAGGGAGAGAAGGAATGGGTGACGTTTCGGGTTGAGACCCTTCTTCAGACTGATGTCAGGGGAGGGGGCGGGACAGAGATGGGATGTAGTCGCAGACAGGAAGACTAGTGGGAGAACTGGGAAGGGAGAGGGGACAGAGAGGGGAAGCAGGGACTATCTGAAGTTAGAGAAGTCACTGTTCACACCGCTGGGGTGTGAGCTGCCCAAGTGAAATATGAGGTGCTGTTCCTCCAATTTGCGCTGGGCCTCACTCTGACAATGGAGGAGGCCCAGGACTGAAAGGTCAGATTGGGAGTGGGAGGGGGAGTTGAAGTGCTGAGCCACCGGGAGATCAGGTAGGTTAAGACGGACTGAGCGGAGGTGATTCAGCGAAACGATCGCCGAGCCTGCGCTTGGTCTCGCCGATGGAGGAGTAGACTCATTGGGCCTAATGGTTTAATTCTACTCTGACTTTTGAACCTCTGAATTCAGGCCAATATGTAACCTCAGCGGATTAACCTCCGGGATATTAGCAATTGTAATAGCCTAATGAACAATCCTAAACAGATTCTCTGTTTTTAATACGCATCCTCTGGCTGCAGGCATTAAAGATCCACACCAGGCGGGACCAGCGTAAGGAGGTGGTCAACAATCAGCACCGCGACTGGATGTTCAAAGTGGATGGGATTCTCCACGATGTACCACAGGAGGTTGTGTACACTGCTGTAGCCAAGACAGCCGTCGCCAGCACAATCAACGGCTTCAGCAGTACGTGGGACTGAGGGGGGGTCTTATAGAAACATATAACATTCTTAAGGGGTTGGAGAGGCTAGGTGCGGGAAGATTGTTCCCGATGTTGGGGAAGTCCAGAACAAGGGGTCACAGCTTAAGGATAATGGGGAAGTCCTTTAGGACCGAGATGAGAAAACATTTCTTCACACAGAGAGTGGTGAATCTGTGGAATTCTCTGCCACAGAAGGTAGTTGAGGCCAGTTCATTGGCTATATTTAAGAGGGAGTTAGATGTGGCCCTTGTGGCTAAAGGGATCAGGGGGTATAGAGAGAAGGCAGGTACGGGATACTGAGTTGGATGATCAGCCATGATCATATTGAATGGCGGTGCGTACAGGCTCGAAGGGCCGAATGGCCTACTCCACCTATTTTCTATGTTTCTATGTGCAGCAAGGAACTGCAGATGCCGGTTTAAACCGAAGATAGACACAAAATGCTGGAGAGATGGAATGGGTGATATTTCTTTAGTCTGAAGAAGGGTCTCGACCTGAAACGTCACCTATTCCTTCTCTCAACAGATGCTGCCTGCCCGGCTGGGTTACTCCAGCTTTTTGTGTCTATCGTAGGTCTAAGTGTTCTATTTAACTGCAATGAAGCCAGGACTTAATGGTATTAGGAGCAGAACTAGGCCATTCGGCCCATCAAGTCTACCCCTCCATTCAATCATGGCTGATCTATCTCTCCCTCCTAAGCCCATCAAGGTACAAGGACCAGTCTCACCCCCGGTCACTCCCTCTCCTCCCCGCTCCCATTAGGCAAGTACCGACGTGTGGAAACGCACAGCTCCAGATTCAGGGATAATTTATTCCCAGCTGTTATCAGGCAACAGAACCAGCCTCTCACTAACTAGTGAGCAGTCATGAACTACCATCTATCTCATTGGAGACGACTAAAGAAATTCCTCCTCATCTCCTTCCTAAAGGAGATTCTGAGACAGCATCTCTGGAGAATAGGAACAGGTGACGTTTCGGGTCGAGACCCTTCTTCAGAGTGTTTACACACTATCCACCTGAGGATAAGAATCTTGTTGTTAATCTCTTGTTGGTAAATCTCAAAGGGCATAGAACCCATAACTGACAACAATAAAAGCAATAGACAATAGACAACAGACAATAGGTGCAGGAGGAGGCCATTCGGCCCTTCGAGCCAGCACCGCCATTCAATGTGATCATGGCTGATCATTCTCAATCAATACCCCGTTTCTGCCTTCTCCCCATACCCCCTGACTCCGCTATCCTTAAGAGCTCTATCTAGCTCTCTCTTGAATGCATTCAGAGAATTGGTCTCCACTGCCTTCTGAGGCAGAGAATTCCACAGATTCACAACTCTCTGACTGAAAAAGTTTTTCCTCATCTCCGTTCTAAATGGCCTACCCCTTATTCTTAAACTGTGGCCCCTGGTTCTGGACTCCCCCAACATTGGGAACATGTTTCCTGCCTCTAACGTGTCCAACCCCTTAATAATCTTATATTTTTCGATAAGATCCCCTCGCATCCTTCTAAATTCCAGTGTATACAAGCCTAGTCGCTCCAGTCTTTCAACATGTGACAGTCCCGCCACTCCGGGAATTAACCTAGTAAACCTACGCTGCACGCCCTCAATAGCAAGAATATGCTTCCTCAAATTTGGAGACCAAAACTGCACCCAGGTGCAGTCTCACTAAGGCCCTGTACAACTGCAGAAGCGACACCCGTTCCGAGTGTGTGAATGAGGAAGTAACGTTTTAGTTGGCAGTGCAGTTGCTATCTGTGGAGACCAGCCCATCGATGATAAGTGATATGAAGTATTAGAATTGCTAGCATGTTTGAGATGGCACAGAGGTGCAGCGGTAGAGTTGCTGCCTTACAGCGCCAGAGACTCGGGTTCAATCCTACTGCGGGTCATAAGGTCATAAGTGATTGGAGTAGAATTAGGCCATTTGGCCCATCAAGTCTACTCTGCCATTCAATCATGGCTGATTTATCTCTCCCTCCTAACCCCATTCTCCTGCCTTCTCCCCGTAACCTCTGACACCCGCAGTAATCAGAAATCTACTTTGCCTTAAATATATCCACTGACTTGGCCTCTATTCTATGCATCTCGATAAGATCCCCTCTCATCCTTCTAAACTCCAGTGAATACAGGCCTACAGCTGTATTGAACAAGTACAGCCTTAAGACAGCCACAGCTGTAATATCCAGAAACATCAGGCTTCTTTGTACAGGAAATGTGAGAGGCGGGGGAAGAAATGGCATGTACAAATGACAAGACTGTACCACGTTTTTCCCGCAGGTACAATAATGTGTTATGGCCAAACGGGGGCTGGAAAAACGTACACGATGACTGGAGCTACGGAGAAATATGAATACCGTGGCATCATTCCCAGGGCAATTCAACAGGTACTGATTTCCAGCAACTGAACAAAAATCAGTAGTGATTTTGCGATTTCCCCTCCTGTTCACTTTGGCCACAGGTACACCATTGTTATAAGGTCATAAGTGATAGGAGCAGAATTAGGCCATTCGGCACATCAAGTCTACTCTGCCATTCATTCATGGCTGCTCTATCTCTCCCTCCTCACCCCGTATGCATCAGGATGAGAAATGAAGACATTTTAGAAACATAGAAAATAGGTGCAGGAGGAGGCCATTCGGCCCTTTGAGCCTGCACCGCCATTCAATATGATCATGGCTGATCATCCAACTCAGTATCCCGTACCTGCCTTCTCTCCATACCCCCTGATCCCTTTAGCCACAAGGGCCACATCTAACTCCCTCTTAAATATAGCCAATGAACTGGCCTCAACTACCTTCTGTGGCAGAGAATTCCACAGATTCACCACTCTGTGTGAAAAAAAACCTTCTCATCTCGGTCCTAAAAGACTTCCCTCTTATCCTTAAACTGTGACACCTTGTTCTGGACTTCCCCAACATCGGGAACAATCTTCCTGCATCTAGCTTGTCCAACCCCTTAAGAATTTTGTAGGTTTCTATAAGATCCCCCCTCAATCTTCTAAATTCCAGCGATTTTAGAGTTGAGTTTAGGTTTATTCATGCTCATAAGTGATAGGAGTGGAATTAGGCCATTCAGCCCATCAAGTCTACTCCACCATTCATTCATGGCTGATCTATCTCTCCCTCCGAACCCCATTCTCCTGCCTTTTCCCCATAACCCTTGATTTTTAGATTTTTTTATTTTTTATATTTAGAGATACAGCGCAGAAACAGGCCCTTCGGCCCACCGAGTCCGCGCCGCCCAGCGATCCCCGCACACTAACACTATCCTACACACACTAGGGACAATTGGAGTGTGGGAGGAAACCGAAGATCTCGGAGAAAACTCACGCAGGTCACGGGGAGAACGTACAAACACTGTACAGACGGCGCCCGTAGTCGGGATCGAACCTGAGTCTCCGGCGCTGCATTCGCTGTAAGGCAGCAACTCTACTGCTGCGCCACCCGTACTAATCAAGAATCTGTCTATCTCTGCCTTAAAACTATCCATTGACGGCCTCCACGGCCTTCTGTGGTTCTGAATTCCACAGGTTCACCACCCTCTGACTAAAGAAATTCCTCCTCATCTCCTTCCTAAAGGAGCGTCCTTTAATTCTGAGGCTGTTGTATGACCTCTGGTCCTAGACTGTCCCACAAGTGGAAACATCCTCTCCACATCCACTCTATCCAGGCCTTTCACTTGGATCATGTGGAGACACTAGGATGCCAGGCGACTCTCTGCGCACCCAGAATCAGATCAATAGACAATAGACAATAGGTGCAGGAGGAGGCCATTTGGCCCTTCGAGCCTGTACGCACCGCCATTCAATGTGATCATGGCTGATCATTCTCAATCAGTACCCCGTTCCTGCCTTCTCCCCATACCCCCTGACTCCACTATCCTTAAGAGCTCTATCTAGCTCTCTCTTGAGTGCATTCAGAGAATTGGCCTCCACTGCCTTCTGAGGCAGAGAATTCCACAGATTCACAACTCTCTGACTGAAAAAGGTTTTCCTCATCTCTGTTCTAAATGGCCTACCCCTTATTTGTAAACTGAGGCCCCTGGTTCTGGACTCCCCCAACATTGGGAACATGCTTTCTGCCTCTAACGTGTCCAACCCCTTAATAATCTTTTATGTTTCGATAAGATCCCCTCTCATCCTTCTAAATTCCAGTGTATACAAGCCTAGTCGCTCCAGTCTTTCAACATACGACAGTCCCGCCATTCCGGGAATTAACCTAGTAAACCTACGCTGCACGCCCTCAATAGCAAGAATATCCTTCCTCAAATTTGGAGACCAAAACTACACACAGTACACCAGGTGTGGTCTCACTAGGGCCCTGTACAACTGCAGAAGGACCTCTTTGCTCCTATAATCAACTCAGCAATCATTCATTACAATCGCTCCACTCTTTTAAACATTTACTCCAACACCAGCATTTATTCTTAATCTCCTCTAAATGTTATTCCCGTTAACCTGTATCTGTACACTGTGGACGGCTTAATTGTAATCACGTATACTGGATAGTACTAAAAAAAAAGCTTTTCACTGTACCTCCGTACACAGTGACATTAAACTAAACTAAACTAATCTGCAGACGCTGGAATCTTGCAAAGAACACAAAGTGCTAGAGTAGCTGTATCAGACTTTATGTTGCACTAAATGTTGTACCTTTTATCCTTTGTGCACTGTGGATGATTTGATTATAATCATGTACAGTTTTTTCTGTATACTTTACAGTCTTTTGTTTGACTGGATAGCACGCAAACAAAGCTTTTTATTGTACCTCGATAAACAAGACAATAGTTTCGTTCAGTTTAGTTTAGAGATACAGCGCGGAAACAGACCCTTTCGGCCCACCGGGTCTGCGCCGACCGGCGATCCCCGCATATTAATACTATCCTACACACACACTAGGGACAATAGGCGGTCACGGTGGCACAGCGGTAGAGTTGCTGCCTTCCAGCGAATGCAGCGCCGGAGACCCGGGTTCCATCCCCACTACGGGTGCTGTCTGTGCGGAGTTTGTACGTTCTCCCCGTGACCTGCGTGGGTTTTCTCCGAGATCTTCGGTTTCCTCCCACACTCCAAAGACGTACAGGTATGTAGGTTAATTGGCTGGGCAAATGTAAAAATTGTCCCTAGTGGGTGTAGGATAGTGTTAGTGTGCGGGGATCGTTGGGCGGCACGGACCCGGTGGGCCGAAGGGCCTGTTTCTGCGCTGTATCTCTAAAAAAAAAAATCAAAAAGTTATTACAATGAGTACAAAAACAGAGATGTGATGCTGAGACTCTAAAAGGCTCTGATCAGGCCACATTTGGAGTACTATGTCTGAGCAAATTTGGGCCCCATATCTGAGGAAGGATGTGCTGGCTTTGGAGAGGGTCCAGAGGAGGTTTACAAGAATGATTCCAGGAATGAGTGGGTTAGTATATGATGAGCGTTTGTCGGCACTGGGCCTGTACTCGCTGGAGTTTAGAAGGTTGAAGGGGGGACCTCATTGCAACTTACAGAGCAATGAAAAGCAGAGATAGAGTGGAAGTGGAAAGGATGTTTCCACTGGTGGGAGAGTCTAGGACCAGAGGACACAGCCTCAGAATTAAAGGGCTCTCTTTTAGAAAGGAGGTGAGGAGGAACTTCTTTAGTCAGAGGGTAGTTAATCTGTGGAACTCATTGCCACAGAGGGCTGTGGAGGCCAAGTCAGCCATGATTGAATGGCGGAGTGAACTCGTGGGGCCAAATGGCCTAATTCTGCTCTTATCGCTTATGACCTTTATGACTGATAAGTACGATCGTACTAACAAAGGTGCAACGGCTGTAGTGTAAGTGGAGGTAGTACACAGAAAGTCACCACGTTTCCAATGCCAACTTGTTAGTACGATCGTATCTTTCCCTCTCAGTCACATCCTCTTGCCTTCTCCCCATAACCCCTGACAGGCCTTAGACGCCATTGAGTCATTCATTGGGATGAGCTGAAATAGCTCAAGATGCTGCTCCCACCAAATTCCCTGTAAAAAAAAGTCAGGAGGATGTGATTGGCAATACTGTTGGGTAATCTGACGTAATCATGAGACAAAATTGGGTTCTGCTTTGTGCAAACCAGGGGCTTTGTTCAAAGCAGAGGCTTTGCCCAAAGAGTATGCATTTTAAGTACATGACAACTTACATTTGTGCACATATCATCAACTATAACAACATTTCGAAGACATTTGGACAGGTGCATGGATAGGAAATGTTCAGAGAGATATGGGCCAAACGCAGGGAGATGGGATGAGCTTGGATGAGGCATCTTGTTTGGTGCGGGCCAGTTGGGCCGAAGGGCCTGTTTCTTGTTGTATGACTCTGTGACTCTTAAGAAGATGGATAAACTGGAACAGAAACACAAAGAAAAGTGATGCACTGTCTTTGTCTGCAGATTTTTAAAGAGGTGGCAGACCAGGCAGACCTCGCCCTCACCATCTACGTTTCTTACCTGGAGATTTATAATGAGACCCTCTACGACCTGCTGTCCACCATGTGTGACGGCTCAACCTCTGATGCACAGATGACGATAGCAGAGGACAGCAACGGTGTGCGCATCAAAGGGCTTTCCATTCACATGGTCAGCACCGAGGAAGATGCCCTCAACTACCTCTTTGAGGTGAGTGGAATTGCTGAATGAATGAATTAATAAGTTTATTGGCCAAGTATGTGCATATACAAGGAATGTGTCTTGGTGCTCCACTCTCAAATGACAACACAAACATACAGTTAACAATTAAGAATAGACAATAGACAATAGACAATAGGTGCAGGAGGAGGCCATTCGGCCTTTCGAGCCAGCACCGCCATTCAATATGATCATGGCTGATCATTCTCAATCAGTACCCCGTTCCTGCCTTCTCCCCATACCCCCTGACTCTGCTATCTTTAAGAGCTCTATCTAGTTCTCTCTTTAATGCATTCAGAGAATTGGCCTCCACTGCCTTCTGAGGTAGAGAATTCCACAGATTCACAACTCTCTGACTGAAAAAGTTTTTCCTCATCTCAGTTCTAAATGGCCTACCCCTTATTCTTAAACTGTGGCCCCTTGTTCTGGACTCCCCCAACATTGGGAACATGTTTCTTGTCTCTAACGTGTCCAACCCCTTAATAATCTTATACGTTTTGATAAGATCTCCTCTCATCCTTCTAAATTCCAGTGTATAAACACATCAAAACAATAAGGATACACCATCATGGTCTAAACATGTGGGTGAAAATAAACCAGAGCAAAATAAGAGACTTTGGTTGTTGAGTAGAACGATCACTCGAGGAAAAAAAGCTGTTTTTATGTCTGGCTGTGGCTGCTTTGACAGTCCGGACTCGCCTTCCATAGGGAAGTGCTTCGAAGAGCTTGTGGCCAGGGTGAGAGGGGTCAGAGATGATCTTGCCCGCTCGCTTCCTGGCCCTTGCAGTGTACAGTTCGTCAATGGGGGGAAGGTTGCAGCCAACAACCTTCTCAGCTGTGCGAACGATCCTTTGCAGCCTCCGGATGTCGTGCTTGGTGGCTGAGCCAAACCAGACCATGATGGAGAAGGTGAGGACGGACTCAATGATAGTAGTATAGAATTGGACCATCATTGCCTGAAGTTGGGGTATGTAATTATTCACATGTGATAGGAGCAGAATTAGGCCATTCGTCCCATCAAGTCTACTCCGCCATTCAATCATGGCTGATCTATCTTTCCCTATTATATCCATTCTCCTGCCTTCTCCCCAAGAACATATTGGTGGGCAGGTTTAAGGAAGGGGCTGGATTTGGATTGTAATTTTATGAATGAACGAATAAGTTTATTGGCCAAGTATGTACACATACAAGGAATGTGCCTCGGTGCTCCGCTCACAAGTAACTACACGAACATACAGTAAACAATTAAAAATATAACATAAAACGTTTAAAAAGTATGAATACAACATTACGGTTTAAACATGTGAGTGAAATAAACCAGAGCAAAAAGAGACGACAGGCTTTTGGTTGTTGAGTAGAGCCACTACTCGCGGAAAAAAAGCTGTTTTTATGTCCGGCTGTGGCGGCTTTGACAGTCGCCTTCCAGAGGGAAGTGCTTCAAAGAGTTGTAAATCATTTGGGGCAGCACGGTGGCGCAGCGGTAGAGTTGTTGCCATACAGCGCCAGAGACTGAGCTTCGATCCTGACTACAGGTACAACACTATTACTCTTAGGTACTCAACCTGTCTACGGGTGCTGTCTGTACGGAGTTTGTACGTTCTCCCCGACATCGCGTGGGTTTTCTCTGGGTGCTCTGGTCTCCTCCCACGTCTTAACGACGTGCAGGTTTGTAGGTTAATTGGCTTCTGTAAATTGTAAATTGTCTCTGGTGTGTGTAGGATAGTACTAGTGTGCTGGTCACTCATCGGCATGGACTCAATGGGCCGAAGGGCCTGTTTCCGCGCTGCGGCTCTAAACTTAACTAAAATTGCTTCATGCTCAGTTGCTGCCATTTATTATTTATCTGATAGGTTTTAATAGAAATTACTATTACTGGTACTGATTGAGAATGAAGGGCCGAATGGCCTCCTCCTGCACCTATTGTCTATTGTCTATTGTCTAAATTAGTCCAGTCACATAACTACTCTATCACTCAATTCTTGGTTTTGGACATTCACAAAACTATAAAAACTGAAAAAAATGACATCTCCTAACTAACCTGTTTTCTCTTCAGCTGCCTCCTCCAACTATTTTCTCTTTTGAAACACTATGGATTGTCTCTAAACTTTGACGACGTTTATCTGCTCGCCAATGACCCTCCTTTCATCCGCAGTAATTAGAAAGCAAGAACGCTGACACATCAGCTCACAGAACGAGGGCGCAGCGATAGAGTCGCTACCTCACTTCAATAAGATCTCCTCTCATCCTTCTAAATTCCAGTGTATACAAGCCCAGATGCTCCAGTCTTTCAACATACGACAGTCCCGCCATTCCGGGAATTAACCTGGTAAACCTACGCTGCACGCCCTCAATAGCAAGAATATCCTTCCTCAAATTTGGAGACCAAAACTGCACACAGTACTCCAGGTGCGGCCTCACTAATGTTGAGCCAGCAAAGCAATGTAGAGCCATCAAAGTCCAAACAAGGGTAGTCCGAGGGTCACCAAGGAGGTGGATAGTAGTTCAGGACTGCTCTCTGGTTGTGGTGGGGTGATGCAGTTGCCTGATGACAGCTGGGAAGAAACTGTCCCCGAATCTGTCACTCCATGACTCTACGACTGTACCAAAGTAAACCACTGCCACCTTGTGGGCGGATGAAGTATTTCAAGTCCTAGAGCCAGAGTCATAGAGTGAACAGTGGGGAAACAGGCCCTTCGGCCCAACTTGCCCAAACCGGCCAACATGTCCCAGCTACACTAGTCCCACCTGTCTGCGTTTGGTCCATATCCCTCCAAACCTATTCTAACCATGTACCTGTCTAACTGTTTCTTAAAAGTTGGGATATAGTCCCAGCCTCAACTACCTCCTCTGGCAGCTTGTTCCATACACCCACCACCCTCTGTGTGGAAAAGGTTGCTCCTCAGATTCCTATTAAATCTTTTCCCCTTCACCTTGCACTTATGTCCTCTGTCCTCGATTCACCTACTCTGGGCAAGAGACTCTGTGCGTCTAGCCAATCTACTCTCATGATTTTATACACCTCTATAAGATCACCTCTCATCCTCCTGCACTCCAAGGAATAGAGTCCCAGCCTACTCAACCTCTCCCTATATCTAGACCTAATCCTGGCAACGTCCTCATAAATCTT
This sequence comes from Rhinoraja longicauda, assembly GCF_053455715.1. Classification (NCBI taxonomy): domain Eukaryota; kingdom Metazoa; phylum Chordata; class Chondrichthyes; order Rajiformes; family Arhynchobatidae; genus Rhinoraja; species Rhinoraja longicauda. The sequence goes on from NC_135956.1 coordinate 89,576,302, forward strand.
CTCTGTACCTGATCCAGCTTGACAACATCTTTCCTATAACACGGTGCCCAGAACTGAACACAATACTCTAAATTGTGTCACAGCTTAAAGATAAGGGGGAAGTCTTTTAGGACCGAGATGAGAAAACATTTCTTCACACAGAGAGTGGTGAGTCTGTGGAATTCTCTGCCACACAGAAGGTAGTTGAGGCCAGTTCATTGGCTATATTTAAGAGGGAGTTAGATGTGGCCCTTTTTGCTAAAGGGATCAGGGGGTATGGAGAGAAGGCAGGTACAGGCTACTGAGCTGAATGATCAGCCATGATCATATTGAATGGCGGTGCAGGCTCGAAGGGCCGAATGGCCTACTCCTGCACCTATTTTATATGTTTCTATGTTTCTATGCAGTCTCACCAACATCTTGCACAACTGCAACATGACCTCCCAACTTCTATATTCAATCCTCTGACTGATGAAGGCCAATGTGCCAAAAGCCTTTTTGACCCCCCAAACTACCTGCGACTCCACCTTCAAGGAACCATGCAATAGACAATAGACAATAGGTGCAGGAGTAGGCCATTCGGCCCTTTGAGCCAGTACCCCGTTCCTGCTTTCTCCCCATACCCCCTGACTCCGCTATCCTTAAGAGCTCTATCTAGCTCTCTCTTGAATGTATTCAGAGAATTGGCCTCCACTGCCCTCTGAGGCAGAGAATTCCACAGATTCACAACTCTCTGACTGAAAAGGTTTTTCCTCATCTCTGTTCTAAATGGCCTACCCCTTATTCTTAAACTGTGGCCCCTGGTTCTGGACTCCCCCAACATTGGGAACATGTTTCCTGCCTCTAACGTGTCCAACCCCTTAATAATCTTATACGTTTCGATAAGATCTCCTCTCATCCTTCTAAATTTCAGTGTATACAAGCCTAGTCGCTCCAGTCTTTCAACATATGACAGTCCCGCCATTCCGGGAATTAACCTAGTAAACCTACGCTGCACGCCCTCAATAGCAACACCTCAGATCACCTCACCTCACATGCACCTGCACTCCTAGATCCCTCTGCTCTACAACAATCCTCAGAGCCCTTCCATTCACTGTGTAGGTCCTGCCCATGTTAGACTTCCCAAAACGCAACACCTCAGATCATGTTATTGATATGTGGATTGCTTATTAGCTCCTTTCCACCAGCAGCAATGGGATAGAATGTTTATGATCTATGAACTCATTGAAACAAATATCAAGCCATACAGCAACACAGGAGACACAAGAAACTGCAGATGCTCGAATCTTGAGTAAAACACAAAGTGCTGGAGTAACTCAGCGGGTCAGGCAGCATCTGTGGAGAACATGGATAGGTGACGTTTCGAGTCAAGAGTTCTTTCTTCAGCCTGTTGCAGTCGGGAGGGGGAAAGAAGGAAGAGAGAGGTGGGGAGCGGGACAAAGCCTCGCAGGTGACAGGTGAGAGGGGAGGATGATTGGCAAAGACTAGAGATGAAAAGGGTGTCAGGTAAGGAGAGGAGGCAGGAAATATAAAGTGGAGAGAGGGGCAGAGGTGGAAGGGCACAGAAGAGGGGGAGAGGGGCAGGATAGTGGGGGCACACCTGAGTGGGGTGGGAACTCCGGGAGAGAAATGGGGGGGGTTGTTATTTGAAATTTGGAGAATTCAATATTTATACCGCTGGGCTATCAGCTACCCAAGCACAATTTGAGATGTAGATTACATTGGTGAAATGTAGGGTCCTCTTGAGGGAGAATGTTTTTAGCACTGACTTGCCCATGTCCTGCTTAATGTAGGTTAATTTATTGTCACATGAACCGAAGTATAGTGATAAGCTCTTTGTTGTGTCAACAAGGCAGCCAGCATCACCAGAGACCCACATCACCCTGGCCACTCGCTCATGTTTACTGATGATTTTTATCATTATGTTTCATTGATTCAGTGCAGCAACTCTCCCCTCTCCCCTCTACCCTCTCCCCCTCTCCCGCTCTCCCCCCTTCCCTCTCCCCTCTCTCCTCCCCCTCTCCCCCCTCCCCCACCCCCCTCTCCCCCTCTCCCCTCCCACCTCCCCATCCCCCTCTCCCCTCTCCCTGTCCCCTCCTCCCCCCCTCTCCCTCTCCTCGCCCCTCTCCCCTCCCCCCTCGCCCCTCCCCGTCTCCCCTCTCCCCCCTCTCCCCAATCCCCTCTCCCCTCTCCCCCCTTCTCCACCCCCTCCCCCTCTCCCCTCCCCCTCTCCCCCTCCCCTCTCCCCCTCTTCCCCCTCCCTCCTCCCCCATCTCCCCCCTCTCCCCTCCACCCCTCTCTCCTCCCCTCCCCCGCTTCTCCACCCTCGCCCCTCCCCCTCTCCCCTCCCTCCTCTCCCCCTCCCCACACCCCCTCCTCCCCCTTCCTCTCACTCCACCCTCCTCTCCCCCTCTCCCCTCTTCCCTCTCCCTCCTGCTCCTCCCTCTCCCCTCTCCCTGTGTCCCCTCCTCCCCCTCTCCCTCCCCTCGCACCTCCCCCATTCCCCTCCCCCCTCTCCCCCTCCCCACACCCCCTCCTCCCCCCCTCCTCTCTCTCCACCCTCCTCTCCCCCCTCTCCCCTCTCCCTCCTGCTCCTCCCTCTCCCCTCTCCCTCCTGCTCCTCCCTCTTCCCTCTCCCTCCTCTCCCCCCTCTCCCCTCTCCCTCCTCTCCCCCCTCTCCCCTCTCCCTCCTGCTCCCCCCTCTCCCCTCTCCCTCCTGCTCCTCCCTCTCCCCTCTCCCTCCTGCTCCTCCCTCTCCCCTCTCCCTCCTCTCCCCCCTCTCCCCTCTCCCTCCTGCTCCCCCCTCTCCCCTCTCCCTCCTGCTCCTCCCTCTCCCCTCTCCCTCCTGCTCCTCCCTCTTCCCTCTCCCTCCTCTCCCCCCTCTCCCCTCTCCCTCCTGCTCCCCCCTCTCCCCTCTCCCTCCTGCTCCTCCCTCTCCCCTCTCCCTCCTGCTCCTCCCTCTCCCCTCTCCCTCCTGCTCCCCCCTCTCCCCTCTCCCTCCTGCTCCTCCCTCTCCCTTCTCCCTCCTGCGATACAGCTTCCCATCCACAGCAATCTGTGTGACCACCAGGGAGAGGGCACTTCAGCTGAGTTGACCCACTTCCCAGCCGACAGCTCATGAATGATGGAGCAACTGTGAGCTCAGCACCATTTGCTATCTGTAAATGTGCTGGTCATACTCTATTGCACGCAACAGAAAGAGCTTTCCACGAAAACCTTGGTACACGTGAGAATAAACTAAACTACTGACCTCCCCACCATCGAAGGGAGGTATCTACAGGAGTCGCTGCCTCATAAAGGCAGCCAGCATCATCAGAGACCCACACCACCCTGGCCACGCTCTCATCTCACCCCTGCCTTCGGGAAGAAGGTACAGGAGCCTGAATACCATGACTACCAGGCTCAGGAACAGCTTCTTCCCTACAACCATCAGGCTGTTGAACATTAACCATTGAACTACAGACTGTCTTTGGATACACTATGGACTTCAGGCCTTTTCTTTTGGTTATTAATTTATTGAGTTTTTGTTTATTATTAAATACCATCTCTATGTATTGTGTTACAATTAGGGGTGCCAACTATCTCACTCCCAAATAAGGGACAAGGTGACATCACCCAGCCAGCGGCCACGTGCTCCCGCTCCACCAATGGCGGCCGCCCGGGCGGGGAGGTGGGTTGCTATGCAACCTCCGTCAGGCGGCGCCCGGACCTCTGGACCTACGCTGTCCGGGCCTACACTGTCCGGGCCTACAGTTTCCAGATGTACAGCGTCCGGGCCTACAGCGCCCCCCCCCCCCCGGCCTAATACGGGACAATATTAATCCCGTATAACATAATGTATATATGTGTGTGTGTGTGTGTATATATATGTGTATATATATATATAAGTGTGTGTATATGTATATATATATATATGTGTTTGTGTATATGTGATACATATATGATATATATGTGTGTGTGTATATGTGTGTATATATATAAGTGTGTGTGTGTGTGTGTATATGTGATATTGTAGTGAGTCCAAACGAGCGATATTATTCAAAGACTTTATTGTCGATAAAACCCGTGACAAACGCAACGTACTTACTCTTGGACTAACACTAACTTCGCTCGCTAATCTAATCTCTAACCTGAGTTTGGCGCCAGACACTTAAATACCTCGCGCTCCCGCACCACGTGACCCGTAAACCAATCCGAGGGTTCTAGACTACCTGGCCAATCCGTATGCCCCTACATGACCCCCCCCAGAACCCTCGAAACCATACCTCACGGGGGCCCGAACCTCCCGCCCGGAACGTGTACGGAGAGAGGAGGCCGATACCGCCAGCGTGACAGGAGGCGGGGAGGGCGCCGCCGCTGGAGGCAGTGAGGGGTCACCTGGCGCGGAAGGTGCAGGTGACAGGGGGCACTTGATCGGCAACGGCGGCCCGGGCCCAACCATAGGCGGCGGGGGCCCGAGAGGTGGCAAACAGGACGCCGCTGGTTGGAGGCTGAGCCACCGACACGGGAAGGTCCTGGTCCAAATGGGCCGGCTTGAGCCGGGATACCGAAACGAGCTCCTGGCGATTTCCCACCTGCAAGGTGAAGGTGACAGTCCCTCTTTTCAGCACCTGGAACGGGCCCTGATAAACCGGCCGAAGAGGGGGGCGGTGGGAATCTTTCCGAAGGAACTCAAAATCACAGTCCCGCAAGTCCGACGGAACGTGGACTGCTGTGCTTCCGTGACTGGAGGTCGGGACTGGAGCCAGAGAATCCACCCGCGCCCGGAGGGAATCCAAAACCGACGTGACGGACGGCGGCAAGGCGGGAGTGGAAGGGAGAATGTACCCCGCCACCCGCAGGGGCGAACCGTAGACGAGCTCGGCCGAGGATGTGCCCAGCTCAGCCTTCGGGGCCGTGCGAATGCCGAGGAGGACCCAAGGCAGCTGGTCAGCCCAATCGTGGCCGGTCAGGCGGGCACAGAGGGACGCCTTCAGCTGCCGATGGAAGCGCTCAACCATCCCGTTGGCTTGGGGATGATAGGCGGTGGTCTGCTGTAAGCGAGACCCATACAGCTGTGCCAGCGCGGCCCAGAGGGACGAGGTGAACTGGGCCCACCGATCTGTGGTGATGATAGCCGGGACGCCGAAACGGGCCACCCAATGCAACGCCAGGGCCCGTGCACAGGAGGCCGCCGAGGTGTCCGACAACAGGAGCGCCTCCGGCCAACGTGTAAACCGATCAACCACCGTCAGCAGATGAGTATAACCCCTGGAAAAGGGCAGTGGACCCACCAAATCCACGTGGATGTGGAAAAAACGGACGGGGGGAACCTCGAATCTCTGGTATGGGGGCTGGACATGGCGATGAACTTTGGAGGTCTGGCACGGAATGCAGGCACGTGCCAAGGCTGCCACCTGCTTCCGCAGGCCGTGCCAGACAAATCGGGCGGCCACCATGGCTGAAGTCGCCCTGATGGACGGGTGTGCCAAGCCATGAATGGCCTCAAAAACCTTACGCCGCAGGGCGGCCGGCACCACCGGGCGAGGGCGTGGAAGGGAAACATCACACCACAACTTGGGACCTGTGGGGCCACACACCACCTGTTCCAGACGCAGTCCCGAGGCCGTGGAGGCGTACACCGCGGCAGTCCCTTCCAGGCGCTGAGCCTCCGCTAGCTCCTGGAAATCCACCTGTTTACCCACCACGGCTACGGAGGGAATGGCCGGCCGGGACAGTGCATCAGCAACGGCATTCAGCCTACCCGCAATATGACGGACATCGGTGGTGAACTCCGAAATCAGGGTGAGGTGCCGCTGCTGGCGAGTCGACCACGGATCAGAAACCTTAGCAAAAGCGAATGTCAGAGGTTTGTGATCCGTGTAGGCCACAAAAGAACGGCCATCCAAAAAATAACGGAAGTGGCGGACTGCTAAATAAAGGGCCAGGAGCTCCCTATCAAACGCACTGTACTTGAGCTCCGCTCGAGAGAGCTGCCGGCTGAAAAACGCCAGGGGCTGCCAGTGACCTTCGACCTGCTGCTCCAAAACCCCACCCACCGTCACAACTGAGGCGTCCACCGTCAGAGCCGTGGGGGCGGAGGAGCGCGGGTGTACTAGCATGGTGGCATTGGCGAGGGCCTGTTTGACCGCGACAAAAGCCGTCTCTGCAGCTGCGGACCATACCAACTCAGCGGGGTTACCCGCGAGGCATTGAAAAAGGGGGCGCATGACCCGAGCTGCTGCAGGCACGAACCGGTGATAAAAGTTCAACAAGCCCACGAATTCCTGCAAGCCCTTGATGGTAGTAGGGCGTGGAAAAGAGCGGACCGCGTCCACCTTGGCTGGCAAAGGGGTGGCACCGGCCGGTGTAACCCGATGACCCAAAAAATCTACCGCTGACAGGCCGAATTGGCATTTGGACGGATGGAGAATCAGGCCGTGGTCTTGCAGCCTCTGGAACACCGTGCGGAGGTGGACTAAGTGCTCCTGGACTGAACGGCTGTCAATCAAAATGTCATCGAGGTAAATAAACACGAACGGCAACCCTCGACCCACCCGGTCCATCAGACGCTGGAATGCCTGAGCTGCATTTTTAAGGCCGAAAGGCATGCGCAGCCACTCAAATAACCCGAACGGAGTAATGGTAGCCGTCTTTGGAATGTCCGGCGGGTGGACCGGGATCTGATGATATCCCCGCACTAAATCAATTTTTGAAAAAATTGTAGCCCCCTCCAGGCTGGCTGAGAAGTCCTGTATGTGCGGAATCGGGTAGCGGTCCGGCCGCGTTGCCGCGTTGAGTCGACGGAAATCCCCACATGGTCTCCACCCCCCAGATGCTTTGGAAACCATATGCAAGGGGGAGGCCCACGGACTACTGGAAGGCCGAATAATTCCCAGCCTCTCTAAGTTTAGGAACTCCTCTCGAGCCATGGCCAGCTTGTCGGGTGGGAGGCACCGTGCCCGGGCAAAAACCGGCGGCCCCTCAGTCGGGATGAAATGAACGACCCCGTGCTTCTCGGAAGGTGCATCGAAACGCTGGACGAGGAGCTGCGGGAAGTCGGCCAGGACCGCATCGAACTGACCGGGAGCCGTGGTAATGGCCTGGATCGCTGGGCTGGGTGGGGCGGCGCTTGGAGGAGCCGCAGGCCCCGTACCTCGGGGCCGTACGCTAGCCGAGGGTTGCAGGCCCCTCCCGCGGACGTCTACGACCAACGAAAACGCCCATAGGAAATCCGCACCCAAAATGGCCTGGCCCACATCCGCAACGATGAAATCCCAATGGTAGGTCCTGGACTCGAAGGACAGGGACATAGCCCTTTTACCGTAAGTACGGATGGGGCTACCGTTCACCGCAATGAGAGGCGGGCCCTTCCCCCCCGCTCGAACTTCGCAGTCATAGGGGGGCACAATACTCACAACCGCTCCCGTATCCACCAGAAAGACGATCCCGGTACTCTGATCTGTAGCATAGAGGCGGCAGTTATGGCCAATCGAGACTGCCTCTACATTCGATCGGCCCAGGCATTTCCCGGAAACGAACACGGGGCTCTGCAGCTTCGGGCCTCACTGCCCCACCGCTGATGGAAAAAGCACCAGCCGCGCCTATTCGGCCCTGTTGCTGGAGCCCGCTGCCAATAAACAGGCGCCGCAGCCCTTTCTTGGCGGGCCGACTGCGAAATAGCGGCCGACGTGTCGCTCTCCCGACTACCACTGGGCCTCGAGACCCGATTAACCGAGTCGTCTCGGGTGTTTCACTCCCTGACGAGCGCGTCGGCTTTCTCGGCGAACGCTACCGGATCTTCAAAAGAGACGTCCGCCAACACCAACCTGACGTCCCCAGGTAGCTTCTCCCGAAAGGCCGCTTCGAACACCATACACGGCTGATGGTCGCCCATTAAAGTCAACATCTCGGTCATCAACTCCGACGGTAGCCGCTGCCCCAGCTCTGGCAAATGGAGGAGCTTCAGAGCCCGCTGGTTCTGGCTCCAGCCGAAAGTCCGCAGCAGGAGCCTCTTGAGCCCCACGTACTGCCCCATTTGGGGTGGACTGGTCAGGTATTGACTGACCCGCGCAGCCACCTCCGCCTGCAGACAGCTCACCAGGTGGTGGAACTTCTCCTGGTCTTCCAACACCCTTTTAAGATGGAACTGCGATTCCACCTGCACGAACCACAGGTGCGGCTGATGGGCCCAGAACAGCGGTAGATGAATCTCGCCCGCGCTCGCTCCCACCTGCGACATTCTGCTGCTTCGATTCTAACGTTCGAGGTCACCAATGTAGAGTCCAAACGAGCGATATTATTCAAAGACTTTATTGTCGATAAAACCCGTGACAAACGCAACGTACTTACTCTTGGACTAACACTAACTTCGCTCGCTAATCTAATCTCTAACCTGAGTTTGGCGCCAGACACTTAAATACCTCGCGCTCCCGCACCACGTGACCCGTAAACCAATCCGAGGGTTCTAGACTACCTGGCCAATCCGTATGCCCCTACATGATATATATATATATATGTGTGTGTATATATATAAGCGTGTGTGTATATATATATGTGTGTATATATATATAAGTGTGTGTGTGTATATATGTGTGTGTCTGTGTGTGTGTATATATATATGTGTGTGTGTGTATATATATATATGTGTGTATGTATATATATAAGTGTGTGTGTGTGTGTGTGTGTGTATGTATGTGTGTGTGTATATATATAAGTGTGTGTGTGTATATATATAAGTGTGTGTGTGTATATATATATGTGTGTGTGTATGTGTCTGTGTGTGTGTGTGTGTGTATATATATGTAAGAAAATAACTGCAGATGCTGGTACAAATCGAAGGTATTTATTCACAAAATGCTGGAGTAACTCAGCAGGTCAGGCTGCATCTCAGGAGAGAAGGAATGGGACACAACAAAAAAGCTTTTCATCGTACCTTGGTACCCGTGACACTAAACTAAACTAAATTTCATCACAGATCAATTGTCTGTAGATTGAAATATATATAATATATATATATATATATATGTGCATTATGAGATAGAAATAATTCAAAATCACCCTTTTAAATATCTTCACTGGGGTTTGCCTGCGTAGATATGTGGCAGCGATGTTGGCTTGTGCTTTATTTAATCTGTGGCCCTTGGGTCTTTATTGTTTCCTGTCACAGGGTGAAACCAACAGAATCATTGCATCCCACACAATGAATAAGAATTCTTCCCGATCTCACTGCATCTTTACCATACACGTTGAGGTAAGCTGGGTTTGTTGTAGGAAAGAACTGCACATGCTGATTTTAAACCGAGGATAGACACAAAATGCTGGAGTGACTCAGTGGGACAGGCAGCATCTCTGGATAGAAGGGAATGGGTGACATTTCGGGGGGAGACTGAAGAAGGGCCTCAACGTCGAAGAAACGTCGCCTGTTCCTCTCTAGAGATGCTGCCTGTCCCGCTGAGGTAAGCTGGATTATCATCCCTTTGGTTTGCAGCCTTTATTAATTAATCCCATCATATATACATTCTTGTAACCTCAACGCCACCTGAACTAATCCTAAACATTAGTGATTTATTTAAATACTGCACAATCCAAGACCCAAGTCAATCGTTTAAATCGGTTAAATTCACAAGCTGGGCTGGCGTGTAGTAAAATGCATTTGGGCAGTTAGGAACATAGAAACATGGAAAATAGGTGCAGGAGGAGGCCATTTGGCCCTTCGTGCCGGCACCGCCATTCATTGTGATCATGGCTGATCATCCACAATCAGTAACCCATGCCTGCCTTCTCCCCATATCCCTTGATTCCACTAGCCCCTGGAGCTCTATCTAACTCTCTTTTAAATTCATCCAGTGAATCGGCCTCCACTGCCCTCTGTGGCAGAGAATTCGACAAATTCACAACTCTCTGGGTGAAAAAGTTTTTTCTCATCTCAGTTTTAAATGGCCTCCCCTTTATTCTTAGACCGTGTGTGGGCCCTGGTTCTGGACTCCCCCAACATTGGGAACATGGTCTTTTTGTTCTTTTAATGTTTGTAATAAAAGTGGACAAATTCGCAAGGTAATAAAAAGTTCAAAATGGATTATTAGCCAATTTCTGGAGAAAAGGAATAGGTGGCATTTGGGGTCAAGACCCTTCTTCAGACCCTCTCATAGAAATGTAGAAAATAGGTGCAGGAGGAGGCCATTCGGCCCTTCGAGCCAGCACCGCCATTCATTGGGATCATGGCTGATCGTCCACAATCAGTAACCCGTGCCTGCCTTCTCCCCATATCCCTTGATTCCGCTAGCCCCTCGAGCTCTATCTAACTCGCCCCTGACATTCAAGCCGAAGAAGGGTCTCGACCCGAAAAGTCACCTATTCCTTCTCCCCAGAGATGCTGCCTGACCCGCTGAGTTACTCCAGCATTTTGTGTCTATCAAATATACTGTTTAAATATACTTGAATGTTTCTCCTTGTTGACAGACGCGATGGAGGCAGACTACAGAAGTCAAGTACTTGACCTCAAAACTCAACTTGGTGGATCTCGCAGGCTCTGAGCGGCTGGGAAAGACAGGAGTGAGTGACGATGAAACGCAGCATTCTGACTCTCGCTCGCCTCGTAATTTGCCGGGGTGCCTAATATGTGTGATCCACCAACCCACACCAAGACACAAGCAATTGCAAATGCTGGAATTTAGAAGGATGAGAGGGGATCTTATCGAAACGTGTACGATTATTAAGGGGTTGGACACATTAGAGGCAGGAAACATGTTCCCAATGTTGGGGGAGTCCAGAACAAGGGGCCACAGTTTAAGAATAAGGGGTAGGCCATTTAGAACTGAGATGAGGAAAAACCTTTTTCAGTCAGAGAGTTGTGAATCTGTGGAACTCTGCCTCAGAAGGCAGTGGAGGCCAATTCTCTGAATGCATTCAAGAGAGAGCTAGATAGAGCTCTATGGAACTCACTACCCCAAACTGTCAGAGACTCCTCCACACTCACCACATTCAAAACATCACTGAAGTCTCACCTGTTCAGTACTGCCTTCAACCACTGAAGGTCACCTCACCTTCTGTCTCCTTTCTCTGTTCGTTTACTTATTTATCTATTTATTCACTTCCCTATGTTCTCTAAATCCCTGTAAAGCGTCTTTGAGTATATGAAAAGCGCTATATAAATGTAATGCATTATTATTATTATTATTATTATTAAGGATAGCGGAGTCAGGGGGTATGGGGAGAAGGCAGGAACGGGGTACTGATTGAGAATGATCAGCCATGATCACATTGAATGGTGGTGTTGGCTCGAAGCAAATAACGTTTAGTGCAAGATAAAGTCAACTAAAGAGCGGTTAAAAATAGTCCAAAGGTCTCCAATGAGGTAGACAGTAGGTCAGAACCCCTTTCTTTAGTTTAGTTTAGTTCAGTTTAGGGACATAGCGCTGAAACAGGCCGTTTGGCTCACCAAATCTGCGCCGACCAGCGATCCCTGCACATTTACACTATCCTACACACACTAGAGACAATTAAACATTTTATACCAAGCCGATTGACCTCCAAACCTGTACGTCTTTGGAGTGTGGGAGGAAACCGAAGATCTCGGAGAAACCCCACGTGATCACGGGGTTCCAACGCTGTACAGACTCTGTACAGACAGTGTCGTCAGCATCGAACCCGGGTCTCTGGCTCTGTAGCCACCGTGCCCCACGCCCGAGTAGACCAGTAAAAGTGGAAGTATAAGTTGAAGGCGTCTACCACTGCGCCACCGTGCCGCACGAGTTGGTAATAGGATGAATCTACCACAACTATAAGTCATTGATTTAGACAATAGACAATAGACAATAGGTGCAGGAGTAGGACATTCAGCCCTTCGAGCCAGCACCACCATTCAATGTGATCATGGCTGTTCATTCTCAATCAGTACCCCGTTCCTGCCTTCTCCCCATACCCCCTGACTCTGCTATCCTTAAGAGCTCTATCTAGCTCTCTCTTGAATGCTTATGTTCCAGTGTATCTTACACAGAAAACATAGCAACATAGAAAATAGGTGCAGGAGGAGGCCATTTGGCCCTTCGAGCCAGCACCGCCATTCGTGGCTTATCATCTACAATCAGTAACCCGTGCCTGCCTTCTCCCCATATACCTTGATTCCACTAGCCCCTAGAGCTCTATCTAACTCTCTTTTAAATTCATCCAGTGAATTGGCCTCCACTACCCTCTGTGGCAGAGAATTCCACAAATTCACAACTCTCTGGGTGAAAAAGGTTCTTCTCACCTCAGTTTTAAATGGCCTCCCCTTTATTCTTAGAGTGTGTGTGTCCCCTGGTTCTGGACTCCCCCAACATTGGGAACATGTTTCCTGCCTCTAACGTGAACAACCCCTTAATAATCTTAATAATCCTATACGTTTCGATAAGATACCCTCTTATCCTTCTAAATTCCTATACAGTGTATACAAGCCTAGGCGCTCCAGTGGAAACCACACTTTAAAAAAAAATAAAAACACATCCATGATATAGAATCCCTTAAACTTGCATTAACATCTTCTTTGTTATTACAGTCTGAAGGACAGGTGATGCGTGAAGCTATGTACATCAATAAGTCACTCTCCTTCCTTGAGCAGACCATTATTGCTCTTGGCGATTCTAAGAGAGGGCACATTCCCTTCAGGCAGAGCAAACTTACACACGCACTGAAGGATTCCATAGGTAAGCTTGCTGATGTAGAAACAGTGGGGAATAATGGAATGAACTTTGGGGCGGCACGGTGGCGCAGCGGTAGAGTTGCTGCTTCACAGCGCATGCAGCGCCGGAGACTCAGGTTCGATCCTGACTACGGGCGCCGTCTGTACGGAGTTTGTACGTTCTCCCCGTGACCCGCGTGGGTTTTCTCCGAGATCTTCGGTTTCCTCCCACACTCCAAAGACGTGCAGGTATGTAGGTTAATTGACTGGTAAATGTAAAAATTGTCCCTCGTGTGTGTAGGATAGTGTTAATGTGCGGGGATCGCTGGGCGGCGCGGACCCGGTGGGCCGAAGGGCCTGTTTCCGCGCTGTATCTCGAAATGAAAAATGAAATGAACTATGGTGCGGCACGGTGGCGCATCGGTAGAGTTGCTGTCTTAGCACCAGAGACCCTGGTTCGATCCCGACTACGGGCGCTGTCTGTACGGAGTTTGTACGTTCTCCCCGTGACCTGCGTGGGTTTTCTCCCGGTGCTCCGGTTTCCTCCCACATTCCAAATACGTACAGAGTTGTAGGTTCATTGGCCTCTGTAAAAAAACAATGTGCTGGTGTATGGGGTGATGGCTGGTTGGCACGTTGTTAGTGGGCCGAAGGGCCTGTTTCCGCACTGCATCTCTAGTCTAAAGTAGAAAGTCAGGATGGAACCCGGGTCTCTTGCGCTCTAAGGCAGCAACTCAACCACTGAAGGTATTTATTCACAAAATGCTGGAGTAACTCAGCAGGTCAGGCAGCATCTCGGGAGAGAAGGAATGGGTGACGTTTCGGGTCGAGACCCTTCTTCAGACTCAACCACTGCTTCAGTGTGCCGCCCGAAATCCACCTCATCTGCTATTTAATTTCCCAGTAACACACCATTGAACAAACGACTCCAAAGGAGGTAGCTGCCAATTTCTAGGCAATATTCCGACATGTTTTGATTCCATCGCTTCCCTTTCCCCGGACTCGAGTCTGAAGAAGGGTCCCGACCAGAAAACGTTGCCTGTTCCTTCTCTCCAGAGATGCTGCCTGTCCCGCTGAGTTACTCCAGCATTTTGTGTCTATCTTCCTACACGTTATATTTTCATGCATTTCTATTGTCCATTTGTGTGATTTGTTCAGACACTTTTTGTTTATCGTCCAGTGAGTGGGTAGGTAAATTACATTCATCTCCCAATTTGCTAACAGTAAATTGTAAGTTGCATAACGTGTCAACTTTCAGATTTAACCTGCAATAGTAAATCAGCTCCACTTGTCAACACCCTCTAGGTGGGACCTGCAACACCATCTTGGTGGCCAACATCTACGGAGAAGATACTCAAATCGAAGAAACGGTAAGGGCCGTATTGGAAAATATGGATGTGTGATGGTTCCTCTGGGTGTGTGTTGTTAAACTAATAGACAATAGACAATAGACAATAGACAATAGGTGCAGGAGTAGGCCATTCAGCCCTTCGAGCCAGCACCGCCATTCAATGCGATCATGGCTGATCACTCTCAATCAGTACCCCGTTCCTGCCTTCTCCCCATACCCCCTCACTCCGCTATCCTTAAGAGCTCTATCCAGCTCTCTCTTGAAAGCATCCAACGAACTGGCCTCCACTCCCTTCTGAGGCAGAGAATTCCACACCTTCACCACTCTCTGACTGAAAAAGTTCTTCCTCATCTCCATTCTAAATGGCCTACCCCTTATTCTTAAACTGTGGCCCCTTGTTCTGGACTCCCCCAACATTGGGAACATGTTTCCTGCCTCTAATGTGTCCAATCCCCTAATTATCTTATATGTTTCAATAAGACCCCCCCTTATCCTTCTAAATTCCAGTGTATACAAGCCTAATTGCTCCAGCCTTTCAACATCGGATTGTGAAAGACATTTGAGAGCCAGCATTTAATGGCCTTCTCGTTTTGTGCTTTAATAATAATAATAATAATAATAATATATTCCTTTATTTGTCCCACACCGGGGAAATTTGCAGTGTTACAGCAGCAAAGTGGATAGCATGAGACATTCGTCTATATACGAAAACTCTCGTTTGTCATCTTGTTTGTGACTGAACCTCAGCCAAAACGGTGCATGATAGCGCAACAATTTTAGGCCCACCTTACTCACCATTGTCACTTTAGTGATAATGCAAGTAGTTTTATTGAAATCGTTTTCATATTTTTAAAGTTATTCACATTTTAAAGTTTAAAAGGAGGGGAGGGGGAGGGAGGAGGGGAGGAGAGGGGAGTGGGGGAGAAGGTAGAGGGGAGGGGGGGGGGGGGTTGTGGAGAGAGGGGTGGGGGAAGGAGAGGGTGCTGCACCAATGCAGGAGAGGTTTGGGCCCAATGAGTCCACTTAATCATTTAGCGATGTGACAGTGAGATTTCACGTTGAAACCGTCTTGTACAATGCTGTTAGGCGGGGAATCCCAAGATTCCTTTCACACGCTCCTTTACGTAGGAGATGAGGAGGAATTTCTTTAGCCCAGAGGGTGGTGAATCTGTGGAATTCATTGCCGCAGACGGCTGTGGAGGCCAAGTCATTGGATATTTCTAAAGTGGAGATTAACAGATACATAGAAACATAGAAAATAGGTGCAGGAATAGGACATTTGACCCTTCGAGCCAGCACCGCCATTCA
The DNA here is from genome assembly GCF_053455715.1 of Rhinoraja longicauda. Taxonomy (NCBI): domain Eukaryota; kingdom Metazoa; phylum Chordata; class Chondrichthyes; order Rajiformes; family Arhynchobatidae; genus Rhinoraja; species Rhinoraja longicauda. The sequence continues at coordinate 89,591,577 of NC_135956.1, forward strand.
ATATGATCATGGCTGAGCATCCAGAATCAGTACCCCGTTCCTGCTTTCTCCCCTTATCCCTTGATTCCATTAGCCCCAAGAGCTTTATCCAACTCTCTCTTGCTATGGAGGGCGTGCAGCGTAGGTTCACTAGGTTAATTCCCGGAATGGCGGGACTGTCGTATGTTGAAAGGCTGGAGCGATTGGGCTTGTATACACTGGAATTTAGAAGGATGAGGGGGGATCTTATTGAAACATATAAGATAATTAGGGGATTGGACACATTAGAGGCAGATAACATGTTCCCAATGTTGGGGGAGTCCAGAACAAGGGGCCACAGTTTGAGAATAAGGGGTAGGCCATTTAGAACGGAGATGAGGAAGAACTTTTTCAGTCAGAGGGTGGTGAAGGTGTGGAATTCTCTGCCTCAGAAGGCAGTGGAGGCCAGTTCGTTGGATGCTTTCAAGAGAGAGCTGGATAGAGCTCTTAAGGATAGCGGAGTGAGGGGGTATGGGGAGAAGGCAGGAACGGGGTACTGATTGAGAGTGATCAGCCATGATCGCATTGAATGGCGGTGCTGGCTCGAAGGGCTGAATGGCCTACTCCTGCACCTATTGTCTATTGTCTATTGTCTATTGAATACATCCAGTGAATTGGCCTCCACTGCCTTCTATGGCAGAGAATTCCACAGATTCACAACTCTCTGGGTGAAAAAGTTTTTCCTCATCTCAGTCCTAAATGGCCTACCCCTTATTCTTAAACTGTGACCCCTGGTTCTGGTCTCCCCCAACATCGGGAACATTTTTCCTGCATCTAGCCTGTCTAATCCCTTAATAATTTTATACGTTTCTATAAGATCCCCTCTCATCCTTCTAAATCAACAGTCAACAGTCAACAGAGCTTTATTTGTCATTCGGTACCAAGGCACCGAATGAAATTACATAGCAGTCACACAAAAAAAAAGAACACAAGACGCATGACCCCAACACAAACGTCCATCACAGTGACTCCAAACACCCCCTCACTGTGATGGAGGCAACAAAACTTCCACTCTCTTCCCCACGCCCACGGACAGACAGCTCGTCCCCGACCGGCCCGCACAGACCCCGCAAGGGGATGGAAGTCCCCGCGGCCGAGCCGCACCGGGCGCTGAAACGTCTCGCGGCCGAGCCGGGCGATGGAAGGCCCCGCGGCCGAGCCGTGCGCAGCTAAGTCCCGCGGCCGAGCCGCACCGGGCGATGGAAGGCCCCGCAGCCAAGCCGCACCGGGCGATGGAAGGCCCCGCGGCCGAGCCGCACCGGGCACTGTTAAGTCCAGCGGCCGAGCCGCACCAGCGATGAAAAATCCCGCGGCCATGCCGCGCCGGGCGATGTTAGGTCCCGCGGCCAATTCCAGTGAATATAAGACCAGTCGACCCATTCTTTCATCATATGTCAGTCCCACCATCCCGGGAATTAACCTGGTGAACCTACGCTACACTCCCTCAATAGCAAAAATGACCTACCTCAAATAAGGAGACCAAAACTGCACACAGTACTCCTGGTGCGGTCTCATCAGGGCCCTGTACAACTGCAGTTGGACCCCCTTGCTCCTGTACTCAAATCCTCTCGCTATGAAGGCCAATTGGTTTTCTTCACTGCCTGCTGTACCTGCATGCTTACTTTCACTGATGTACATCCAGCTCTCGTTGCACCATTCAGATCTGACACCATTCAGCTAATAATCTGCCTTCCCGTTCTTGCCACCAAAGTGGATAACCTCACATTTATCCACATTATACTGCGTCTGCCATGCATTTGGCCACTCACCCAACCTATCCAAGTCACCCTGCAGCCTCATTGTATCCTCCTCGCAGCTCACACTGCCACCCAGCTTTGTGTCATCCGCAAACTTGGAGATGTTACATAAGGCAGCAACTCTACCGCCGCGCCACCGTGGACACAAAGTGCTGGAATAACCCAGCAGGTCAGGCAGCATCTCTGGATCCCCGGAGAGAGGAGGAGAACTTCTTCAAAGTAGGCATACCTTGAGGAGCTCTCACAGTGGAGTGGTCAAAATGTAGAAACAAGGAACTACATCTACTAGTTTACATGGAAGAAGGGTCTAGCCAGAAACGTCATCCATCCATGTTCTCCAGAGATGCTGCTTCATAAGTGCGTGGAGCAGAATTAGGCCATTCGCCCCATCGTCTACCCCACCATTCAATCATGGCTGACCTATCTTTCCATCTTAACCCCATTCTCCTGCCTTCTCCCCATAACCCCTGACAACTGTTCTGATCAAGAATCCATCTCTGCCTTTAAAAAAAATCCATTGACCTGGCCTCCACAGCCCTCTGTGGCAATGCATTCCACAGATTCACCACCCTCTGACTAAAGAAATTCCTCCTCACCTCCTTCCCAAAGGAACGTCCTTTAATTCTGAGGCTGTGCCCCCTGGTCCTAGACTCTCCCACTAGTGGAAACATCCTCTCCACGTCCACTATCCAGGCCGCTCACTATTTGGTAATTATCCATGAGGTTACTCCTGGGATCGTTCTTGTAAACCTCCCCTGGACCCTCTCCAGAGCCATCACATCCTTCCTCGGATATTGGGCCCAAATTTGCTCACAGTAATCCAAATACGGCCTGACCAGAGCCTGATAGAGCCTCAGCATCATATTTCTATTTTTGTATTCCTGTCCTTTTGATATAGATGCTAGCATTGAATTTGCCTTCCTTACTACCAATTTGACTTGCAAATTAACTTTCTGGGAGTCCTACGTCAGCTAATTCCCTTTGCACCTCCGATTCCTGGATTTTCTCTCAATTTAGAAAAATGATCTACGCCTTAGTGCTTATTACCAACATGCATGACTCCGCACTTTGCTGCACTGAATTTCACCGGCCACTTACTTCTCTGCCCACTCTCCCAACCTGTCCGAGTCTTCATGCAGAGTCCTTGCTTCCTCTACACTTGCCTGTCCCTCCGCCTGTCTTGGCATCACCTGCAAACTTGGCCACCACAAAGCCTTCAATCCCCTTATCCAAATCATGAGTATACAACGTGAAGAGAAGCGGCCCCAGCACTGACCCCTTGCGGGACTCCGCTAGTCACAGGCAGCCAACCTGAGAAAGCACCTTTTATTGCACCTCTTTGGCTTCTGCCATCCTGCTATCCATGCGAGTATCTTCCCTTCAATACCGTGGGCACTCATCTTCCCCGGTAGCCTGACGTGCGGCACCTTACCGAAGGCTTCCTGGAAATGTTGGTAAGCAACCTGGAGGGATATCGGTTTAACACAGGCAAATAGGACTTGCTTTAGATGGGGCATCTTGGTCAGCATGGACGAGTTAGGCTGATGGGTCTGTTTCTGTGGGAATAAAAGTGCAGATGCTGGTTCAAATCGAAGGTATACACAAAATGTTGGAGTAACTCAGCGGGCCAGGCAGCATCTCGGGAGAGAAGGAATGGGTGACGTTTTGGTTCGAAGGGTCTCGACCCAAAACGTCACCCATTCCTTCTCTCCCGAGATGCTGCCTGACCCGCTGAGTTACTCCAGCATTTTGGGTCTGTTTCTATGCCATGTGACTCCATAAGTCTAAATGAACCTCTGTAGCTGATAATATCGTTCTTTCCTTTCAGCTATCGACACTCCGGTTTGCCTCAAGAATGAAGTGTATACCAGCTGAGCCTGTTGCTAATGTGTACACTGACCCCATGGTAAGGAGTATGACTCGTTGATTATGTTTAGACCTTAGACATAGATCATGGAAACAGGCCCATCAGCCCACTGAGTCCACGCCGGCCGGCGATCACACTGTACACTAGCGCTATCCTGCACACCAGGGACAAGTTACAATTTACACAAGCCAATTGACCTACAAACCTGTACGTCTTTGGAGTATGGGAGGAAACCGGAGCACCCGGAGAAAACACACACAGGTCACAGGGAGAACGTACAAACTCCACACAGACAGCACCCATAGTCAGCATTGAACCCGGGTCTCTGGCGCTGTAAGGCAGCACCTCCGCTGTGCTGCCCTTCAAAAAATTATTTCTCACTTGAAATACTTCCACATCCCATGAAAGCTGATTACTAATATAATACGCCGTGATTGATATTGAGTGGAACAATCTATGACCCAATGCCTAGTTTCTTTTTTTTTTTTTAAGTCTGCTCGCAATACTCAGCAAATCGGGCGGCATCAGTGAGGGTGGCAGGAAGTCTGGCCTTTGATAAGAAATGGAAGAAGTTAGACTTTTTTGGTTTTTCAATTGTTCAACAAGTTCTTCTCCAAAAAGAAAAAGTGTTTTTCATTTGCGGATCTGTTCGAATGTAAAGTTAAAGCAGGAGAACGGGGCTAGGAGGGAGAGATAGATCAGCCACGATTGAATGGCGGAGTGGACTTGATGGGCCGAATGGCCTAATTCTACTCCTATCACTTATGAACTTATAACTGAAGCATGGCAGTATGGCGATCATGCCCAGTTTAAGGCCGTGTGTTTCTGTGATGAGTTAATGGATAATTAGGAAACATAGAATTTAACTGAGAGTAGTGTAGAATTCATATAAATGAAAGGTTTAATTTAGACAATAGACAATAGACAATAGGTGCAGGAGGAGGCCATTCGGCCCTTCGAGCCAGCACCACCATTCAATGTGATCATGGCAGATCATTCTCAATCAGTACCCCGTTCCTGCCTTCTCCCCATACCCCCTGACCCCGCTATCCTTAAGAGCTCTATCTAGCTCTCTCTTGAAAGCATTCAGAGAATTGGTTTCCACTGCCTTCTGAGGCAGAGAATTCCACAGATTCACAACTCTCTGACTGAAAAAGGTTTTTCCTCATCTCCGTCCTAAATGGCCGACCCCTTATTCTTAAACTGTGGCCCCTTGTTCTGGACTCCCCCAACATTGGGAACATGTTTCCTGCCTCTAACGTGTCCAACCCCTTAATAATCTTATACGTTTCGATAAGATCCCCTCTCATCCTTCTAAATTCCAGTGTATACAAGCCTAGTTGCTCCAGTCTTTCAACATATGACAGTCCCGCCATTCCGGGAATTAACCTAGTAAACCTACGCTGCACGCCCTCAATAGCAAGAATATCCTTCATCAAATTTGGAGACCAAAACTGCACACAGTACTCCAGGTGCGGTCTCACTAGGGCCCTGTACAACTGCAGAACGACCTCTTTGCTCCTATACTCAACTCCTCTTGTTATGAAGGTCAACATTCCATTGGCTTTCTTCACTGCCTGCTGTACCTGCATGCTTCCTTTCAGTGACCGATGCACTAGGACACCCAGATCTCGTTGTACGTCCCCTTTTCCTAACTTGAGAGCGTGCAAACTCCACATACAGACAGCACCCAAGGTCAAATGAAACCCTGGTCTCTGGCGCTGTGAGGCTGCGGTTTTACCAGCTGCAACACTGTGATGTGCTGCTGTATCTATGATGCCCTGCTGATGTCAACACGGACATGTGCTTTACTAGTCTGACTATGACACTCGGGGAGATCAGATTGGGTTTGAAATGTAAAGCTAGTCTCTAAATAAATTTATTGTAGATGGGCAGAAATATCAGCATAAGCGTTTTGGGCCAGTGGATCTGTTTCTGTGTTATTCCAGAACAAGGGGCCACAGTTTAAGAATAAGGGGTGGGCCATTTAGAACTGAGATGAGGAAAAACTTTTTCAGTCAGAGAGTTGTGAATCTGTGGAATTCTCTGCCTCAGAAGGCAGTGGAGGCCAATTCTCTGAATGCATTCAAGAGAGAGCTAGATAGAGCTCTTAAGGATAGCAGAGTCAGGGGGTATGGGGAGAGGGCAGGAACGGGGTACTGATTGAGCATGATCAGCCATGATCACAGTGAATGGTGGTGCTGGCTCGAAGGGCCGAATGGCCTCCTACTGCACCTATTGTCTATTGTCTATTATACAACATTATTACACTTAGGTCCTCAACCTGCCTGTGGGGGCTGACTGTGTGGAGTTTGCACGTTCTCCCTGTAACCGCGTGGGCTTTCTCCGGGTGCTCCGGTTTCCTCCCACAGTCCAAAGACGTGCAGGTTTGTAGGTTAATTGTCTTCCGCAAATTGTCCCTAATATGTAAAATGGAACTATTTTATGGATGATCGCTGGTCGGTGTGGACTGGATGGACCGAAGGGCCTGTTTCCACACTGTATATATAAACTAAAGTAAACTCAATGAAAAAACAATTGCCCATGTGCAAACCAGGGTGATATCGAAGTGGGAGTTAAAGCTAGAGGTGATGATATTTCCAAAGGCATGATACTCTTGTCCTTCTAGATGATGTTGTAGGTTTGGTGGAGGTAGAAGGGTTGCTGTTAATAAAAGCTCTGAAACCAAGTATTACGCATGGACTTTAATTGCCTTCTGTAAATTGTTCCTAGTGTGTAGGATAGAACCAGTTTTCCTCCCACACTCCAAAGACGTACAGCTTTGTAGGCTAATTGGCTTGGTATAAATGTAAATCTAACTCTCTCTTAAATCCATCCAGTGATTTTGGCTTCCATTGCCCTCTGTGGTAGAGAATTCCACAAATTCACAACTCTATGAAACTTTTTCACGCAGAGTTTGTGAATTTGTGGAATTCTCTGCCACAGAGGGCAGTGGAGGCCAATTCACTGGATGGATTTAAGAGAGAGTTAGATAGAGCTCTAGGGGCTAGTGGAATCAAGGGATATGGGGAGAAGGCAGGCACGGGGTATTGATTGTGGACGATCAGCCATGATCACAATGAATGGCGGTGCTGGCTCAAAGGGCCGAATGGCCTCCTCCTGGTCGGTGTGGACTCGGAGGGCTGAAGGGCCTGTTTCCGTGCTGTATCTATAAACTAACCTACACTAAACTAAATGAACTTTAGTGGAAAGAAAATTAATATCTCATCCCTAACTGGGTTACATATTTTATTTTTGTTCCAGAAACTAATTCATAAGCTTCAGAATGATGTCCAGGTACTGCAGGACGAGCTGGCGATGTACAACATTCTGGTGAGATATATCACGTTACATCCTTTGGTGGAGGAAAATAACTGCAGATGCTGGTACAAATCGAAGGTATCACAAAATGCTGGAGTAACTCAGCAGGTCAGGCAGCATCTCAGGAGAGAAGGAATGGGTGACGTTTCGGGTCGAGACCCTTCTTCAGACGTCAGTCGGAAGAAGGGTCTCGACCCGAAACGTCACCCATTCCTTCTCTCCTGAGATGCTGCCTGACCTGCTGAGTTACTCCAGCATTGTGTGATACGTTAAATCCTTTGTATCACGTTTGATCGCGCAAGTAATAGTACAGAAGGTTTGAGTATGATTGGTTTTGAATATGATTTTTTAGATTTTTAGATTTAGAGATACAGCGCAGAAACAGGCCCTTCGGCCCACCGGGTCCGCGCCGCCCAGCGATCCCCGCACATTAACACTATCCTACACCCACTAGGGACAATTATCTTTACATTTACCAAGACAATTAACCTACAAACCTGCACGTCTTTGGAGTGTGGGAGGAAACCGAAGATCTCGGAGAAAACCCACGCAGGTCACGGGGAGAACGTACAAACTCCGTACAGACGGCGCCCGTAGTCAGGATCGAACCTGAGTCTCCGGCGCTGCATTCGCTGTAAGGCAGCAACTCTACCACTGCGCCACCGTGCCGCCTATGAGAGTATGATCTTTGAAGTTGATAAAGCTTGGCTGGAGAGTGCTTATTGTACATTGGCTTTGTTCTATTCTTTACATCTCTCGGCAGCCTTGCGATAACATTTGCACACCAATATTTTCTTCAAACATTTCAATATTATATCAGTGTTACATGTTTGCCGCTTGACCCTTATATTCCGGTAAGTCCCGCTGACGACCTTGAAGCATATTTCTGTAATATACCTTTAGTTATGTTCTAGATATTGACATATATCCTAGACATTCTCTTGACTTTCGGGAGTAACTGCAGATGCTGGTTTACAGAAAAGGACACAAAGCGCTGGAATAACTCAGTCAGGCAGCATCTCTGGAGAACAGTGGAGAACAAATATATCAGTGGATATATTTGAGGCAGAGATAGACAGATTCTTGTTTAGTATGGATGTTAGCAATAGACAATAGGTGCAGGAGGAGGCCATTCGGCACCGACATTCAATGTGATCATGGCTGATCATTCTCAATCAGTACCCCGTTCCTGCCTTCTCCCCATACCCCCTGACTCCGCTATCCTTAAGAGCTCTATCTAGCTCTCTCTTGAATGCATTCAGAGAATTGGCCTCCACTGCCTTCTGAGGCTTATACTCGCTGGAATTTAGAAGACTGAGGGGGGATCTTATAGAAACATATAAAATTCTTAAGGGGTTGGAGAGGCTAGATGCGGGAAGATTGTTCCCGATGTTGGGGAAGTCCAGAACCAGGGGTCACAGCTTAAGGATAAGGGGGAAGTCTTTTAGGACTGAGATGAGAAAACATTTCTTCACAAAGAGAGTGGTGAGTCTGTGGAATTCTCTGCCACAGAAGGTAGTTGAGGCCAGTTCATTGGCTATATTTAAGAGGGAGTTAGATGTGGCCCTTGTGGCTAAAGGGATCAGGGGGTATGGAGAGAAGGCAGGTACAGGTTACTGAGCTGGATGATCAGCCATGATCATATTGAATGGCGGTGCTGGCTCGAAGGGCCGAATGGCCTACTCCTGCACCTATTTTCTATGTTTTCTATGTTTCTATGAGGCAGATAATTCGACAGATTCACAACTCTCTGACTGAATATGTTTTTCCTCATCTCAGTTCTAAATGGCCTACCCCTTATTGTTAAACTGTGGCCACTTGTTCTGGACTCCCTCAACATTGGGAACATGTTTCCTGCCTCTAACGTGTCCAACCCCTTAATAATCTTATACGTTTCGATAAGATCCCCTCTCATCCTTCTAAATTCCAGTGTATACAAGCCTAGTCGCTCCAGTCTTTCAGTGCTAATTGTTTAGGTGCCTGAGCTGTCTGTCACTGGTGTCGGAGCGATCGCTGTTAAATTCCCCGCTGTTTATTTTGGGGGGGGGGTTTTCCAGAGGAGCCGGAGGGGCGTTCCGGTGAGCTCTGTCCGGCAGCCCTGCACCCCTGGGTGTCAGAGGTTACGGGGAGAAGGCAGGAAAATGGGGTTAGGAGGGAGAGATAGATCAGCCATGATTGAATGGCGGAGTAGACTTGATGGGCCGAATGGCCTAATTCTGCGCCTATCACTTATGACCTTGAGAACATGGATAGGTTGACGTTTTGGATTGGAAACCTTTGAGAAAGTTCCCGATCCAAAATGTCAACCGATCCATATTCTGCAGAGATGCTGCCTGACCTGCTGAGCTACTCCAGTGCTCTGTGTCTTTCACTTAACGTTGTCGTTTATACTCAAGCAATGTGCGCTGGATGTAAAATACTATCTCCCAGTAATTAGGTCTGGTCATTACGTGTTCACTAAATGCCCAATTTTGTATTTTTGTAGTTTACTCTTAGTTATCAAATCATGTTTTTGTGCAGCTCTGTGTACATCCACCTCATGTATTCCTGTAGTCTGTTTCTTATCGAGTCCACGTCACAAGATTAGAAATTGTCACACTTCTCAGCATCCATCTTGCACTACTTGTGCTTCTTGCGTGTGGTGGTGGAAAAATTGGTGGAAACAGGGCCGCCATGTGAACGCTCTTTCCTTGACGCCATTCATAGAAACATAGAAAATAGGTGCAGGAGGAGGCCATTCAGCCCTTCGAGCCAGCACCACCATTCATTGTGATCATGGCTGATCGTCCACAATCAGTAACCCGTGCCTGCCTTCTCCCCATATCCCTTGATTCCACTAGCCCCTAGAGCTCTATCTAACTCTCTCTTAAATCCATCCAGTGATTTGGCCTCCACTGCCTTCTGTGGCAGAGAATTCCACAAATTCACAACTCTCTGGGTGAAAAGGTTCCCTCTCACCTCAGTTTTAAATGGCCTCCCCTTTATTCTAAGACTGTGTGGCCCCTGGTTCTGGACTCCCCCAACATTGGGGACATTTTTCCTGCATCTCGCTTGTCCAGTCCTTTTATAACTTTATATGTTTCTATAAGATCCCCTCTCATCCTTCTAAACTCCAGTGAATACAAGCCTAGTCTTTTCAATCTTTCCTCATACAGATTCCTGTAATTGTCTTTGGATATTAAGTACCATCTCAGTATTTCTGTTCAGTGCTCACCCCTCGATATCAGGTTGTGTATTGAGTAGGCGCCCAACTGTTCTCACTGGCTATTGAGGAGTGGACCTTTGACTATCGAATGATATCCTCCCAAAGTAAACTCAAGTAATAGAATATTGCCCTATCCTGGTTTTTGTTTTTGTCTAGTTATCGATTTAAATATTGCTGTAATTTTGTCCCGTCAAGTGAAATATGACCCTTTCTCTCACAGGATAACCGCCGACTGGTCAACTACGAAACCTTAACTGCAAATCAGATCCGAGACATTAAAGCTCAAATCTGTAGGTACTTGGAAGGGACGGTCGACGAGATTAACGTGAGTATCTGACAGCTCCTAACAACAGTTAGACAAAACATACACCAAAATGGCAGTCCGTCCGTGATGGGACTTTGCTGGCATTACCTTGCACTAGAGGTTATTCCCCTTATCTTATCTGCACAGTAAATGGCTCGATTGTAATCATGTAATCATGAAAGGCACAGATAAAGTGGTCGTGGAAAGGATGTTTCCACTGGTGGGAGAGTCTAGGACCAGAGAGCTTAGCCTTTAGAGATACAGCGCGGAAACAGACCCTTTCGGCCCACCGGGTCCGCGCCGACCAGCGATCCCCGCACATTAACGGACGAGGGACAATTTTTCCATTTACCAAGCCAATTAACCTACATACCTGTATGTCTTTGGAGTGTGGGAGGAAACCCGAAGATCTCGGAGAAACCCCACGCAGGTCACGGGGAGAACGTACAAACTCCGTACAGACAGCGCCCGTAGTCAGGATTGAACCCAGGTCTCCGGTGCTGCATTCGCTGTAAGGCAGCAACTCTACCGCTGCGCCACCGTGACCGCCCCAATCTCTGGAAAGAAGGAATGGGTGACTTCTTCAGACTGAGTGTCAGTGGAGAGGGAGACTAGAGATATGGAGGGGTAAGGTGTGAGAACGACAGACAATGGTAAGGAAATGCAGAATGGTTCATTGTTAGCTACGGGGAAGGTGAGAAGGAGGCACACAATCAGGAAAATTAATCTGGAGGACAATGAAAACAGAACTAGGGCGGGCTCGGGCTCGGGCTCGGAATCTCCTCAAAGTACAATAGGTAGAGCCAAGGGAAAGATGCACAGTAAAGACTGGACTAAAGTCAACGAATAGCTGAAAGGAATTAGCACAGGTCAAGAAAACAAAAGTATTATGAAAATGAATATGAAAGCTGATAAATTCTCTGTTCAGTTCAGTTTAACATAGAAGCATAGAAAATAGGTGCAGGAGGAGGCCATTCGGCCCTTCGAGCCAGCACCGCCTTTCATTGCGATCATGGCTGATCGTCCACAATCAGTAACCCGTGCCTGCCTTCTCCCCACATCCCTTGATTCCACTAGCCCCCTAGAGCTCTATCTAACTCTATCTCGCCATGATCACATTGAATGGTGGCGTTGGCTCGAAGGGCCGAATGGCCTACTCCTGCACCTATTGTCTATTGTCTAACTCTCTTTTAAATCCATCCAGTGAATCGGCCTCCACTGCCATCTGTGGCAGAGAATTCCACAATTTCACAACTCTCTGGGTGAAAAAGTTTCTTCTCACCTCAGTTTTAAATGGCCTCCCCTTTATTCTTAGACTGTGTGGCCCCTGGTTCTGGACAGTTTAGTTTACTGTCACCTGTACCGAGGTACAGCGAAAAGCTTTTGTTGCGCGCTAACCAGCCAGCGGAAAAACAATACACGATTACAATTGAGCTGCCTGTCCCGCTGAATCACTCCAGCATTTTGTGTCACTCTTCAGATCTCAACATTTACATCTTTGTAGCGTGGCGCAGTGGCACGGTGGCGCGGCGGTAAAGTTGCTGCCTTACAGAGAACTTCAGGTTCGATCCTGACTACGGGCGCCGTCTGTACGGAATTTGTATGTTCTCCCCGTGACCTGCGTGGGTTTTCTCCGAGATCTTCGGTTTCCTCCCACACTCCAAAGACGTGCAGGTTTGTAGGTTAATTGGCTTGGTAAATGTAAAAAATGTCCCTAGTGGGTGTAGGATAGTGTTAGTGTGCGGGGATCGCTGGGCGGCGCGGACCCGGTGGGCCGAAGGGCCTGTTTCTGCGCTGTATCTCTAAATCTAAATCCATCCTGACTACGGGTGCATGATTACACGATTACAATTACATCTATCGCAGCGTACAGATATATGACAGGAGAATAACATTCAGTGCAAGGTAAAGCCAGTAAAATCCGATCAAAGATAGTCCGATGAGGTGGATAGTAGTTCAGGACCGCTCTCTGGTTGCAGTAGGATGGTTCAGTTGCCTGATAACAGCTGGGAAATTCTGAAGATCTGCCTCCAGGGGTTTGTGGTTAGCGTCTTCCAAAACTCCATCGATTTAACAATCTGCAAGTGCAAGCCAAGTATTTGTACAATACAATACAATACAATATATCTTTATTGTCATTGTACAGGGGTACAACGAGATTGGGAATGCGCCTCCCATACGATGCAATCAATAAAATTAGCTAATCAATATTAATTTAAACAACCCAGTGAAACAAAATTGGAAACAGATTTAAAACAGAATAAAGTGCAAGTAGGTCTGTGCCGGATCACTGTGCGATGTGACCATCCGGGCTCAGCAGGACCGGTTCACAGCAGCTATGGCCCTGGGGATGAAGCTGTTCCTGAGTCTGGAGGTGCGGGCGTAGAAGGCCTTGTATCGTCTGCCCGATGGAAGGAGTTTGAACAGACTGTTGCAGGGGTGTGAGGAGTCTTTGTGGATGCTGGTGGCTTTCCTGAGGCATCGTGTGTTGTAGATGCCCTCCAAGGCTGGTAGCTGTGTTCCCATAGTCTTCTGAGCTCTATGGACTACCCGCTGAAGAGGGTAGTCCATATGAAAGGGGGAGGAAAAAAAAGTATAGACCAGTTAGCCTGGCATCAATGAGAGTGAAAATGCTGGAATCTGTTGTCAAGGTAATGGGATAATTGGACAGAGTCAGCATGGATTTATGAAAGGAAAAGCATGTTTAATAAATCTACAGGTGTACTTAAGGAGGTGGCTCTAGAAATTGTGGACGCATTGGTGATAATTTTCCAAAGTTCTATAGATTCAGGGTCAGTTCCTGTGGATTGGAGGGTAGCTAATGTTGTCCCACTTTTTAAGAAAGGAGGGAGAGAGAAAACGGGAAATTATAGACTAGTTAGTCTGACATCAGTGGTGGGGAAGATGCTGGAGTCAATTATAAAAGACGAAATTGCGGAGCATTTGGATAGCAGTAACAGGATCGTTCCGAGTCAGCATGGATTTACGAAGGGGAAATCATGCTTGACAAATCTACTGGAATTTTTTGAGGATGTAACTAGGAAAATTGACTGGGGTGAGCTGGTGGATGTGGTGTACCTCGACTTTCAGAAAGCCTTCCAAAGGTCCCACATTGGAGATTAGTGGGCAAAATTAGCTTGTATACACTGGAATTTAAAAGGATGAGAGGGGATCTTATCGAAACGTATAAGATTATTAAGGGTTGGACACGTTAGAGGCAGGAAACATGTTCCCAATGTTGGGGGAGTCCAGAACCAGGGGCCACAGTTTAAGAATAAGGGGTAGGCCATTTAGAACGGAGATGAGGAAAAACTTTTTGCACCTATTGTCTATTGTCTATTGTTTGACATTATAACGAACAGCAATGATGTGAAAGGATTTAGCCTTCATTAGATTCTCTGTCTCAGAATGGTCCATTACTTGTTTTAGAACGCAGTCCAGTCTCAGAGGAGAAATCTTCAACAAAATGATCACACATTTCCAATGTGAATCAAACTAGCATCAGTAAGGAAGTGTAATAGAGCCATGAAAGCAGTTACAAATACACCGATCAGCCAAAACATTATGACCTGATGAGCCAAAACATTATGACCACCTGCCTAATATGCTGTTGGTCCTCCGTGTGCTGCCCCATACGCAGCAGGGTGCGATGCACTGTGTATTGTGACACATTCCTCCCGTGACCACCATTAACATTTTCTGTGACTTGTGCCACAGTCGACCTTCTGTCGGTTCGGACCAGACGGGATAGCCTTCGTTGCCCTCGCGCATCGATGAGCTTTGGGCGCCCAACACCCTGTCTGTCGCCGGTTTGTGGTTTGTCCCTCCTCGGACCACTGTCGGTAGGTACTCACCACTGCTGACCGGGAGCACCCCACAAGCCTTGCCGTTTCAGAGATGCTCTATTTAAGAGGGCGTTAGATGTGGCCCTTGTGGCTAAAGGGATCAGGGAGTATGGAGAGAAGGCAGGTACAGGTTACTGAGCTGGATGATCAGCCATGATCATATTGAATGGCGGTGCAGGCTCGAAGGGCCGAATGGCCTACTCCTGCACCTATTTTCTATGTTTCTATGTTTCTATGACCCAGTCGTCTGGTTATAACAATTTGGCCCTTGTCAAAGTCGCTCAGGTCTTTACTCCTGCCCATTTCTCCTGCATCCAACAAGTCAACTTCAAGAACTGACTGTTCACTTGCTGCCTAATATATCCCACCCCTTCACAAGTGCCATTGTAACAAGATAATCAATGTTATTCACTTCACCTGTCAGTGGTCATAATGTTTTGGCTGATCGGTGTATATGTAGGAAGGAACTGCAGATGCTGGTTTACACTGAAGATAGACACAAAATACTGGAGTAACTCAGCGGGGACAGGCAGCAGGACAAATTAGTTTAGTTTAGTTTAGAGACACAGCGCGGAAACAGGCCCTTCGGCCCACCGAGTCCGCACCGCCCAGCGATCCCCGCTCACTAACATTATCCTACACACACTAGGGACGACTTTACATTTATACCAAGCCAATTAACCTACAAATCTGTGCGTCTTTGGAGTGTGGGATGATACCGAAGATCTCAGAGAAAACCCATGCAGGTCACGGGGAGAACGTACAAACTCTGTACAGTGCAGCACCCGTAGTCAGGATGGAACCCGGGTGTTGTAAGGCAGTAGCTCTACTGCTGTGCCACCGAGCAGCTACAAATATGTCAATGTTTGTTGAGATCTGAATAGTGATACAAAATGCTGGAGTGACTCAGTGGGACAGGCAGCATCTCTGGAGAGAAGGAATGGGTGATGTTTCGGGTCTCAATCGACTCGACTGAACTGAACAGAGAATTCAGTCTGAAGAAGGGTCTCGACCCGAAACGTCACCCATTCCTTTCCTGTCTGACCTGCTGAGTTACTCCGGCTTTTTGCGTCTATCTTTGGACAAATATGTGAATTCAGTTCTCAAAGATGACTTTAAAAAATATCTGTGGCAGGGAATGAAATTAGACAATAGACAATAGACAATAAATGCAGGAGGAGGCCATTCGACCCTTCAGGCCAGCACCACCATAAACTGTGATCATGGCTGATCATCCACAATCAGTACCCCGTTCCTGCCTTCTCCCCCTATCCCTTGACTCCACTATCTTCAAGAGCTCTATCTAGCTCTCTCTTGAAAGCATCCAGAGAATTGGCCTCCACTGCCTTCTGAGGCAGAGAATTCCACAGATTCACTGGGTGAAAAAGTTCTTCACAGGAATTATAACCGTATACAGATAATGAAGCAATTGTTTGTGGTGATTATGTGCAAGTTAACATTGCTCCAATTCTTTTCAACGATAGATTACAAATGTCAGGCAACTCCGCGAGACCTTTGCACAATTCAAGGTTATTCTACAGTAAGTTTCGATGTATGTTCCTCATTTCCGAATAACTGCGTGCACGTTAAGTTTAATGGTTCCCTGCAAATAAAACACTCCCAGGAGGGAAGCAATGGAAAACCTCCAACAAATACACTGACGATAGGCACGGGATGCTGGAGTAACTCAGCGGGACAGGCAGTATCTCTGGAGAGAAGGAATGGGTGGCAATGTTTCTGGTCAAGACCCTTCTTCAGACTGGGAGTCAGGGGAGAGGAAGACGCAGAGATATGGAAGGGTAAAGTGTGAAAACAAGGCACCAAGGGAGACGTAGATTAAGGAAAATGTAGAATACAGATGCTCCTCGACTTACGATGTTTTGACTTACGATATTTCGACTTTACGATGATGCAAACGCTGGGCAACGGCAGCGAGCCGCAGCGAGCCCCCGGCCACGTGATCAGGTGTATTAAATGCGTTTTCGCCTTACGATATTTTCGGTTTACGATGGGTTTATCGGAAGGTGACCCCATTGTAAGTCGAGGAGCGCCTGTCGGTCATTGTTAGCGAGGGGAAGGTGACAACGTACACTCCGCGGATCAGATGAGGCGTGATTCAGCAACACTGGCACATTCAGCGCACTTGGCCATTAATTACCTGGAGGCCATTCAACACACAGTCAGAGTTAGAAGATGAGGGAACACAGCACAGCACAGGGACAGGCCCTTCGGCCCACAATGACTGTGCCAAACACCATCATGTCCCCCCCACACACCCATCCCCACCATCTCCCCCCATCCTCCATCTCCCCCCACTCCCTCCATCTCCCCTCACACCCCCCATCCCCCATCTCTCTCTGCACCCACCCCCATCTCCCCCCACACACCCACACACCCCACCACTATCCCTCCACACACCCATCCCCATCTCCCCTGCCCCCCATCTCTCCCCACACACCCATCCCCCATCTCTCTCTGCACCCACCCCCATCTCCCCCCACACACCCACACACTCCACCACTATCCCTCCACACACCCATCCCCATCTCCCCCTGCCCCCCATCTCTCCCCACACACCCATCCCCCATCTCTCTCTGCACCCACCCCCATCTCCCCCCACACACCCACACACCCCACCACTATCCCTCCACACACCCATCCCCATCTCCCCCTGCCCCCCATCTCTCCCCACACACCCATCCCCCATCTCTCTCTGCACCCACCCCCATCTCCCCCCACACACCCACACACCCCACCACTATCCCTCCACACACCCATCCCCATCTCCCCCTGCCCCCCATCTCTCCCCACTCCCCCCATCTCTCCCCACACACCCATCCCCCATCTCTCTCTGCACCCACCCCCATCTCCCCCCACACACGCACACACCCCACCACTATCCCTCCACACACCCATCCCCATCTCTCTCTGCACCCACCCCTATCTCCCCCACACACCCACCCCCATCTCCCCCCACACACCCATCCCCCATCTCCCCCTGCCCCCCCCCCCCATCTCCCCTTGCCCCCCCATTTCTCTCTGCACCCACCCCCATAAGCGGGAGAGTTGCTGCCAGAGACCCGGGTTCCATCCCGACTACGGGCGCTGCCTGTACGGAGTTTGTACGTTCTCCCCGTGACCGCGTGGGTTTTCTCCGAGATCTTCGGTTTCCTCCCACACTCCAAAGACGTACAGGTTTGCAGGTTAATTGGCTTGGTATAAATGTAATTTGTCCCTAGTGTGTGTAGGATAGCGTTAGTGTGCGGGGATCGCTGGTCGGCTTGGACTCGGTGGGCCGAAGGGCCTGTTACCGTGCTGAATCTCTAAACTAAACTAAAAACGACAAAAGATCTCTCCCCCTGCACCCACCCTGGGGTCCCTGCACCCACCCTGGGGTCCCTGCACCCACCCTGGGGTCCCTGCACCCACCCTGGGGTCCCTGCACCCACCCTGGGGTCCCTGCACCCACTGCTGTCTTTGTTTAAATACATCAGTGTCTTTCTCTACGTCTGCGGCTGACAATAGACAATAGACAATAGACAATAGACAATAGACGCAGTAGGAGGCCATTCGGCCCTTTGAGCCAGCACCGCCATTCAATGTGATCATGGCTGATCAGTCTCAATCAGTACCCCGTTCCTGCCTTCTCCCCGTACCCCCTGACTCCGCTATCCTTAAGAGCTCTATCTAGCTCTCTCTTGAATGCATTCAGAGAATTGGCCTCCACTGCCTTCTGAGGCAGAGAATTCCACAGATTTACAACTCTCTGACTGAAAAAGTTTTTCCTCATCTCAGTTCTAAATGGCCTACCCCTTATTCTTAAACTGTGGCCCCTGGTTCTGGACTCCCCCAACATTGGGAACATGTTTCCTGCCTCTAACGTGTCCAACCCCTTAATAATCTTATACGTTTCGATAAGATCCCCTCTCATCCTTCTAAATTCCAGTGTATTTAACCCTGCCACTATTTCCATCAGTACTTGTGCTGCCAACACTTCAGACGTCTGCAGATTGTTTCCCGTGTAGATGCAGCAGCCACATCTGCCTGACCACCCCTGCCTTTGTTCCCCCCGACCCTGTCTATTCTGTTCACCTTTCTGTACTTGCAGCTGTCTCTCACGCCTTTAAGACAGAGGTAGATAGATTCTTGATCAGCACGGGTGTCAGGGGCTATGGGGAGAAGGCAGGAGAATGGGGTTCGGAGGGAGAGATAGATTAGCCATGATTGAATGGCGGGGGAGACTTGATGGGCCGAATGGCCTATTTCCCTATCACTAATGACCTTATGACTCTCTTTGGCCAACATGAAACAAAATGTCTGGTCAGTAGTTTCCTCTCCTGTAAGGTAAACTCGTCTTCTTTAGTCTTTACATTTACTTTAGACTTTTGAGATACAGCTCGGAAACAGGCCCATCGGCCCACCGAGCCCATGCCGACAAGCAATCACCCTGTACACTCGCACCATCCCACACACTAGGGACTTTAGATTTTTTTTAGATTTAGAGATACAGCGCGGAAACAGGCCCTTCGGCCCACCGAGTCCGCGCCACCCAGCGATCCCCGCACACTAACACTATCCTACACACACTAGGGACAATTTTTACATTTACCCAGTCAATTAACCTACATACCTGTACGTCTTTGGAGTGTGGGAGGAAACCGGAGCACCCGGAGAAAACTAACGCAGGTCACGGGGAGAACGTACAAACTCCGTACAGACGGCGCCCGTAGTCAGGATCGAACCCGAGTCTCCGGTGCTGCATTCGCTGTAAGGCAGCAACTCTACCGCTGCGCCACCGTGACCGCCCGTACAATTTACAATTTTACAGAAGCCAATTAACCTACAAACCTGCACAGCTTTGGAGTGTTGGAGGAAACCGGATCACCCGGAGAAAATGCGGACACGGGGAGAATGTACAAACTCCGTAGAGACATCACCCGTAGTCAGGATCGAACCCGGGTCTCTGGCGCTGTGAGGCAGCAACTCTACCGCTGCGCCACCGTGCCGCCCGTTTTCTTTTTTTTGCTGAAATATGTTCTTTTAGTTTCACCATTGCGATAAGGAACAAGTAGCAAAAGAAGAGTCTCGAACCGAAACGTCACCCATTCCCTCTCTCCCAGATGCTGCCTGACCCGCTGAGTTACTCCAGCATTTTGTGATACCTTCGAAATATCAAAAGAAGGTGCATGAAGAAATTAACCTTGCGTGTAACATGATGTGGGACAGTGAATGTTTTCATAATTCCCAACAAATTTCAGTTCATAGAAACATAGAAACATAGAAAATAGGTGCAGGAGTAGGCCATTCAGCCCTTCGAGCCTGCACTGCCATTCAATATGATCATGGCTGATCATCCAGCTCAGTAACCTGTACCTGCCTTCTCGCCATACCCCCTGATCCCTTTAGCCATAAGAGCCACATCTAACTCCCTCTTAAATATAGCCAATGAACTGGCCTCAACTACCTTCTGCGGCAGAGAATTCCACAGACTCACCACTCTCTGTGTGAAGAAATGTTTTCTGATCTCGGTCCTAAAAGACTTCCCCCTTATCCTTAAGCTGTGACCACTGGTTCTGGACTTCCCCAACATCAGGAACAATCTTCCCGCATCCAGCCTCTCCAACCCCTTAAGAATTTATATGTTTCAATAAGATCCCCCCTCAGTCTTCTAAATTCCAGCGAGTATAAGCCCAGTCTATCCAGTCTTTCTTCATATGAAAGTCCTGCCATCCCAGGGATCAATCTGGTGAACCTTCTCTGTACTCCCTCTAAGGCTAGAATGTCTTTCCTCAGATTAGGAGACCAAAACTGTACACAGTACTCCAGGTGCGGTCTCACCAAGGCCCTATACAACTGCAGCAGAACCTCCCTGCTCCTATACTCAAATCCTCTTGCTATGAATGCTAACATACCATTCGTTGTCAAAATAACAACCTTTCTCTTTGTTACTCAAAGGCAACAGGAACAGGAAATAGAGGCATCGTTGAGGATGAAATACATCCTTATTGATAAAGTGAATAGAGAAACCAGCTACACGGCTGACCCGGTGAGTGTGCACAGTCCTAAGAGATAACGTTACAATAGACAATAGGTGCAGGAGGAGGCCATTCGGCCCTTCGAGCCAGCACCGCCATTCAATGTGATCATGGCTGATCATTCTCAATCAGTACCCCGTTCCTGCCTTCTCGCCATACCCCCTGACTCCGCTATCCTTAAGAGCTCTATCTAGCTCTCTCTTGAATGCATTCAGAGAATTGGCCTCCACTGCCATCTGAGGCAGAGAATTCCACAGATTTACAACTCTCTGACTGAAAACGTTTCTCCTCATATCCGTTCTAAATGGCCTACCCCTTATTCTCAAACTATGGCCTCTGGTTCTGGACTCCCCCAACATTGGGAACATGTTTCCTGCCTCTAACGTGTCCAACCCCTTAATAATCTTATATGTTTCAATAAGAT